>NC_061772.1:14505769-14825384 GCF_022458985.1 Mugil cephalus | reverse complement strand
TTGTTGTTTTGACGAGAACGAGTGAAAATTGTAAATGGCCTTTTATTTAAATAGCGCTATTCTACCCATTGGTACTCCAAGCTCTTTACTGTCACAGTCTTGCACAAGGACACTTCAGTCCAAGTGGGACCAACCCTCTGGTATATGGACAACCCTCTCTATCTACTGAGCCACAGATGCCCTAATTGTTCAACATATGCCAACTAATGCCAACTGATCTAACCTGACCCTCAAACAGACTGTGTTACCTGGGGAGTATGTAAAGTATAGAAAGTCATAGCTAAAGTAAGTAAGTTAGGAGGAGTATTGCATAATACAGTACCAAATTGCAACATGATGTCCCCTGTAAGTTTTCCAGTGTGGTTTCAGGTATTAGATGAGATTTCATAATATTTAGCTCGTTCTGAAAAAAAAAAGTCCCCAAGCTTCTACACTGGCGTACACAGGCACGATTTTGTAACTTCACATGACATGGACACAAATCACACTCGGCTTCAAACTTTTGGTTCGGGATAGTTTTGGATGATTTGCAAAAAGAAAAAAAAAGAAAGAAAAAAAACGGGGGGAAAAAATCGTCACGGTAGGTTTATTTTTGTGGAGCTGTACAGGTGACAGGCTGCAGAGCTGTTCATTTGGACTGCAGACAGAAACAATGTTCAGCAACAGAATTCTGCAAAGCAGCAGCAGCACTATCAATTCTCTTCAATTTATGTCTCCAATTTCCTGAGTTCAGCCTGTGCCAACACCACTGTAGATTTGACAGATGAAGTCCAGCATGTGAAGCCAGCAGCTTGTCTCTCTGGGAGACTCTGCACCTGACATTTCATTTTTTTTTTTTTTTTTTACTTCTTCTTTGCAGATATGCAGTACATTGAATACAGCAGCACCTATAATGAACACCCTCCTCCACCCGAATGTGGAGTATTTCCACTACATTAGTTTCATCGGCATCATGTGGGCAAGAGGAAAACTCACAGCGGGGCTGTGTAACAGTATGGCGTAGACAGCACACTTCTCCACTGGGCTCTGCTTGGGGGCCTGCCTCTCTGTGTGAAGCTCCTGTGTAGGATTAGACACCGGTGTGCAAGTCAAATGCTTCCTAGCTAATGGAGTCTCCACACCTGCCTGATGTCTACATCAGCTCTGCTTACTGTTAGTCACCGCCCTCAAGCAGACACACCAAGGAATGCGGAGGCCTATCCAAGAAAAGTATCTCCATGATTGCAGAATGTATCATTACAGTGACAAAGCTGACCTCAAAAGCCTATGCATGCAAAGTGGGTAAAAATGACAGAAAGCCATGTTGATTACCTACAGAGGGCTACTGATCAAAAACAAAAGTAATTTACGACACCGGGGGAGACTTGTACGGCCTGTGAATCGAATCACATTCTTTAAATATGCTGCGTGGAGGCCGTGACATGTGAAAAATGGCTTTGTTTATCACAAACAAACCGAATGGGCTCTCATCAAGCGGCATCAGCGCACGGGCCGAAAGCGTCCCCCGACCGGGAGCGAGCGGGGCGGCCTGAAACAAGGAGCTGTTGTTGCGGTGGCGTGCCGGGTCCCGACGCGGCTTCGATAACGGCGCAGCAATGAGAGGCATCAAAGTGGGGCCGCTGCCGCGCACTCACTACGCAGCAAGGTAAACAGCTGAGGGGAGAAGAGGAGGAGGTGGAGAAGGAAGAAGGTAAGGAGGGAGGGAGGGAGGGGAGGTGACACACAGACCACACATTTTCAAAGTTGACTCTTAAACACAGTGCGCTCATAAAAGTACAGGTCCCATTATTCACGGGTGGGATTTCTCTCTCTCTCTCTCTGTCTATTTGCATGCGGGCAAACAGCCCAAAACCCTCAGGCTGTGTCAAATGATGGAGCATCATAATTACGCCCTTTTTATTGGCCATCTTATTCCAGCTATGACTGATGCAGCTCCCAACCCTAAAGTGTTTCCATTTGCACTTTCATGTGGCAAACGAGCAGAGGAGCCACGGCTCGCCTGCTTTTCAAAGGTAGGCTTGACAAATATTTATGGCCTGACGTGAAGTCACTTTTAATCAGGGCCGGTGACCTGTTCCTGAGGAATCTGTCTGCCGCAACATGCTTATCTTCCTCCCGTAATAAATGAGCCTTCAAAGGGCCCACTGTGCTCACATTGTGTGGTTGTCTAAAAATAATAACTGACACATTTCTTTAGAATCACTCACAATCAAGAACCCCCGAGGAGGCGAATGCAGATTCCTGCTTGTAACATGGCAGAAATAAATCAATGACCTCCCTCTACTGGTCAAAGGCCAAACTACAGTAGAGCGAAACCCTCCCCGACTCTTGTCTGCTGTTGTGATCAGAGGGGAAAAATAAAGGTAAGGTGAGCCAGCGCTTGTCAGGGAAATATCCCGTTAACATAAACCACACTTCCTAATTTCTGCATTGGATCACTGCATGCTTAACATATTGAATTCGTTTTACGAGCATTTTTAAAGAAGCAGAAGTTATGAAAAAATTCTAAAGCGCACACTGGAGAGGTGAATACTGATTATACTAGAATAGAAAGGACAAATTACCCACATCCTGTGAGCTTAAATCCCCTTAAAACTCCCAGATACCTCGAATTACCTACCATCAGTGAAATGTTAAGACAAGTCCCATTCATTGCTAAAATGCGCCGTAAATCCCCGGTATATTACTGTGGGCAGCTGATGGATAGCAAAGGAATCCAAGAAGAGATATGCTGATGAAATACTATAAATAGAAATTACCTCAAACTTCCAGAGTTCATGTCCAAGCCAGTCAAGTCTGTAATCCTTTGCTACTTTTTTTTCACCATTGTCACCGTCTGAAATCCCGCAGTATGTTTTATGCCGTCTCGTTTGAAACCTAGATTTATGACACCAATATGTTCTTTTCCATGCTTTAACAGGCTATAAGGCAGCATGGGAGGGCTCCCATAGTGAAAACAGATATTTTCATCCATATTAGGAGTTATGGGGAGAGTGATCCTTAAAAATGAAAGTCATAAATCATTTCCCTTCCCCGATTATACCATTAACAGGAGCATGGTTTTCTCGTTTGGGTCATGCTAATAGTTTGGGCTTGAGGTTGTGGCCATGGAGCAGCGCGTGTTCCCGTTTGCCAGCGAGAGGGAGGCATTGTGGGAGTTTGTCTTGGTGGTCCTGTGTTAGTGCTTCAGCTGTCTTAGCCTGATCGCTGTGGACGCCGTCCGCATCTGCTCCGGATTTCTCCTTTCATTTCTTTCTTCTTTTTTTTTTTTTTAAACCCCCTCTCTTCCGATTGAAGTTTCTATATTGGGCCTGGTTGTGGTCTTCCAGAGAGACCCCGCGACAAACTATCGGAGCATTTTGCACTCGGCAAAAAGCACCGGATGCCAGCAGAGTACATATTAAATTTGTTACTAATTTTAAACTTGGCATGTCGGACCACGGAGCTGCCACTAGCTCAGTGGAAGCAGGCGGGTTCAGCCCCACTGCGACCACAACCACAATACAAACAAAGCATATGGGACAGCAGCTCCCAGTGTACTACTGACAGTAAATGTTTAGAAAGGGAACTTTCAAAAATAACCCGGCGTAATAGAATTAGGAGGAGAGAGGCGCCTGGCAGCATGTTCCCCACCTTTTTTGACTCCTGTAACAAATTAAAATTAAAACAGTTTGGAAAGCATGGCCTTAAGGGTTGGCTGCTGCTGCTGCTGCTGCTGCCGCTGCTGTGTGCGTTAGATCGCTCTCATCAGTTGTTTCTGGCTGGGAGATTAACTCGCTGCTAATGCTCCCGAGAGAACGTAATGACTTACTTCACCGTGCGCATGCTGTTGTAGTTAATGGCAGCGAACAAGGTGTTAAAGAACAGCTGTGAAAGTACTCCAGAAAGGAGAGTATTTGTGTACTCGTCCAGCAGCGTGCGGACATGTTCAGCGTCAGTGTAAAGCGGATTTGGAACTTCTTGCTTTTGCTTTTTGTCACAGGGTCACAAAGTTTGGATTCACGGCCGCATGTCTGTCTGTGTGTGTGTCTGCCTGCGGCTACCTGACAGCGCAAAGCTCACTGTGATGTTCTCTGCTTTTCGTGCAGCTTTTCCTTCTTCCCATCATTCTGTTAAACAGGGTGTTGTTGCCGGCCCCAGCTGTGCCTGTCACCCATGGAACTGCAGTGACCTCTAGAGACAGCTCTCTCCACATACAGTGTGGAGGCAACCTGAGGTGCCTTGGCACAGATTAGGTGAGGTGAGGAGCGCGTGCGAGGGAGACGGAGAGGCCGGCTGAGACTGTGTGGACGGAGAGGGGGACGGGGCTGCGCAAAAAAACCAAAACCCAAACAGACACGCCAACACGCACACGCATCATTAAAGGTGAACACCGGTCCTCGCACGCACTCACACAGTTAAACAAACACAAAACGCCGAGACCCCGGGCCACCCCTGCAGATCACCCTGATCAGTGTGGGAGCCACTTCCCCTCTGATCTAATATGTTTAGCAAACATCCATTTATTCTCTCCAATCAATAACAGAGCAGCGTGTGTTTATGACTCGGCCTTAAGTCACTCAGTTCATCCGCAGTTCACCGAAGCCGAAACACTGTTCTACCCCTCTAGCCTGCTCCAGTCCAGTTTATCACCCATCACTCTCTCACAAATCGGGGGAGGAAATGTTATTTTATGTTATATTTTCTGAACAAATACCTCTGTCAAGAGCTGGGAGTTCGGGTCCTCGACGCAACCGCCGCGGTAGCAGGGAAGCCAAAACTGTATTTTACGGTTCCTTTTAGAAAATGGAAAATGTTTTGATAAGGAAGCAGATGGAGATATACACACTTCCAGCTCATTCTGATGTGCGAAACCACCACGCCAAGAGAGAAGCGAGCGTAACCTCCAGTTGCACTAGGCAAAAGAAAAAAAAAAAAAAAGAGGGACTCTGGCTCAAATAAAAAAAAAAAAAAAAAAAAAACGTAGTGAAAAACATGCTGAATGATTCGCTATGGAGCCTTTACACCCCCGAAATTCCCAGGGTAGAAAATTATCCTGAATAAAATGTTCCAAAACGTAGCCGTGAATCAATATCAGATGCAGGCTGAGTTTCATTTGAGGGAAAACCGCCGCTTGCTTTAACTCTCCGCTGAGGAACGTGGAATATCTAGGAAAGAATAAAGCTCATTCACACTCCCGAGTGCAGTAAAGGTATTTTATACGGGTACTTATTATTGTTATCATAATTATCATTTTCTGTGTACCATAAAAGCGGGTGATGGAGGATATATGGACGGCTGAGGCTGCAAATAACAGCTCTGGTCCGGGGCTGTAAAGCTGTCCCTTCTTTTCTGTGGTGAAATAAATAACACGCACACATGCTCAGTGCACATCTGTTTTGTTCTGGGAGGTCAGTGCTGCGACGGGCCCGCAGGTTTACATTTTGTATCACAGTGATTAAAGTCACTCAGGTTTTTGCGTGCATTCAAGTCATTTTTATGCTGAACAAGGTGTATTCGTCTAAACGTGGCAGAAAAGAGCACGGGTAGACAATAAATACGCCCGGTGTGAGGGTGTTCACTACTGTATGCCCGTGTATTTACAGTGAGGTACTCCTATTAGCCGTGTACAGTACAGTCCGGGAGCGATGCACAGATGCCCTGACTGGTGCCATACGGCCGATGGCTCATTAGAGCTCAGATGGAAGACATGAATCAAAGGAGGAGAGGAGAGGAAACAATCAATCTGCCTAATGGCAATCCCCAGTGAGGTGCGTGGGCCAGCCATCCCAGCGCAGCTGTAGCCATTTTTATATGTGACCTCCCAGCTTAAACGACCCACCAAAATGTCCCCGGCACTGCCGTGGCCGCCGCCGCCGCCGCCGCCACCACCACCGACGAGCACAAGGCACACACCAACAGACACAAAAAGCCCCACAACAAGCTATTAGCGCGGAGGCCTCCCACCGAGCGTGTGGGCGCCGCATAGCGGTGATGTGGTTTCTGAAGCGCAGCCCAGGAGACCCGGCGTTCCCATCCGTCTCCGACAGTCTCCTGAACATGTGTCGTCCATATCCTCCAGACCGGGGAGCGACACCCAGCTTGATGTGGGGCGCAATGAAAGCAGCAACAGGGCCTGGATTTATAGCACGGAGGGCGCCTGTGTGCTAGGAGGTATGCACAAATTGTATGTTTACTGTCAGCGTGTGAGGTTGCGGCAGAGAGGAAGACATCATTGTTGTGGTACAGCATAACTCGCGCTTCACGGGGTCAGGGTTGGGTTTTGGGGCACGGTTTACCTGAACTTTGCCCCATCACACACACAGTTTTGAGATGGCTTTCGGAACCTTTGATCTGCTACACTGCATGCCCTCCGCCTGCACAAGACTACTTATCTATTCAGCGTGGAGTTGCCAACAGCCCTTTAAGAATCGAGTTATGCTAAACAGAGGTTGATTTAAACCAGAGGTTGACCTCTGACCTGAGCTTAGAGGATAATGTCCCAGGCAAGGAGAGCAAAGTCCTGTTACCATCCATGAATCAGGCCCCAACCGACATTATTTCAAAATTGCTTAGTTGCATGGAACTCCCTTTAGTGCTGAACGGACTTTCATAAAATTGATTTTCTGAGTACACCCTTTTAGCAGCTATAAGCTTGAAATATGAACCCTTCATTGCTGAAAGCATTTCATTTTTTTTTTTTTTTTTTGCCCCTGTGACTAATGATCCAGGGAAGAAGTGTGTTTGAAATTCTCCTCGGCAGCCATTTCCATAATTAAACACTGCTAATTATAGAGCTTTGGCTGACTTTAAACAAACAGGCACAGTTGCCGAGCATGCTTTCACGCCTTCCGTTTGGATATTTATGCAAATTGTACCCGTATCGTGGGCTTTCTTAGATGAAACTGACAACGTTAAGACACATTGCTCGCTCTCACCGAGATCAGACACTAACACCGAGAGCAACGCTGTGGAGAACCTGACAAGCCATTGGTGGTTCGGGAGGAAATACCCTGCACAGGTGTGATGTTGTGTGCAATGAGGATCAAAGCTTTGCAGTGCAAAAGTATCAGATGATTGAATACGTTCGCGCACACGTGTGTTCGTGCATACATGAATATGCATTCATTCATTACTAAGAGTGCCCGACGGTGGAAGAAAAAGCCCCTGTCTTGGCCGACGAACATTTCTGCATTGTTGATTCTAGCTCTATGACACTGCTTGTCAATTTATCAGCCTGTGACAGCAAGCCACTGGAAGCCATTATAGCAGACAAATGAAAATTATATATGAAGATTAACATCAAGTCATTTGTTAGGGAGAAAATAATACTGCTGGAAATAAACAGGGCGCAGAACTGAGAGCTATGCTGCCAGTAATTCACATATCAACAGCGTTTAAATTATTAAAAAGATTGGAAATCATAATTGGCCATATATTTTTCCCATTCTTCTCCACACAAACGGCTCGCCTGGGGTACTTGACATTCAACAGTGGTTTGTAATGTAAATGACAGGACGTATTTTCTCCATATCTTAACAGCGGATGGAGTGATTGACTACTGAATATAAGCAAGCTACAGGTGGGGGTCAATTATCATTTGAATAATCGAGCATCAGCGGCTGCCTGGCATGACTGTGAAGTGTGACACATTTTTATCTCTATGCATTTCAATGAAGTCAGACTGGTACATAAAAGGTTATCACCTAGGAAACATATTTGCCTAGGCGCAAGTTAAACAGGCAAGTGAGATCAGCATAGATATTCAATTTAACCAGTCAACCCTGACCTATAAATATTTCAACAAAACCCAATGAGGACCCCCTCCCTCCCTCCTCCGCCAGCCCCCCCCTTCGCTCCCGCTTTGATCCAATTCCATTCCAGCAGCGGGAGATAGGAGGGAAGAGAGGGAGGAAAGAAGGGAGGTGTGAGAAAAGAAAGTCAAGCATATTGTAGCTTATCTGTTAAGTGAATTGTTTAATGCATCTGCCTTCTTCGCGCCCTGGGGACGAGCACGGGAGCGAGAGGGGAAAGAGGGGACAGATTTACACTACAGGGCACCGGTGGCTCCGAAGTTGAGGAGGAGACGTAGACTAATCTATAGTTGTGAGCTGACAAATCTGGCCTGACACCGTGCTCTGTAGCGGGTAGACTCGGGAGATGGGCATTAATCACAGCGTGTGCTCTGCTGAGAGCACAGGCACACGGGGGACACCTCAAAGTGAGCTGGAGGTTATACAGGCGAGGGGATTAATCAATACAGCCCCATAATAACAGCCAACCACCAGCACTTAAAGCCCCACCGGTAACCGAGGTGCAGCGCAGTCACCCAGCTCGCTCGCTCGCTCGCAGGTACACGGAGGCAGCACACCTGAGTTCCCCATTCAAGACTGTGTGAAAGACATTCTGTAACCAGAGATCTACAAAGATCAGGCCACACTCAGGAGCATGGAGACACCTCAGGCGAAAAGAAGTAGCAGATTCAGTACAAATACATTCGTTGTACCTTTTTGTCAAGAAAGCTCAGGTTACCAAACCTAAATGACTATGATGGCGACAGAATTTCTATTTGCAGAAAGTTTCCACCTACAGACCTCCCTCCCATGACTTGACGCCCTCATCGGAGAGCTGCGCACACCGCTGACCCTCACTGTACTGTGATTACGCCACCTCGTCAACACAAAGCTGACAAGTCCTCTCAGCTGGGAGGACGCTATGTAAAAGCTTAGCGGACGGGGTGGGGGGGTGGGGATATGGATGGAGATATGGCATGGTGCGAAATAACCAATGTGCAATGACACCCAAAACAAAAAAAAGAAAAAAGAAAAGGCTCAAGCGTTTTCTGTCGTTGGCCAGCGGCGGCCCGAGCTCTTTATAGAAGCCTGCCACCCAAAGAGACCTCGATCGGCAGCCCCCCGGCCTGACAGCAGATCAGTTAGCCCCCATCCTCCTCCTCGTCCCCCCTACCCCCCTCCTCCTCCCCTTCCTCCCCCCCGGCCCCTCACTTCATACAGCCAGTAAGCAGACAGTGTAGCAGGAGGTGAAAACTCCAGCTATTTGTCAACGTGGCGCCCGTGTCAAAATGTCAGGCCTGGGGACATTCCCCGTGCAGCTGGGCTGTTAGCTAAGGAGACAGGCCGTATGGTCGGAGCAGGAGCATGCTGTCACCGACCAGTCAAGCTGCCCGAGACCGGCAATCACGGAGCTCTTTCTCTCCTTCACTCTGACTCTTATCTATCTGCTGCTTTTTCCCCTGACTCTCTCAATCTCTCCTGTTCACTCTCGCTCTGTCACCATCCTCGGGCCCCTCTCCATTTTTTTCCTAAAAAAAATAAAAAAATCATTCAGTCGCTCACATTTCCTCTCCTGTGCATCACTCATCTTTAACATATATGCTTCTTTGTCATTTCCCATCTAAATAAAAGGAAAATGTTTTTTATTGATGAAATACAGTCTGAAGCAGGGGGGGAAATTGCCGCTCAGCAAAACATGTGCGGAAGAATACACAGATTGTGGATATGCAAGAGGCCGTAGCTTCAAAATATTATCCTCACTCTGAGAATTCTGTTGTTTGCGTCAGACTGATAGGTTTTCAAAAAAAAAAAAACAAGCATAAAATCTCATGCAGCAAAACAGTATCTGTATTTGCTTCAAGTGCCGAGACCGGTGGTAGTTTCATTGTCTGTCAGCCTGGCTCAGATACGCTCTCCCCACGGAGTACCAATCCTAAAGGATTAAGAGCCGAAATAACAATAACAGAAAATCAAATCAAGTAACATATGAGACGTGAAAAACAACATTAACTGTGTTCACGAGCGACAAATTCATTGCTCTATCTTTTCTTAAGCTCCTTTGACTTGGCATTTACGAGGAGAGGGTGGAGGATTTACTGTGGCAAAATGCAAACAGGGTATTTATGGGTCAAACACAGCCTAGCTGGCTTTATGGCAGATTATGCCCTCTTTTTTCCAGAGGAGTACACAAATTCAGTTTGATAGTGGTTTGATAACAGTTTCCACCATTTAATACTGAGCGTTATTAGGTTATATTGTAAGAAATCACCAGGACTGATGCAAGGCGAGGGGAATGTGGGCTTGGGTTGACTAATCTTTCACGGCAATTTTGACAATGCTGCAATTGTCTGTGTGTGGGCGTTAACATGCCTCTTCCTCGGGCTTGCTTACCTCTCCTTTCTTTTTCTTTTTTTTTTTTTCCTGTCCATTTTGTTTTCCCTTATCTGAACACCCCTCCCAGAGTCCATCTGGTACCTTTTGCTCCCCCTCGGAACGTGGGCCGGTGGAATTCCCTGGCCTAATTAATGAGCAGACACTCACAGACGGCCAAAGGCTCACATGTCTGTCTCCGTGCACCACCTTGCCTCAGGAGGCCCTTTATTGAAAAGAGAAATAAATTAGATCAAGTGGACAGAATGTACCAGCCAAC
Source organism: Mugil cephalus (assembly GCF_022458985.1). Taxonomy (NCBI): domain Eukaryota; kingdom Metazoa; phylum Chordata; class Actinopteri; order Mugiliformes; family Mugilidae; genus Mugil; species Mugil cephalus. Next base: position 14,814,962 of record NC_061772.1, on the reverse strand, counting down.
AGCATGAAATGTCACACAAGGATTTTGACGGGGTATGTTTTTGAGAGGTGATTAAATGCTTTTAGGCAGAAGTTCAATATTTCATGATGGTCAGAAAATTCTGAACCGGAATAGAATTTCTTTGTACAGCGGCTGTAGTAGCTGTCCAGAGTTACATGTACTCACGTTTAATTGAGTCTCCTGCATGTTATCCGCTTTCCTTCGCTTGCCAAGGACACATTTACTTTGTGTACTGACTGAGTGTGTTCATCTGTCTTCGTCTGATACTCCTATAGTCATGTTCGGCTTGACTCCGAGGAAAACAAGCTTCTACTAAAGACAGATGCATGAGTAACCAAATGCTAATACAGAAATGCTATGCTACTGTAGCCGCGAGGCCACCCAGACAGCAACACCCGGGTCCAAAAATCACGTAAATGATTTCATCACCCTCTCCCTTGCCGGAGTGCCAAACAAGTCCTGGAGAGCTCATGCGACGAGAGTGGAAGGAGTCGCCGAAGGGACCCCGGGCAGGGAGCTCGCTCTCGCCGTCTCTCTGGCAGAGGCAAAATGAACGAGAAACGATGCGTTTGAAAATATTTGCCTTTTTCTTGTCTCCTTTTGAGCCGTGACATTATTAGTCATGTGGTACATCAATCATGCAGCGAGTTAATGACACATCCAGCCCATGAATCTTTCAGCTCCTTTCCCCAACTTCAACAAGGCATGCTGGGGCTGTTCCTGTTCGGCAGCTGCCGGAGCAAGGCTGTGCCGGAGCCCGGGTGTATTTGCCAGCACAGACTCTTTGATCTCAGCTTGTGGAACAGATAGCTGTGAGGCTGGCCCTGGATCTAGCTGTAGGCTGGAGTTTGGATGCTGTAATGCACGGTGCGCACACAGGAGCCCCATTCCCATAGGCCCCCCGCTCCCCTTACGCACTACCATGACCTTTGTCTTTTACCAAAAACTGGCCAAAAACCTACTTATATGATACGGTACGTACTAATGATATTATACTTAAAAAATTATACGTAAAAATACAAAATGTCCAACTTAAATACAACATACACACATCATTAAATATATCAACATAACATTTGAGATTTTACTCCATCTTGTTTGCTATCATAATTAAGCAAGCTCAGCAGTTGGTATTTCCGTGTTTTTGCAAACAACCTTGCTCCCTATGAATTTTGTTTTTGAGGAGCCAAAATTCAGGAACAGCCTGCTCCATTCACACTCCCTGGGCAGCTCCACTGACATACTTTCCCTGCTAATGGGGCCACCTGCAGGTCTGCACAGGGCCCCGTCCGGACAGTGTCAGAGGGGAATGCAGACAGAGCAGGCGGTGACGTGGGCGGGTGGTGGTGCAGGGCATCTGTGACTGGCACCGGCATAAGAGCTCTTTCATTTCCCCCTGTTCTGCTGAGTGCCACGGGCACACACACAGAGCCGGGCACTGGTACAGGCCAGGGCACCAACACATGTCAGGAAATACTTTCTCTGTGATCTGAGCGAGCGGGGCCCAAGTTAATGCTCCCCTGACATTTGGACAGCAGAGTGAAAGCTGCACTGAATGTAAAAAATAGAAAAGGATCATGCAGACATTCCAGTGGGAGGCCCCTAATTTTATTCCCGAAAAAAAAATTTATGGAGCCAGAAAGCTGACATACATAGCAGATATGATGAATCCATGCTCTACGTCATTCGAATGGCACATTTGAACTGTATCTACATTTTAAAATTAGTTTTTCATTGAGCATCCCTTACTCCTACTTAAGTCATCATAACATGTATGCATGTTTGATGTATAAAGTATGGTTTTATGTGATATGGCACAAACAACAGAAATTAATACCGCAACACTATACAATCAGTACTGTGCATAGTTGTAAAAAGTATTTGGGTGACCAATACGTAGTCACGTTGGTATATTCAAGACTGGAATTGCTGTTTTCTCACAGACATCCAGGTGTTAAATGAGATTAACAATCTCCGACCCAGTCTGTAAAACCTAGATGTTTCACTGGCCCATCCAGCCGCCACAACATCCTCCCCACTCTCAATTCCTCCTTCGTTTCCCTTGAAGGACCAAAGCCATGTTATTTTAAAGCGCTTGCAATCACTTTGGTGTTGACATTATTGATAGGATACAATACAATATGATATGTCGCAATAACATACAATACGACCCTGAAATATGCAGACATGCGACAATACAATGTGATGCAATGTAACACAAAGCCATACTTTGTGTTGTGATGCAACACAGTGGAATGCATTACAATATGACACAACAAAATATCAATATCCAGTCACATTTACTCTGAACACACGTATTTAAATATTGACTTCCAGGAACAAGGACACACAGTCCGCCATGCCTAATCTATGGGTGTACTTTGACAGTTACACTAAAAAATAATCACGCTTTTAGAGCGAGCCTATCATTTTCTTTGGCCATTAGGTCTGTTCACATCATTTAGTCGCTCATCCAGCTGTAAATTCTGGGCAAGCATATTATACCTGTGTGTGTAAGTACATGGACTGTGATTTGATTATGCATTCCTGTAGTGTGTAGTAAGGCGTAGGGCAAAGCTATTCTCTGAGGCCTTACTCATAAACCTGATGCAGCTGATTTGATACTTGTAGTTAAAAATAATGCATGTGACATGTGACTAAAAAGTATAAATTCAGTATTCAGGAGATCATATTCTTAGCTGGACATGTATTTTTTTCCCTCCCTCACACAAATACAGCCCTAACAGTGTACTAATCAAATAACAGAATATTTAGAGGCAGATTCTGTCAAGTGAATAACAACAAGGGAAATGCAATATATCATGATAAGATTATATTTGACATTTCTACCAAGCAAAGAAGAATGTAAGTCAAGGATTATCTCCACAGCAACAACCTGAAATGATCTCATCACGGAGCCAAAATTCACTCGACATTCTACTAAACACGCATATGGCCATACACAGTTCACCTGACATCCAGAGAGTGGAAACCTGACTCTCCATTCAGAACAAAGTGGAAAAACGCAGGCAGAGTTAAGAGGGAATCAAAAGGAGAACGATTTAGAAATTCAAGGGGATCAAATGGTAGCTTTATTAGGAGCTGAAGCCGCAGGGCTATGTGGAATGAAAGCCCGGTCTGTGCTGGGCCTAACTGGTCAGGTCAGGCAAGACACCCAGTGAGAGAGAGCACTCAGGCCTGGAGGAGCCTTCACACCGTCAACCAAACCCTCGGGGGCCATCCCACCCGCCCTAGCCTTAACATACCGCTGCGCTAATGTCTTTCTCAACAGGTACAGTGAGCAGGGGGGCAGCCAGGTAACCCAACGCTGATGGGATCACTCAGCCTCTCGGCAGGCAGGGCGGTCATTTTTTGTGATCATCATGTTAGCGCGGTCACTTATGAGATGGGAAGCTTTTAAGCGAATGGGCTAAACAAACGGGGAAGGCGATGCTCTGAGTGGCAAATGCAGGTGACGACAATTCAGGTCAAAGATTATCTTGCATCTTGCAGGGGTGCGTTGAACAAATCCAATTTTTGCAGCGGGGACAGAAAGCAAAGCAGGCCAAAGAGGATATCATTCATAATTACAAGTCTTAGCCAACGCAAATGCCTCCCCACAGAGAACTGCAACAATGCCCTTAATTACATTTTTCCTCCAACCCTACCTCAAAGTAAAAACATGGATGACAAATTTGGCATTGGGATTCCAGCTCATGGCTACTCTCTGTGCCAATTTCACTTTTTTTTTTTTTTTTGCTTGTTGCCAAGACAAATCATATTAACACATTACTAAAGAATACTTAAACCTTTTGGCTACGTACCAGCTTACCGGTGCCAGTAAACTTCATTAAGGCGAAAAATGCTTTTAGGAAACCTTTCCTCAGTTGCAATTATAAATAAGTTCCTTCACGGAGCCCCCCGTCATGGGTGGGCTAGCAGCCCAGGGGCCACTGGCGTGCAGACAACTGATCACTAGTCTGAATGGAAAGCAAGCCCAGGGAGCCAGCTCAAGTAACTGCTTTGTTACTGAATAAATGTCGCCAGCAACAAAGTTCACAAAGGACCATTTGTCAACATGTTTATGCAATAAAGGCCTGGAACTATGGTGACGACAGCCAAAAAAAAAGTGTCTGAGCCCATCAGGGAGTAGAAAATAACCGTTCTGACATAACACAAAACAACCTTGGTAGGGACTGGTTAATGGTGCTTGGATTGAACAGAACAAAAGCCTGCCTGAGAGCTTGATCCAGTGTCGGTGTGTAAGGTGAGATGACTGGGGTTTCCGAGCACAACAATATAGGAGACTCTTACGTATTCCCGCCAAAGGCCTCCGTTTCTGGCTGCCGCCAGGACTGATGAAAATTAAATCTCCCTGTGTTGCTTTCCCTAATTAAATCCAACTAAAACACACTGAATATGCAATTCGTAAGTGTTTCACAAATCTGGCAACACTCACAGTTTCGCTGCCTCCTCACAGACCCCAGAGGTATGGGCAGGCACACAAAAACATATTAATTTAGCTTTAAACTGGATTATTTATTACTTCATTTATTCGCTTAAAAAGCGCTCCCAAACCAGGGAAACGTGCGCGTACTACCTGCCTGCAAATGAGCCCTCCTTTGAGAAATGCACGAAAACGCTCTTGAAAACATTACAGTGGACAGAATAAATACATGCATCGCAAGATACCCTGAAAATGCGAAATAAAGTGGAACAAACAATCAAAACCATCACTGCTATGGCTTTTTAGAAGGCATATATGTACAAATTGTTTGCTATAGCAAAAATAGCAGAGGAGGAACTGGATGCTTTCTTTGGCTGAAACTTCTTTTCATAGCCTCATTAGATAAGGAGAACTGCGGCGTGTTGAGACCCACTGACAATCTATTAGGACCTTTCATCTCCATGTTCCCTCCTGAGAATTGCTATGGAGGCAGCTATGAAAGAGGGAGCTGTTCAAGGAGGCCAACCAAAGGCAGGCCCCTGTCCCTGCTGCTCCATCACTCAGTAGGCCCTCCACAGGACACACCAAACCAATCAGCAGAGGGGCCTTATAAAATCACTCTACTTGTCCCGGGCAATCCCTGGCAAGCTAGCGGACCTCTTCCTGATAGGCAGGGCTGAGGCAAACGGGAGGAAGGCCTTTATTTTCAGAGAGGCCATTAATCTTTCTTCCCTTCTCTTTCTGACACCTGAACCAGACCCACCCAGCAGCTTCACAACAGCCTCTTCTCTGGTCTCAATAAGATCTGATCAGAGCCACGTGGCAGGCTGCCTGCAGAGAACCAGCACCGCTACGCTACCTCAAAAACACATGTAGGAGTGCACACGCACGCATGACATGTGAAAAATACTGTATGTACTGACACTAACATGACACTGACAGCAAGCTGATCTGGTCCCCTCATTTCGCTCTCTCTCTCTCTCTCACACACACACACACACACACACACACACACAAAAAAAAAAAAACACGTCTACCTGGAAATTTCAATCACTGTAGTCAGGTGCCAAACGGGAGAGATTTGGGAAGGTTTTAGAGATGACTCCTGACACTCACTGCAAACGAGCCGCCTTAAAGATGCTCTTGAGGACGGGGGTTTACCTAAACGCATGTTTGTTTGAACACACGCACACACAGGTGCGCCGCAACCCAGATGTTATTCCTGTGTTACTGACACTAAAATGATGTTTCCCACCAAAAAACCCTGATAGCGACGCTTCCTCGAGAGTTGGGTGGATGATGCGATGACAGTAAGTTCAGAGGATGCTGATGATGTGCGGTGATACGACAGCTTACAGCTGTGATACCTGTTTAGACAAACCCTCTGACAACAAGATGTGTCACTAAGCAAGGCTTTAGCGCAGCCTATTCCCTCATAACAAGATGCGGATTTGCTTGCCTTGGAAGTGTGGAGACTAGTCTGGAAGCCTCTCTTATGACGGTTAGCGCTAAGCCACAATGTTTACACAGCCCCTCTGGGCTATTTCACTTTCCAGCACCAAAATAGCAGTCATCTCGCAAATCTTCTTGTGGGGAGAGAAAGTCTCATTGATGAGGATAAGAGGAGAAAGGGACGAGACAAGCTCGGGGATTAGTGGCCCTAAACTCCGGCAAGGCTCTCTCCTCCGTCTGGTACTGCGCGCTGAGCCGTCTTGACAGGAGGGAGCCGTATGGCAATTGAGGAGGTTAGACGGGGTCACGGAGCGCCGCTCGGCGGGGATTAGGAGGCGTGTGGCCCCCTTCACTTTTAATCAAACCCTTCCAATCAGGTCAGATTACAATAGGATAAGCAGGTTGAACACAATGTGTGGTTAATACTCCTCTCTTGAGGGCCCTCCGCAGATCTCTCCCTACGACCAGGGAAGGTCTGCATCATGTCAAGAGAGTGTGCATTGTTTTCATAATTACTTTTTTTTTGTAAAATAGGTTATGGAAAAGTACAATGAAGCAACACCCAGAAACATTTTTTGCTTTGCAGTGATTTATGTCAGTAGCACTTTGTTTAATCCTCTTGTTTTTCTTTTTCTAAAGGAGCAGTCCTTTTACACCATTGCTCTTTTTTTTTTACACTACTGTCCCTCAGGGCAAATACTCTGCCCTTTAATGCTGCCCTTCTGCTGCACGTTTGATTGAATTTGAGGTAACTTTATATGAGGCGGGACAGTTGTGGCTATTTGTAATAAATAACACGTGCGCGTCGGGATGGATGAGCTATCTGCAGGCTTTATTAGTGAGGAAAAGAAAATGAGTTAATGTCCTCGACGCGCACAGCTACTGGTTTGATTTACTCGCACCCTCTTAAGATCCACGTCAGGCGGATCACAGAGGGGTTTTGTCGCAACTGACTGTTTTACCAGTTGTTTCAACTCTGCGGAGCTTTTCTCGAGAGTTAGGTAAACAGTGTTAACAAGGTAGAGGTTTTTCATGGTCTGACTGAACAAAAGCCAGAGACGAGGCACCTCTGTCTGAGCTACCATCCAGCACGATCGCTGCCCTTAATCTGGGAGTCAGGGCGCATACCTTCTGATTTCTCTGTTAGAACATGGAGAGAAGAGCGGTCCGTGGAACTTCAAAGGGGCAGGGAGACGCACATGGCTGCTAATTTTTCAGACTGGGCATATGTGGCGGAGAGCGTGGATTTGAGGCTCTCTTCTCACTTCAAAGCCGGGCGCCTTAAAAGGTCTGGCTGTGTTTTGACGTGGATCTGCAGAGGTGAATGAGAATCAAGCACCCGCTGCAGACCCTTCAGAAGTCAGGCTCACTCTGTTTAACCCCCCCTCCCCAGTTCTCCCTGTGCACACACTCTCTCCTCCCTGCCTTGACAAAGAGAAGAAGAAAAACAAGAAAATTCAATAATGCCTTTGAGAGGCAGGATTACCTGAGGAGACGCCTGCGCTGCTATGCCGCGAGTGAAATCTCATGTGCCCTCCTCTCCTTCTGCTCTCACCACATCCCTTCCTCCTTTCACTCCTCTACCTCTTCTACTCCCTAGCTTGGCTAAAGACAGCCCTCAAAAAGCACATCAAAACTCTCCTTTGATGCCATGGCAGGCAATTAACCCCTGGAGTCCAAAATTACAGATTACTTGGGATGTGACACATTTCGGATGGGTGGGGTGGCAAGTGTGCGTGCGCCTGATTTCCAGGGGTGGGGTGGCATTGGGGCGGGCGGGGTTTGTTTATTGTTTGTTTTAAAGCGGGCTACTTCTTTAATGAAGTGATGCCGTGGCAGATTTGAGACAACCCATTTCTGTCAGTTTGAAAAGTAAAGTAGGGTAAACCTCTAGAGAAAGGGCTAGCTGCACCGGAGGAAGTGTTTGCACTCGATTATTTGTACTGCTGCTCACTTCTGATGAACAATGCTGCAATACAGAGGGAACAAAGGAGCTAGGCTCCTTGCGAATTTTAATTAAGTCGTGGGCGCAGCCAAACAATGATGAGGTCTATCCCAATTTCAACTGTGTTTTTGTGTCACTCACTCCTCTTGTGTTGCTTTGCATAAAAAAATAATTAGGCTGGGTTGGAGCAGCAGTGTTGGATGGAGCCTGCCGATAAAGCCCAGAGTTCCCTTGACTGATGTAGGTGAGGAAGTGCATTACGTCACTGGGTATTAACTCAGGAAGAATGCCATGTGCGGTTTTGGCATCGCAAAACGATTTACAAAATGACTCTATTCTGGAGACTTGTCAGTCCCGGGGCAGGTGTGTAACAAGCCTCGCCAAGTAAAGCAATGGCACTGTGGTGGAGGTGTGACAAACACTACACGATGTGACGATAAAGGCCTGGTGTAAGCCCAGGCATCCAGTGGGTTGCGACCGGTGACCCCTGGCTTTGGGAGGGGGGGGGGGCTTTCTGTGCGGTAAAGCGATATTGGTTTTTACAGTCCTCACACCTGACACCGAACGCATCAAAACACCAGGGACATTCAGCGAAAGCCTCTCAAGACGAAACACAGACCAAAAAAAAAACTCTGCAAAATGCAGCATGTGTGCACGCAGAGAAGCCCGTGCGCGGTTTTCGATTTTTCGTTTATACATTTTATTGCTCATGTGACAGCAGCCTAGCGTGGCTGTCTCTGAGCAAGTCCTGTTTGTAGCTCACACCCACGGGTCTTTCACCTGCTAGCGTGAGATTTAGCTGCGCTGTCAGTCATGGCAGTGGGCGTCGTCAGCGCCGTTTCATGTTCAAGCAAACACGCCGGAGTCTGATCTAAACAATTACCGCGTATCACACCATAAATCTGCAGCTTTTCTCTGCCGAGGACAAACGAGTCACTTTTCCCTTCTTCGCTTCAGACTCCTTTCTACCCTGCCAGACTCAGGCGAAGGCTTCTGATCTCGAGACATTGTTTTACGGAGGGCTTTCGCGCCGCCCTCCCCTGGCAGACAGTGAGATTACACAGTGATTATAAGCAACTCAATATTGTATGACAGCCTCCTCCACGTGAGGGACTTACAATCATGTTTCATTAATTCAGCTTGAGTGAAGCCTCATTTCAAGCATAGAGAGGCTTAAGATTTATGTGAAATTAATAACATAACAGATGTCTCCAGAATATCGCGTCTCTGGTTTGGATGAGGAAAATCTGATTTTTTTTTTTTTGTTTTGTTTTGTTTCAAATATAAATAAATATGTAAAGGAAAAGTTTAGACGTGAAGACACCCGGGCTTGCCGGCGTGGCACCTAACAGTTCAAGAGTGCTTACATCATGCGTGGTAAGGTACCAGAGGGCGCGTCAGGTGACAGATTTGGATCAAATGGCCTTATTTAACGCTGCCTTCCAGCTTTAGTACCAGCAAGCCAAAACAAGCACAAGTGTTGGATATTTCAATAAGATCTAATAACCCGGGGAGCTTGCTGAAACATGGCATGCATCAGAGCTTTCCTTTTATTTATTTATTTTTTAATTTTCATGAGTTGCGATTACTTCTCATCTATTCTTTTCTTCTGTAACAAAATGCATCTGTGTTTCGAAAATGTCTCACGCACTTTGTTCAAGCTCAGGGAGCCCTGCACAAGATAGCCTCAGGCCAGAGCTGATGTACTCGGTTTCCCCCTTTTGTATGCACTGTCTCTGCATAGACTAAGTACAGGGACAAGAGCTTCACAGTCGACTGTCTTGCGTGGCGCTGCCCTCCCCAGGTACTCCACCAGCGCAGCTCAAACGGAGGCGGTGGGGAGGCAGCGTCTCTTTCGCTTCAAAGCGGGGGAAAAGATAAATGATTCAGGTTGGGCTTTTGTTCCAATATGCCACGGAGCTGCGATCACAATCCCTTTTTCCACTCTCTTTGTTTCCCAAACTAAAGCGCCTGGATGTGACAGTGAATCTAACTTCCTCTGCAGGTTGTTTATGCAGCTCAATCACCATAAGTCTTCAAATTTGAAATGACACCATTGGCATGCTTCCTCTTAGAGACGTGGAGCTGAGAGATCTTCATGTGCAAAGATTACCCACTTGTCATTTGAAGAGAAAAAAAAATAATATATATATATATGTGTACACACACATGGAGAGAGAGAGAGAGAGTTAAACAATTTATTATTCACACTGTATGTGCCATTAAAGTGACAAAATAACAGCCCCAAGATGGAATGTGATTAAAATTTGATTAAGAGAAGTAAAACTGACAATATTCTTTGCAATTGTTGGAGCTGTATGAGCTGAGGCAGGCGCCAATTTACTCTGTAATTAATTTAATCGCGTTCATTCTGCACCGCTAAGTGAGCCGAGCCGTGAATTCAACTTTTTGCCATCTTCACTGAGGAGGCCCTGTATTTATTCATGCCCTCCGTCGCCGACGCGAGCCCTGTGTACGTCTTTGTCAGGCGAAGCTGCAGAACTCCTGTCTACGCCCGCCTGCCTTCCGGCCCCGGATAAGTCGTTTAAAGGACTACAATGCAAACAGAAAAAAAAAAAAACAATAAAGGAAAATCAGAGTTATTAAATTGGATATTGAGGTTATGCATAATCTAACTTCATCGCAGTGGATCCGGAGGAAGTTCTTTGTTTAGCCAGAGTGAGCTGCGGAGCTCCAATCATTGAAAAACCAATTCAAATTTATATGAGTGCCAGGTCTATGCAAAAATGGGCGGATGGAAGAATGAGGTGTAGGGGTGCATTCATCTTTATAACATTATTATTTTTCCCTCATTTCCAGAATAACAATTGTCTGCCGTATAATAGGATCAAAGTGAGTTTGCTAATAATGTCTGTAGGAGAAGGGGCTTACTGTATGTCAGTCAAACACTTTCTAATGGTGTCTAATTCAGTCTGAACTCAACAACCCAACTGCGCTGCTCATTCTGCTATACACATCAATGGGCACAGTGCGAAACTGTCTTTAATCTATTCACTGCTACGGCTCGGCTAATGTTCGCTGTGTCCGTTCCGTAATTACATCCAGACGACAACTAGTACAACTCCGAACATTCGTTGGACATTCTTGCTACGTCCCTCCCTCACGCCATGGTGAAGAGAAGCCATTTGCATAAATTTAAATGTTTTATTTGATTGACGTCCAGATACTTCAGGTCACGGAGGTGAGCCTGGGATAGTCGAGGTGTGAACGTGGCGGTGGTGGTAGCGGGGGGGGTGCATCAGCGTGACACGGTGCTCATTTAGTAATAAATAGGGAGAGAGAGGGTGACAGAAGGACCAGAAGAGGGAAAGGGTCCCCCGCTCGCCACCCCTGGGGTGATGAGCGGAGAGACGTGGAGCCCAGAAGCTCTGGCCACTTGCCAGCGCTAACTGTACTTGTCCCGCTCCTCCCTGCTGAGAGAACATCCATCTCCCTCCTCAGCCTGACACTCCGTTTATTCCCACATTCATTTGTCATGTCCCCAATCAGCTGGATGAATAGAATGGCAGTGACCATGATGGATGGTGATTCTAATTAAGACCGCCCCACCAAAAAAAAAAGAAAGAAAAAACTTGAAATGCTATTTCCCTGTTTTACCCCCCCACCCCACCCCCCCTTCAGGTTTATCTAATAAGAGTGTACCCCCATCTCTTTTTCTTGCTACTGCTTTGTGATGGCCTTTACAGTCCGTCAGCCGTAGGTCACCCGACGGCGGCGAGAGACGCGGGGAGGTGGGGACGGGGGAATGGGGGCAGCTGAAGAAACTCTGGACCCAGGACGCTTTTGTTTGTTTGTTTGCGGTGTTTAAAACAAAGAGCGCATGGCATTGAGAATTCCATCTGAAGGAACTCCCCTCAGAGATTAGTTATTCAAAGGCATGCAAATGACATTGCCATGTGCTGGTTTACAAGGGGGTTGTGTTCATTTTGGATCTGCTTAATTGCTTCATTTCTAAAATAACTTCTGTGTTGTTTACCAGCACAATACACATAAAGGCTGTGTACAGCAGGGCTGTAGCACATTTGATGCCTCCCATTTCTTTTTTTCTTTTGCATTGTGTGTGCATTTATTCACTATTTGGTTCATGGTGTGTTCATTGGAAATGTATTAGCTGCTTTTGAAAATGCAGTGGCTGAAGTGCCTTTGACAGCAATACAAGAAACAATAAATCTCATATGTTGTTTAGCCTATTTATTTTCCCTCCACATATCACAGAACCTCTAACATTTTGGATGCTGATATCTGATGTATAAAATGTGTTCCTTCAGCTATATTGTCCATTTTAGGGAAAATGTTCTACGAAAATAAATGTATTTTTTAATAATTTATTTCCAACTTTAAACTCTTTCACTCTTGTTTTGCTGAACGATCATTTGTCCATCTGGTATATTTAAGTCAAGAAGATAAAGCAACATCAAAGTCAGTGTAGTTCCACAAATTTTACAATAAAAAGTCAGGAAAATATAAAGATAGTAAGAGAGAGAAAGTTAAAAAACAAACAAAAAAAGACGGTGTATACTGTATGTATTGCATGTGTCTCATTATGCATGACATTACATGGACCAAATGATAGCCACTGGGCATAATCCCGGGGAGAACGCCCAGCAGCATTGTGTCCAGGGAAGTTAATCACCTCGGTTATGTGCAGAAAGGCTGGATTGAATTACAAGAAAGCGGCATATCTGTGGAGGTGAGCCATGCGTGACATGCCTGCCCTCCTTTTAAACATGCAATGCCAGCAGGCGCCTCCGAATTTTAAAATCATTGAAAAGAATCAATTACTGTAAATGCAACAGGGGCAGTCAAGCATGTAACGCATGACATATCTTTGGGGAGTCTGAAGTAGCCTCTGGACTATCTATAATAGTGAAATTCTGTAGGGTAGCCAGCATTATTCCACCCTAATATCTGAAATGTGGAGCACATACACCGTCTGGAACGACACTGGATACATTTCTAATGCATCTTTTATGAAAGGCTAATATCAGCCAACAAAGAGTGTCGGATATGTTATTTCAGATACACACCCAATGATATTTTCAATTGTCATTGAATCAAAGCAGGTCAAACTGTCATTTCAGGTAAAAAAATAAAATATATATACACAACAATACCACTGCAATTTAGGCTACCTTAATAACACATACCTAAGCTGGCAATGTGATTTTGAATCATCTTTATATAGATTCTGAGAGGCAACGATGTCTTTTATTCTCCATCCTTGAATGCCATACATAATGCATGCGTCTTCAAATCAGAGGGAAAAAACAAGGGGAAACCAATGGTTTGTGTATTGGTGCCGTCAACTAAGCCTTTCAAAATAACCCCAATATTGCCCAAATATTCTTATTATGTACATCACATAAACTTCTTTGCTTCCAATCATGCCTAACACGCGTAATCCCGTGTTAAATGGAATAACATCATAAAAAAAAGATAGAGGAACATCATCCTGTGGTCACGGCCTAAATCTCTTTTTCCATGTCCGTCCTGAGTGGACAAGCAATGTTATTTATTGTGAAACAAGGCGGGGACAAGGATCAGAGCCCCTCTCCGGGCTCCATCTGAGGACTCAACCACTGTTTTCACAACATATTCCAGTGTAGACAAGCTGTAAAACCACGCTGGTGTGGTCTAGGGCCTTTGTTAACACTTGTATATTGGCCCCTCTCTTGATCAGACACACTCAGAAATATTGATCGCTACAAATTTCCAACATTGTCCTCATTGCCAAAACAGCAACCTTGAAAAAAATAAGGGCCAATGCTGAAGAGGATTGCCTGTCTCTGCCCGTGTTGTGGAATGACACCGCTCACCCCCCTTCCTCTCTCTTCCCTTCCTCGGTGCCTGTGGATGCTCGCGCTGGCTGTTCTTGTTTGAGGGGCATTGCTTGATCATTCATTATTAGCTCACGTCTGTCAAACCAAACAATGAATTGACTGCTCAAAATTGATGACTATATAGAAGTGCATATGAGCAAAAAGGCTTTCATTTAGTGCCCTACTCTCCATGTAGGAGGTGACAGCCATGATGGATATGACACTATACACCAGATTTATCTTGGAAATGGAATAATTATGCACTTAATGCATGACTGGTGGTCTGCATTTATACTGATAGCTAACAGGGCAGGCAGCAGCGTGAGCAGAGGGGGTTGGACAGTAAAATCCCTAAGGCCTTATAGCCTGCCGCCCCATTGAAAATCTTTAACTACTAGAAAATACATTTTCTTTGGTCAAGGTTAAGATTCAAGTCTACACGAGCCAAGTAACACCCCGACATTGTCACCTCCACAGGGACAGCACGCTCATTGCAAGGTGACCTTAGAACAGCTAATGGTGACTAATACCCCTGTAGAGGGAAACGAAGGGTCATAACACGCCACACCACTTATAGGACGACGATACAGAGACACCAGCTAACACTGATCAATATGCCGCATTACAAGTTCCTCCATCTTTCTTTGTTCCTCTCTACAAGATCAGACGTAGAGACACCTAATGTAGAAATAATGTAGATTTCCATCCAATCTCCCGTGGAGGCAGTGCATAAACACCTGGCATGTAAAGGCTCAATGTTTCAAGAGAATGACTTTCCATTACAACTTCTCACTTTGCTGTTCTGCTCAGGGAACAGAACAAACAGCTTTACATGCAGCGCTGCCTTTATAATTGAATGTGTGTTTCACAGACATCAAAATGATCTCAACGCCCTGGCAGAGGCCTTTCTCTTCATTTTACATCCTCCTAACTTCAGACAGGGGTTTCTCTTCTTATGCCGCGGGGGCGTGGGTGGGTGGGGGGGGGGGGTGGAATCCCTCGGTAGTGTCGCCGAGTGTTTTGTGTAACACCAGACAAATAATCCTTCCTTCTTGGAGGCGTGAATGTATTTTACAGGTATCCGTCATCCGAGTGTCAATCCCGCCTGCAGATTTCACACGCCACTGGCACCGGCGCACCTCTGCCTGCTCGCTTTCTGATTGCATAAATACTCCCGGTGACACAGTGGACTGCATCCAATTCCACACCTGCTCAGACATCTCAGGGAAAGCTGAAAGAAGAAACATTAACTAATAAACACAGAGCGCCAGTTTAGGGCAGAGTGAGGCTTTGATATTAAAGCCTCCTGCGAGGTCGTTAAAAATATATACAATTGTTGTATCACCAGCATAAACGTGAGTAAAGCTGGGAAATTAGTCACTTGGGAAAAGGGTCATCAGAGTGCCTAATAGCTCCTCTTAGCTATTTATTCTACATCTCCACACCTCAAAAACAGCTACTCTGTGATTAAAGTAATTGTCGTCATTAGCCTTGCATTATTTTAATAATAAATTCCCGACGGCTTAGTACCATTACATTGTTGTGCGGAGGCAATTTGAAAAGTCACAAATCCGCCCTGGCGCTAAGCTATGTACAACAAATGTTACAATGCCAAATTCCAGGTACAGGATCACGAACAGCAGCAGAATTGGAAATGGGTTCAAATCCACCGGGCGGATTTTTCTTCATTTTTGTTCCTGTGGTTTTAGAAGCGTGCGGTGTTGGCGGCGCGCTGCCATGCCTTTGATCAGCTGATGGAGACAATGCAGCACTCTTCAACCCGGTGGCACGGGGGTTTACCTGCTGCTAAGTCAGGTATCACAGCCAGGGACCGAGCACCTTAAAGAGGCTTTAACCCTCCTCTGGATCAGGCTGACATGATTCATGTGGGCTGGGTGTGGATTTGAGTCCCTGCTGTGGCACAGCGTCTTTCATGTCAGGCTGTTTATGAGAATATGGAGATGGGTTTTGCGTGCTCGTGGGTGTTCCTTAAAGCAGCAATACGACCTCAGGCTGGGCTTGATCCCTGACGAGTCAGAGTCTACCTCTCGATGAATCTCTTGTAGCACACTTAATACCCATAAGAACATGGTGCACGAGGCCCCTCATCTTGGTAACAGAAAGGAATTTGAGAGCAGATTAATATTATGAACAGTAATATTCCCCCAGCGGCATCTGCATGCGCCAGGGATTACAGGGCTCTGGGGTGATTACTGGCAGGGAAAGTGGGGTTACAAGTCCAAAAAACTTTTCATCTTCACCCAGGGCATGAGAGCACACACATAGAAAGACATAAATATGCAAGAACGGAGCTTGTGTACATGTCTCTTTACATCTGTGCCTTCTGTTCGTCACAGCGATATATTTCTTTAGATAAGCAATGTGAAATGATGTATGGGTCACATTTTTGTCTCCAGCATAGAGAAGATAAACTCCTCTTTTCTACAGTGACAAAAAAAAAAAAAAAAAAAAAAAAAAAATCTCAGGCAAGTTTCTTTCACAATGGAACTGAGAATGGAAATTAAACAAACGAGACGTATCTCTATATTATCTGCTATACTATTTCTGTCACCCAAACTCTTATTTGTTAAAGAGTTCATTTAGCGACTAAATAGAACTTTTAGTCTGCTGCCTTCATGCTGCTATTTAAAGGAATCATCTAAATCTTCTTCCAAATGTTAACTAAAGTAATAATAACACTACATTAGCTGACATTTAAGTCTCTTATCAAGATGGACAGACCCTGAGCATGACTTTTGTGAAGAAGAGAGTACATTTAGGCTCTGAATGCTTTCGTACTCCACAGTGGACAGCAAAGTTGCACATGCAATATACAGTATTATCTGTACCACTGGTAGCTTAGTATAATGAACGAGGTGACAGCTGTAGTGTCTAAACATTAAATACTGATGCTATAATTTTGTTGACTCAAACTAATGTGCACTGAAATTAATATACCTTTTCATCATAACCTCAATAAACTAAAGCACAAAACGCAACAGTTTTCACTGCTTTTATTCTCTTTTTGTTTTATCTGTTACTTCAAGATAAACTCCAATCTTTGCGTTCCTGCAAGTGTGAATTACCCCACTACATATACTCACTACGGTAGCAAGTTTCTGAGACTGTTTAATCCAATTTCATTTTCTCTCTGATGTGAAGGAACATTATTAGTTTAGTGAATTAAGAAAGGAAGCCTACAAGGTGAAGGGTAGCAAAGCTAATCTCCCATAGGATGGCCTCAGAGATCCCTCAGGGCTCCATGTCCGGCCCACTGTAGATATCATTTTTCAGTGAGGCACAAGTACTTGCCAGGTTTAAGGCCCTGCTCTGTCTAAGCCTCATTATTCACCTTGCCACGGGGCTGACGCCAAGCCACGCGTGCAAGGCAAGCCACGGAAATCTCCTTTAGAACTTGTCTCATGACAGGAGACTCAGCAATTTCCTCAGCACCTTTTGCATGAGGATAACACACAATCCACTTTGGCCATGTGCAACCAATAAGTTGACCTAATGAAGGCCAGACCGTGGAGCGAAAAGAGAGGGTTGAAATGGGCCTCTCATGTCTGAAATTATCCAGAGGAAAGTGGTCTGACATGCTGTTTTGCTGCTAGGTGGTGGCGTGAAAGAAAAGAAACAACACTGTTTCCATTTAGAGTTAAGACGGAATCACAGAGCGCCAAAGATTGCACACATTTGTGAGGAAAAACAGCAGGATATTTCCTTTCTTCAGACTCCACTGTTGACTTTGTATATTCCACAAGGTCTCGGGGATTGAGTGGAGGAAGGAAGGCGAGGGGCACTGCAGTACGATGCCATGCAGAGTCTGAGTTTGTCAGCAGCTCATAAGCTCGGAGTTCAAAGAGCAATATGAAAGAAAATCTGTCTTGGCAGTGGTTTCCTCCCGTGTGTTTGCCAGCTCACTGCTTCCATCAGACTGTACCCAGTGGTCATCAATTAGAAAAACTGAAGGGTGTCATCCACACACTAGTAAAGCCACTATTTGGGTTTTAGTTGACAGCAATGCTGAAAATATTTCAGGACTAGATTCACAGAAGGCCTTCGCAGAATATGATCACTGTCCTGTAAAGTGAGCAAAGTTTTGTTTTATAGTTTCAAATGCGCAAAAACAAGGCAACAAATATGCACATAGGGTAACATTTAAGTACACATTTTCCCTTCAACTAGAAGTTTGGGATGAAGAAAGCCTATTATGAGATCACTAGCCTCACAGGCTTAGTGTATGAGTATAGATTTTGCCAAAGAATTTTTTTTTTTTTTTTTTTTTTTGAGTGATTAAAAAAAAAAGTTATTCTATTTTGTATATTCTTGAAAACGGCAAAGCTTTTATAAACTTTCTTGTATTCAGTATCACACAGCATGGCCTATTTTTGGTCTATCAGTGTTAAAAGTTTATAAAAGGTTTTTAAAATCAAGGGTAGGAGATCTTTGAATCCCTGTTAGGGATATTCACAGATGAACCCAATCCTGCAACTATGTCTCTTTGGTTGTATTGGTTTTCACGCTGAAACGTTTTGATCATGTTTTGTCTCTGCATTATTTAAGGTTGCAGCCACAATCTGTTTTCTGTGTAAAGCCTCTAAAAACCTGCAGCTGGTAGCTGAAAGACAAAATTAGCAGCTAGTGACAGAGCCAGATAGTTTCCCACAGGAGGTGGTGAAAACTATACCAGAGCTAACAGAGCGGTTTATACTCACCAAGGGCCAGAAACATGGCTCCTAATCATGGGCAAACTTGCTGCATATATGTATGCTTGACCTGTAAATAGGCGGCTCTTTGATAAAAAGTTTGCCATTGCATATAGATAAGATTAAGATGGATATTTGTCAATTTTTTCTGCTGTGGAAACAGCAGTTGTGGAATTTGCTTTATTTAAACAGATTAAAAATAAAGAAATACACACTGAAATTTATGAAAATAAAATAAAAACCCTTCCAGATATGTGTCTGTTACAAATTGCTTTTGGACATTACGCAAAGTCTGCAGCAGCAAATATTAAAATTTAAAAAATCAGGCCATCCTTACACCTCATACCTAAAGGTCATTTAAAGCCTTGCATGAGGAAACATCTCAACTCATAATTCTTGAAATATATCATTATTGGGGTAATGTATTGGATGAATTACTTTGCAAACACTGGGCGCCTGGAGGGTGACCTGTGACAATTCCATACAACACCTCCCTGAAGGAATTCATTTTCATATCCCACCGGCTGTCTTAATCACCATGTCTCACCGTGACAGAGAGTTCACTCTGGCTGCTCACAAATCAAGAATGGGATTTTAAATTGGATTCACTGCTGTCCGGGAGTATTCTTTATGTGTAGCAACAAGGATTTTAAATTAATTCGAGGTTTCTTGATCAAAACTGCATCATTATTTACAGTTCATTGTGGTTTATTGGGATGGCCTATTTGAGAATACAAGATTTTAGAGAGCACATAGGTGAGAATTTCACAGAGTATACACAGAGTAACCTATACAGTATGTCTCATATCAAATTTGTGAAAGGATTAGCATATAGGGCACATAATAGAAAAACCATCTGTTCCAGCTCGGTATCTTCTTTAATCTCCTGATCTTCAACTGACACATTCCAAATCTGCCATGAGATTTAAACACATACAGATTTACAAAAAATATATCTGACTGTGCAAGAATATCTCGTACCTAGAGATTGTTAACTGATTATACTTGCAGAATGACAAAGTGCAATATCGTTGCCTGCATTTTGTTAAACATTTAGTATCAACACAAACCTGAAACACACAAAAAAATACATAAAAAAACAATTCCTTTGTTGTTTTAATGACACTAGCTCTGGGATTAGAGATGTGCATAGAAACTGTGAGTAGCACTTGAAAAAAAGGCAATATAAGCGTGAGAGCAGGGATGCTGTAGAAATCAATACAGCACTGCATACACATTGCTTTGATCGTGTACAGCAGGACCGGGAGATTAAGTAATACAGATTCTTCTTGACAGGCCGATCATTAACGCTAGTTTGCAATCTGTCTGTGCATCCACTCGTCCTGTCTAACGGCTCGGGAACGACAAGTGTTCTACATAAGTGAATTTAGGAGGCTGCGTGTAAGACAGTGGCTATAACAGGCCAAGCTGTGTGCTGGGTGTACTTTGTCTGTGTAAATCATCATCGGACTTCAATCACACCAAACCCAGCAACATATAAGTAAAGAAAAAGATTGCATGTTTGAGATCGAACGCTGTGGTTTCCTGAAAGAAAAAAGTAATCACCAGATCTTTGTAGCTGGGAATAAATTAAATTTGGACTTTTGCCCTTTGTCCCACCACTAAAACAGGTTTCAGCATCCACCTAACTCCAGGCTTACTCACCCTTCTCCCTTCAATCCAGTCAGGGGTCATTCTGCTTAACTGATTTAGTGCGGTGATCCAAGGACACAAAGCACTATTTCATATGCCACTGATATTCACAACGGTCTACACATGATTTTTCTGGCCAAAGTCTGCCCCCTTTTGCTTCTTTGCAACACACACACTCACATGAACCCAAAACAAAATCAGCTTTCAATATGGCCCAGTTGTGGAAATTACTGTCGCTGATACATTACAGAGATCTAAAATATAATGTAGGGGATTATGCTTTGATATCAGCTCTTACTTACTATTGTGTGTCAGAGAAAAAACACCTGCCCTCTATCCCAGAAGGATCATCGGATTAATCTTGGTAAGACGTAACACACCCAGATGGTCAGACAGGAAAAATTAGAAAAATATGCAATATGAATACATTTGTCTCGTGTAATATCAAATATGATTCATCTATCATAGAGATAATGGCTTGATGCATTGGTGTACTTAGCAAAGAGACAAAGTTAATTTCTTTATAGGCCAAATATTTCTACCAGGATTCCCCCGTAATAAAAATGGTTCTTCTGGGAGTATTATTTAAATTAAACAAAAGCCATCTATCTGGTTTGCATAGTAATGGCAAACAGCTACCTTGTGCATTGATTCATTTATAGTTACATTTCAATGCTGCAAACACAATGCACTCAGGAAGATATGTTACCGCCTGCCATGTGTTATTTATTGTTTTCTGCAGCAATAAATACAGTCTGGTGCAAAACCAAGAAGACATTACTTGGATTCTGGTGCTTGTTTTAAGGTACAATTCTTTAAAGCAAAAGAGCCCATTGAGTGTCACACATTACACTTTGCTGTTTATTAGGAGGGAGACTGAAATGCGATATGGTAATCTCCAGCAGCACGATCGCAACTCCCCAATGGCCAGTGGGCCTCAACTTCCTGGCGAAGGTCTTTTTCAATATCCTGCAAACATGGACGATGGTGGCATGCGTGCTATCCGGTACTCAAAACACAGAGGGGATCTATGGACCGCAGACAAGACCCAACGACGGAAGGCAGATCACAGGTAGCAGCGATAGGAGGAGGCACAACGCCCATGAGCAGAACACTGACTCATACATTGACGCACCTCTTCTGTCACACTACAAAACAAAGCTGTTTTCATGCAACAAATTCAACATACTGACCACATGGTGGAACAGGACATTACTATTGACAGTCATCTGAAATCAAATCTTCCAAAATGGAAAAGTAGTATACTTATTCAACAGCTTTACACACTATAATTGTTCTAATTATTTTATGAACCTCTCAGAAGTAGGTGTTGCGCGAATTGAATGCTTTTAAAGTCCAGTCGACAAG
Source organism: Mugil cephalus (assembly GCF_022458985.1). NCBI lineage: Eukaryota > Metazoa > Chordata > Actinopteri > Mugiliformes > Mugilidae > Mugil > Mugil cephalus. The sequence goes on along the minus strand of NC_061772.1, from coordinate 14,793,548 downwards.
TCGCCAATTACGTCACTAATCAGGAAGAAATGGTTTGCAATACTTAAATCTCTATTGTTGCATTACAGATATATTGTAGCGTCACACACAAAGGACGCTGAGGCTTTCTGCAAGTGTATGAAGCTTGAACACGGCCTACTCAGTCGGAGCCGAAGCCAACACTGTAAACACGGTCAGTCTGCGGCTCTCGATTATGGCGCAACTTCCGGCTCGCGCATGATGCATTCACAGACAACACACTCCACAAACACAGAAACAACTAATAGAACAGCGGAACTGAAAATAAATTTCGAAAGCAGTCCGTTAAGCTACAACAGACATTAAATGCGGTACAAACGATACTAGATATTGTGCGTTGCAGATATAGCCTATAGCTAGGCATTGCCTATCGGCACTGTCATTAGCGGGTTTTGAGAAAAAAAAAAGGTATTTGTCCGAAGCCGTCTACATGCTGCAACTAAAGGCGAAATGTCATTTACAGTGAAATTCAACGGCAAACTGTTCGTTACCGCAGGATGTTTAGTGTTGTTAACTGACTGCTGTCGAGAGGATTTGTATCACTCCTCTGCTAGCGTTAGCGGATGCCTAATTTAGATTAGTGTGCATTGCAGTAGTACGTTTGTTGTATTTCAGAATTGACTTACACATTTTTCATGACGCTGTAGAATGGGCCTCATCTTTAGTGAAGTATTTCCACACATTTTATGAAGCGCTGCCAGTTTGCCTCACCTGTCTTCTCACCTGCGCACATGTTGTCATTGTCATGTGACCAGCGATAAAGCCTCATGACATCAAAAAAAAAAAACAAACAAAAAAAACCCCTCCACCTCATCATTGTTTGGGAAATTTTCATACACAAGTGCAGATGGACTGGACACCCAAGATATAATAATATAATATAATAATATTTTCCAGTAATTGCATTTCGTTAATATTTGCCTCAACAGCTCCATGTTTTATTTTAATTTGTGTTACCTTCAATCATTGCACTATTCATTCATTTTATGATTGCTATAAAGGATTATTGTTAATAAAGAATCATCATGGCCACCCACCAACCCCTCAAACTGCTGTGGTGTGCAATGGGTTTCTTGGGGTCCTGTAGGGTACTCATAGTGGGGGTAAGTAATTCAACACTCTCTTGCTAACAAGGTGACACAGGGTCAAACTGAAAAAATAAGAAAAGCTTTATTGAATCATGCTCTCTCATCTTCAAAGGTGACATCGAGCTCGTTTTTGACAGGGAATAGGAAATTCACTTTTGTTTGGAATTTGTGACGGTCGGTCAATTATCAATGACCTACTGAACTTCATGAATTACTGTTATCTTCCAGGAAGCCGGTTTGGTAAAGTGAATGCGTGGACTAGTTTGAGCCACTTCAAATGTGACTGATGTCTGAATTTAGGGTGAATGGCAAAAGAAAGAGAGGTTAAATTTGGTCCAACTGTTGAAGCATGCTGCAAGTTGCACATATAATTAAAATCATTATGTTTGTGTGCACTCTAACCAGATTAAAGTTGTTTACCTAGATATATTACACTTTCTATGAATAAAAGCCTGTCAACTTTCTACAATTCAGCATGTATTTGAATTAAATACCTTAATTTGCTCTTGTCTGGCAAATAATGATACAGCATGGCCACATAATATGTTAAAAGGCAGCTAGATGTTTTTAAAGGAGCCAGGAAAAATGGTGCCAGACATGGTCGCCTTCTTCCTTTAATGAGTGAAAGCAAATGATACATTTGATTTCCCAGAGGGTCTCTGATGATTTGGAAACCATATTCTCATTCTCTTTTAATGGACAATTACTTACCTTCTGATTGTTTTTTCATTCCTAATTACACTCCAAGGGAAAATAAATCACAATTTGCATAAAAAAAATGGTGTTAATGTGTGAACTATGGCTGAGGTGGGACCCTCAGATTATGAGCCAAAATATTTACAAGTAAATTGTTCCAGTGAAGATTGAAATGGTAGAATTAAGTAATAATTGTCCAAGGGTTTAGTAGTTTACATTCCAAAATAAAAAGGAGTACTGCTGAAGAGCCGGAAGCTTCCACTGCAAACAGCATAATAGCTAATAGTCTGTCACAGCTTGCAGAACTGTCAGGAGCACAAGACAGACATTTGAGCACTGCTTTCACTCACTTGCATCATGCAGTATTTCATTTTCTTCCAACAATCCAGGTACCGATGTTCCTCACTTATCAAGGCTATCCATTTACTGTGACGACCAAATCAGATCCTTACTTAAAAAATTCATCCCCCAAGTGTCAGCCTGCATGCGCACAACAAGCAAGAGGCACGGCACTCCAAAATACCACTGTGAATATTTCAGAGTTACTAAAAGCAATCCAAGGTAGACATTCATATTTCATATGCGTGTCTTCCTACCTCGAGATATCTTTGAGACTGATTTGTCCTTGATGTAAGAAAGGCATCAATATTTGAATTCAGAAAGATCAGACAAACAAACAGGCCGATACGGTGTCCATCACGAAGCGCTGGATTAACAAGCGGGCTGGCCCGAGTTGTGAAAACTCATAGCTCAAATTACACGCACCGGGACCTTCTACAAGACTGAAATCGCTCAGATACTGTACATACATGCCATACAAGAAACAATACAGCAGAAAGTCGAATGCAGGATCCTGATTTAAGACAAATACAAATAAAAGAACAAAAACAAGTTTAACCAAGGATTCAGCTTCTACAGAGATGGTTTGGGAGAGGAGAAAGACAAATATTCTGCCGGTAGAGGACAGAAACTGTGAAGTGCTGCAGCGGGGTCAGCCCTCCCCTCTCTTGCTTATTTTCGTCTGCTGTTGCCAACATCTGCCACAGAGTGGTGCCGACGCTGCCGTCTTGGAGTGAGGCAGGGCCAGCCCTGTGTCCCATAAACACACACAAATCATTTACATGCTGTACTCATCAAAGGCAACTCTTCCGCGTCTCCGCCGAGACCTGCTGCTGATCTGAGCTTCCAATATTGCATCTCGGAGCATTGCGACTAACCTTTGCAACTGCCAAGAATGTGATTAATTTTTTAAATACAGCTGTTGACCTATTATTGAGATGGAGAGGAGCCACGCGAGACAGTCATCTCCTCTCCTCGGTATAATGGAATGCATTATTGCATCAGTGTTTACAAGGCGTGCTAAAAGAGAAACAGAATGAGGGAGAAAGCATTAAATAAAGCAATTCTGCTAATGTCGCTTTGGGCCTTGTGCACACACGAAGTGTCAATCAAAATGCGCAATTCTTTGATTCATTGCCGTTTGCTCTGGCAGTTGCATCTGAGAGAAGAGTGGTGACACAACGTGGAACAATAATTACCCCGCAGTGTTAAAGTCCTCCAGTGTCTTGGTGCATTCATAAATAAAATATGTTCAAGATAATGGATTTATGTTCAATAATTCATCATCCGAATGTTTCAAACAGAGTGATATAATATGTGTCACAGTATTCTGTAACACAGTGCTTAGCCAAATTAAGTTATCTTGAAACAGATTTATTGACAGGGCTGTTGCTGCATTCATTTACTCAGCAACCATTGCTTAATTACTCCTGCAAAGCGCATAAAACAAACAATGCCAATAGACTGATTCTAAACCACTCAGTGTCAGTCTTAACTACGCACTCAGACTAACTATGCTTTCACGGCTGGACCGGAGAGCGCCGAACATAACACGCTATCTTCCTACAACACTTTGAGAAGCTGCGACTTGGAGTGAGAGGAGAGCAGTGGGATACTGTGATATTTGTCATTCATGACCTTGGTGCTAGCCAGCCATATACAGGCTGTTTGGTTTGATGACCCATCAGAGAATCTGTCCAGAGCCAGAGGAGTGGGGGGAGGGGGGAGGGGAGGGTGACATCCAGGTTTGCGATCTGTTCAGCTGGACTGGGGTCAATCAGTGGGTCTGCTGATCCACAGCCAGCTGGAGAGCCTTGATACGACTGGCCTTCATGTCCAGAATGTCCCGTTCCCAGTCGCAAGAGGAGGCCACACTGGCACGATGAAGGAACCCACTCGTGCTCATAATTAATGGCACAAGTTTGCGCGGTGTACGACCAGAGCAAGCATACTGCAGAGTTGCATTTAGTTGCTTCCGTAAGTAGAAACTACTGAAAAATACAATGAAATCATGAATATTTATAAACGGAAATTGCTTCCAACTAAGGCAACACGTGTGATTTGCAAGCTGTGGTGTTAACACCGAAGTACAAATCAGCTCTAGTTGTATAAAGCATTGTGTAGCACCATGATTGTGTTTAAATCAGCCATCTAAGCCACAAACAAATACAAATGGAGGAGATGCACTTTGCAATCAACAGCAACAAGACACCCACTTCACAAAAAGACAACAGTATTTCATCGAAACACACACGTATGCACGCACGCACACACGCGCACACACACACACATACTGTGAGGGGCTTAAGTCTGGAGAAAGCTTAAGCATTCGACACAGGGAAAAAGAAAACAATTTACATGCAAATCAAACCTTATCATCACAATCTCTTTATGCCACTTTCCGCAAAATTGCATTCATATGCACAAAGGCATTCAATTACTGTAGCCATGGCTCAACTTTTCACATCTCAGCGTTTTCTATTTGGAGAGGCAGCCCCATGTACATTTAATAGGTAGCCATTCTGTTCCCCCAGCTCTGCGAGAGATCACTGCGAGTGTGTCAGTTAGAGGAGATGGCAGCATGTATCAGTGCATGAAATAAACCTCCTGCTCCAAAGTGACAGGCCCTGGATATTGTTGGCAAATGGATGTTAAATTCACTCTGCAACCACCAACAGCAGCCCCGGCTATGAAAAATTAACTGTACTCTGGCTAAAGGGAAGGGAAATTGCTTTGCTAGATATACCACAAAATCCTGTTTGCGAGCTATCCATCTGTCAGATCTCTTTGCAAAAAAAGTCCTTCAGCTCTCTCTATTAAAGAGTCTGCTCTATGCTGTGCAGTGTAATCCAGTATGAGAGCGGAAACAAAGAGATGTCAAAGAGAGTTAGAATAAATCCTAAATCTATGCAGCAGATTACACGCCAGCAAAGGAGACTGGCTCCACGGAACAGACAGTGGTGCTAGGCGTGTGTTAACCACCAGAGGGCGACAATTCTGAACGCGCCGATGCAAGTCAGAACATTTCTGGGTGCCTTCTGGGTATTATCTTAAAATCTGCAGTGTTCAAGAATAATTTGACAACAAGATGTAAATATTTAATTTGCAAATGGTTAAATTTAAGTATTAAATATTTTGTCCTTTTACTTTGAATTTTCATGTGCAGACGATCAGTGAAAATAATCTGTTTTTCTATGGATTTATTAAGACCCAAAGGTCAACACTTAGAACATTCTGTTGCCAGACACTGCAGGGCACCCTCAGTAGGCCTATAGTGAGTCACAACAGTTTCAGAAGCACAAGGGAGACTTACGCAATAATCGGAAGGTGGTTTACTGCTGGGCTGATCGGTGCACTTAGTTTCAGACCGATACAGGGGCCAGTTTTCCCATCTCACCGCCAGATGTCAACATACCACCTTAAATAACTTTTGACCCGTCTGCAGCTGGGTGTCGCTGTGGTTCTCTACTGTTAAAATGTCTGCTCCATAATTTAAGTAGTTGCGAGAGATATCAGTTTATTAGAATGATTCATTCTCCTTCCTTTGATCCAGCGGAGAGCCTCGTGGCATGTGGAATAAAACTTACGCCACAGATTTCGACAAAATGGAGCAAGTGTTATTGTGACTTTTAGACATTTCTTGTCCCTGCGAGGCTAAAAAGTTTCCCCAGATGGTGGGAGATCAGGGATTCTGAAATTAACAGATGTTAACAGATGTGCAGGATGCAGGCAATACCACCCACTCCTTTCAACAGAAAAGTCGCAAGCAGGCTGTTTCTATGGGCAATTATTTCATCGCTTGACTTCGAGACTTGTACAATTTTGCAAAAATGCTAAACACTGGGCCATGCCCTCATTCAAAACAAAAAGGAAGACTGGCAGGCATCATTTGAGTTATTTGACCAATTTACACTTTTTGGGGCGGTGTTTAATTTATTTTTGTTAGTTTGTCAAAAACGTCCTCTGCTCTCATCTTAAGCTTTTAGTCTTGTATGGACACGGATGAGTGAGAAAAGTAACCACAAGTGCATCATCACGTATTCGCTCTGCGGGCCCCCACCCATTCGCTCCCCTTTCCCAACCTGGAGACTGCGCAGAAAGCATCGAGGGGAAAAAGTGCATGTGCAAGCAAAACTGAAAAAGTTCATAGAGCCGAGGCGCAGGATGTCCCGTTAAGGAGGAAAAAAAAAAAAAAAAAAAAAAAAACTCCAGAGGAGCTGAGGCAACACAGACTGACGGGGCTTAGAGGACTGCTGCTCAGAGCGAACGGCATTCACCACACCTAAAGTACTGTTAAGCGGAGGAAAAATGGGGTCTCCGACGATATTTAGTTGTCGTCGGGTTGTTCTTAAAGTGTTTTTGCTGCAGTTCATCGCCTTTCAAGTAGCAAATGCGCGTCCTTCTCCTATTATCAGGTTTCCCGGAGACGACACTACACCAAAAACAGACAAAGAAGTTGCTCTGGTAAGTTCTGTTAGTTTTTTTGTTTTGTTTTTTGTTTTTTTGCTTTTTGCATGTGAAAATACATCTAAGCGAGTCATGCAGTGTTGAATTTGGGTTTTACGCACGACGCACAAGAACTTTAGGGAAGTAGTTCTATTTATTGTAAATATTATTAGTTTTACGCTACTTTAAACCACTTTTGTCTCCCCCTCAGCACTATCTGAATAAGTTTTATGGATGCCCACAAGACAGATGTAACCTTATGGTACTCAAAGACACCCTGAAGAAAATGCAAAAGTTCTTCGCTCTGCAAGAAACGGGAGAGATCGATGCCAAAACTGTGGAGATCATGAAAAAGCCCCGCTGTGGCGTCCCAGATGTGGCCAATTACAACTTCTTCCACAGGAAACCCATGTGGCAGAAGAACGACATCACATACAGGTCAGAGAATTAACATCAGTACCTACACATTTCTGGGATGTTTTCAGATGAGATTAGTGCCTAAATAATGATATCATATAGGTCACATAGGTTTTACGAAAGAACTGGGTCATTTCAGATGCATCCTCCTTCACTGTACAGGATGATGTTTGCAAGTCTTGACCCCTCCCACCCATAAATCAAAGCGGCTGAGAAAAACATTGAGAAATAATACTTGACCCGTCCTGACCCCTTGAGCTCATCCACCCGCTCCTCAGACTCCAGCTCACCCCACCCCCATCCACACAGTCCAAAGCGCTTGCATCTCATCATGTCTTGCTAACACCAGCATTCCTTCGCAGTATGTGTCAGGTCCTTTGTTTTCATTATGCTCTGAGGTCTGCAACAATGTGGACTTAGTTTATTTATATCTGCGGCTTTGTGTGTCCTGATCATTCCAGCCCGTCTGCCTGCGTGTTTGTGAGGAAGACTGCATGCCAAAGGCAACAACAACTACGAAATCTAAGACTGTTTTTTAGGAAAACGACAGACAGAGAAGCAGGCTTTGCGGCCAGATGAACATTGTTTCAGGAAGCACTTTCGCAGATGACTCATAGAGTGTTATTGGCCAACTCGTTTTCCATGATACTTAGGAGAGAAGGGAGATCTAGTGATAGGCCTACATGTGCTGCAAAACGCACCACTCAAAGAGCTGTCGCTTTTCTTTTTCTCTACCCGTCTCATTTGTATTCTCTGAACACTGTCTAGAATCCTGGGTCACACTCCTGACCTGGACGAGGAAGTCATCAACGACGCTTTCTTCAGGGCCTTCAAAGTTTGGAGTGATGTCACGCCGCTCACTTTCACCCGCATCATGGATGGCGAGGCGGACATCATGATCAACTTTGGTCGAAATGGTATGCCTTGTGTATAGAGGGGAAAATATATAGAAACCATATTTCATATGGAAAAAAAAACATCTAAAAAACATCTGCAGTCACTTGAATGTCTGAAATTCAAAAATGAAGTCATGAACAAATGAGACTTATATGTCCTCAAAACACCCTTCTTAGTATAACTCTCTTTGGGTTTTTGGCACACAAATGAAGTCCCACTTTAACGTTAAAAGAGTTTTGTTGTAAGTACTCCAATAACCAGGAAACAGATGAACACTACCCCGTAGATTAAGTGTAAAGGAACAATAACCTACATGTTGTCATGTTGTTGCAGTGACTCCGCACCCTGTCATGTTATATTTCAGGGCCACTTCATAAAACAGTGGGAATTGCGGTCTTAACGCAGGCCATCCCAGTCACTCCAGCTAAAATAACCATTCGCTATTTACTCACAGTGTTATAATATCAGTCCGTCTAGCCAGAGCTGACCCTGTTGAGAAATAATCCAGTAATTATGGAGGAACACAAACAAAAGCTTTCCACTTCAGATGATGTGAAACACAAACTTTGGTTCGTGTCAGGAAGTAGGCCGTAGCTCCACACGTCGGGTTTTAAATCTCCTTTCTTCTTCTTCTTCTTCCTGTTGACTGATATTCCCAACAGAGCACGGAGACGGCTACCCCTTTGATGGTAAGGATGGCCTCTTGGCTCACGCCTTTGCCCCTGGGCCAGGAATTGGGGGCGACTCCCACTTTGATGATGACGAGCAGTGGACACTGGGAGACGGCCAAGGTAAAGGAGACAGAAAAAAACAAAAACAAAACAAGTGTGCTGCATAAACTCTACTCTTTTGTTGACTCCAACTGTTTCTGATTTGTTCATTAATAGATTATTTGTATCACGGTGCTTCAAGATACATGCATGTTCGTAATTAAAAAGCAATAAAAGGGATCTATATGATTTATCATCTTTAACAGACGTCAGATGAGCTTTTGACATTGATACCGTTTTTTTTTTCCTTTTCAGATACTTTGTTTTGATTGTCTTAACTTTGTGTGAACTTTCTGGCACTTGATATGACAAACCACAGCCATCTGGAAGCTGAATAGAAAACAAAAGTCTCAGTTGCACTGTACACATTTGTATCTGCACAAGCATTGACCCAGATAGTTCTGCTCAGGATATTTTCCATTATTCATATCCTTTGTATGGATTTATAATTGTGCAGAAATAATCTATAAACCTATTTTTCCTGCCTTGTGGTCCAAAAAAAAAAAAAATCTCAGAACAGAGATCTAAGATGACCTGTTGTCGTATTTTATAATGTGCCTCCTTTTTCATTCTTTTACATAACAAATCATGAGGATTTTACGTTATGCCGTTTGGTGTTTTATTTGGTCCTTTCACAAACCCCAACCTCAATTGCAAAATTATGGTTCCAGAGAAACGGCTGATGGTAATGATGATTTATAGTAAAGGAGTTTACCCATGAAAAAGCCTCATTATGAGTCTTTATCCTTTTTTTCACAGTGGTGAAGGTGAAGTTTGGCAATGCCGACGGAGAGTTCTGTAAATTCCCCTTCCTGTTCATGGGCACCGAGTACAACAGCTGTACGTCTCAGGGCCGTGACGACGGCTTCCTGTGGTGCTCCACCACTTACAACTTTGATGAGGACGGCAAATACGGCTTCTGCCCTCACGAATGTAAGACTCCCCTTTTTAGATGCCTCCTCACAGATCTTGCCTTCGTGTGTTTGTGAAGTTTTACGATTCTGTGGCCGCACGCAACCGTAACCTCATTGTTATCATGCCCTACTTGCATCTTATTGAGCATTTTGCAGTTTGGTAAAGAAAGAAAGGCAGTGCTTCAGTACTGGCAAAGCAGTACTTCATATCAAACTATCGCTATATCCAAAGCAGCTCTGCTGAGTTTGGATGAGAAGAAAGTAGGTTGAACAGTATGCCAGGAGAGTGTTGTCTTTGTTCGGAGTGGATTATGGAACATTTCTTTTCCAAGTCACTGCCCCACTTTTAAACATGCGGCTTTGTCAAACATTTTGTTTATCTGTGTTATGTTGCTGTCCATGGTACTAACACGATCACGCGCCCATTATAACCAACTGCCAAAGTACACATGTACTAAGTTGTTTTATATGATGGAAACATGAGTGAGGCCTGTTTCTGCTGGAGCTCAAGCTTTTGTGTTGAAGTAAAAAAAAGAAAACAAAAAAAAATGTTTCCTTTATTTGAATTTCTCTTCTTCGCCGGGCACATACCGATATGTATGACACTGCGTATCTTTACAGTGCTCTTCACCCTGGGTGGAAATGCAGAGGGTGCTCCATGCAAATTCCCTTTCACCTTCCAGGGGGAGAAGTACGACAGCTGCACCACTCAAGGCAGGGATGATGGTTACCGCTGGTGCGCCACTACTGAGGACTACGACAGCGACAAAACCTACGGCTTCTGCCCCGAAACTGGTAGGTTTCATCTACTGTCTGCTAGCGATCTTCTGCCATTTGAAAATGTTCACATACCACATATGTTCATACTGGTCGAGTGTCTTCATATAGTACATTTTATGTTTATTTTGATGTGCAATGTATGGTGCCCTGCCATGTGTGGGTCGACAGGAATCCTCCAGCTGGGGTTTTCGGTCTTGCTCGCGGTCGACTAAATGGCTGTGAAAGTATTTTAATGTGCAGTGGCAGAGCTTATTTTCCATTCTGTCAGTGGGACTGCTTTTAGGGTTGAGGTAGAGGGGTTGAGAGAGATATAGACAGGGGGAGGTACAAACCATTAAACAACCGTTAGGCCTTTCATTTGTTTTTAATTTGATTAGAAATGTAGCTTTGCCGCGGAGCCTTGCGCTTGTGCCGAATAAGAAATTATGACGAAAATCTCCGAAGAGCAAGTTTTGCCAGATTGAAAATGATCTCTCTTTGAAAGGAAATCAATGTGGGCGGGTGCTTTCTGGTTCGGCGCCCAGTGGATTAGGTATTGATGTTACGTGTTCTGCCAGCTGCTTTCATGGCAGTGTTTTCGACAGCATCTGTGCTCATTTCACAATATACAAAACAAACTTTTCTGGGGAAACATTTTGGCAGCTGAACGAGTTCATAGCGCAACGAAGTGAAGTGCGTTCACTGCACATTTCACTTTCACAGTTAAGCCCTTTTGTTTCTGTCTCCAGCGATGTCAACAGTGGGAGGAAATGCTGAAGGGAGCCCTTGTGTCTTCCCTTTCACTTTTCTGGGAGACAGCTATGATTCCTGCACCTCCTCTGGACGCAGCGACGGCAAGATGTGGTGCGCTTCCACCAAGAGTTACGATGATGACCGCAAATGGGGTTTCTGTCCCGACCAAGGTATAAAGGCACTGACCTGTAGTTTTGTGGACAATTCTTGTTCTCGTGTTACGTTTTCCGGCTCTAACTTCAAGCTCATTCACACCAAGCAGGAAAATACAGTCTGAATTTCTGAAATTAGTTGTACAACAAACCTGTATTACTGGACTCATTTATACTGACTTCTTCCTAGGCTACAGTTTGTTCCTGGTGGCCGCCCATGAGTTTGGCCATGCCCTTGGTTTGGAGCACTCTCAGGACCCCGGAGCATTGATGGCCCCGGTTTACACTTTCACGAAAGATTTCAGACTGTCCAACGATGACATCAAAGGCATCCAGGAGCTCTATGGTGAGAGGATTTGCAATATGAGGCCTAACACAAAAATAAGATTTCCTCACACGAAGATGGCTGGGTAACTCCTCTCAGAGGTTAAATACTAGTGTAAATCTTTTGACAGGTCCGGCAACAGGCAAGCCCTTGCCTCCAACCCAGGGTCCTGTCACTCCAATGGACATCTGCAGGGAGCCAGTCATCTTTGATGCTGTAGCACAAATCAGAGGAGAGACATTCTTCTTCAAAGACAGGTACTCATTTCAACCGGGAGCACTGTGTATTTTAGTCGTCTAAAACCTCCATATGTGTACTATACTTTTGTCACAGGTCTAAACTGTGGCCAGACAGGCTTGTCTGTAAGGGGACAGAACCCATTACATCACTCCCTTCAAAGGCACCAGACTCTGTTGACCAAAACAGTAATTTTATCTCACAGAACGCCAAAGTTGCTGCTCTGCCTCTGTATTCATTGATGCGTTGGCAATTAAGTCGCACAGAGTTGTGGATTTTTTGAGAAAATTCAGAATAAATATAGTCTACACTTATACTGAACGGTTATTGGGAATAACAGCAAACAGTCCATTAGTCTCAACAAGGTGCTTAAATGTACAATTCATAATGTTACCACTGGATCTGTGCATCTCAAAATGTGATGATATCATCACTGCCAAAGCCTGGTTGAGTATCCTGATAATGATGTATGGAAAGAGTGACAAACAAAACCCAACAGTCTCCTTCTCATTTTATTATCTGCTGTAACCGAAACAGAGCAGCCACCGACCAGTTTCATAATCACTTCCCCGCAAACAATGAGCAGTTTGACATGAGGTTTCTTGTAAATTATCGTTTCTCATATCGCAGCCTTGTGCCATTTGGACGCTGCGCGTTAAATGCTCGTGTCATGACGGGACAATTAGTGAGAGCGAGACGCAGACTATTCTCCCAATCATACAGTGACAACCAAAATAGTCATCACTCATAAACACAGTCTGCAGTGCTTCTCTCCACCGGCGCCAGTGAATCCAAAGTCTGGTAAGCTTAGTGCATGTCTACTGGCTGACCCTGTGTGGAAGAGGAGTTCCACGGAGTGCTGTGGTTCAGGCAACAGCCTTTGTGAGTCAGTGCACTTTCCCACAGGAAGGTGACCATTTCTTCACCACAGCTGAACTTTGTTACCGACAAATTCCCCTGATAGTCGGAAAAACAATGACATGGCAGTAAAGGAACTGATACAAGACACAAATAACATTGTAGCCGCGCTGAGTCTTTTTAATTTCAAGGGTAACAGAGCTGTACATCTGTTGAGGCCGTTTTGGAAAATTGTCCAAAACAAATAGGCCTGCAGACCACCGTGCGAGAGTCTACTCTTTCACAGCTTGGTTCACCTCACTGAAAACCTTGAGTGAGAAACTGGGAGAATCAAGCCACAGTCTTGCTCACAAGTCCTGCTTTTAATGCAGAATTACTCTTCACCTCGCTGTGGCTCCCTTCCACACAGTTGCAGTTGATCGACGCGGCAGCACAGAAACTGCCGGAGCGCTCTGCGGACCATGAAATTTTGGCCCAGTTGCTGTAAATGGAGCTGAGCTGGAACTGATTTCTCTTCTAAGTTCTAGCGGGTTAAAGATTCAGACAGAAATGAAAAGATAAACATATGTCATCTTCTATCCTGTGACCGTTAACTACTCTATGCAGATGTAAATACTTGTGGGGTAGCAGCAGCCTCGACGATGATTATATTCCCTGTTTGAGTTCGAGGACTGTGTCTCTTTTTGTTAGCTGCAAAGTGATTCTTTTAACAGATGTTTAAACCATCACAACCCGGCTAAAATATGTCAAAGCTCAAAGCAGTCAAAGCTGCAGACTACAGTTACTAGATTAAAATTTTGTGTGCTCATTGTATGTTTGCTTTATGTTTGACCATGCTCAGCAGATTAATCGGCTCAGACAAACGCGCTGTGTGAGGTTTCAAGTAATTTTTAATTTGATGCATCACAAATTCAAAACTGAAATTCTAAGTAAAATTTTAGAGAGAACCGAATGCACATAAGTGAACTTGCAGCGCCTTATTTCTCAGTGTGGACCTGTTGATTTGACTTAATGAGCTAAAGTTCCACGTCGGGCTTTTTATGCGGCAGAGAGGTTTTGTAACTTCACAGAAAGAGCGGTGCCCTCTGGGCTCAGGGGCTAAAGCTCACTTGACTATCCCACTGTAAAAGTGGAATCTGTCTTTGTTCTGACTCAGCAAATTTATGATGTCGGACAAATCTTGACATGAAGCCGTGAGTAATGCTTGGAGCACTCCCTGAGCTCAGCATAAAGTATCTGTCTGCCTGGAGGCTTAAGGAGAGGGCAATTATAATGTCTGTCTCATAGTAACAGTTTGGCCACCCTGCTGATTAGATCCAATCAAAGTGACATACAGTCTCAGGCTCAGGTGCTTGCATACAAAACAGAGCCAAGAAGAGTTAGAAGTTGCTTGCAATGTGCACTGGTAATCCTTTTTTTCTAAATTTTTTTTTTTTTTTTTTTTTTTTTTTGCTGTTGCAACTTTGCTTTATTTCTGACTAATTGGATTCCAGAAGAGCAAAAGGTGTGTCTATCTATGGTAAAACCAAACAAATTCAACCTCTTCTCACTCACTCAAAATTGAGTTCTGGTACACTGCACACAGCCACAGCATGGGTAGTTTTCCACACAATGCCAGACCATACAGCGTTAGGCTTGGTTACCTGGGAGTTTTGCACATGCTGATGAAAAATTGCTTCAAAAGACTGTAGTCTTGTTTTTACAGGCTTTTTTAATGAACAGATGAGGTCAACACTCACTGCATGCGTGTATCAGTTTTCTGTGATACTATTATTCTGTGTACGCAACTCTGCCCACTGCAGATCAAAACGACCAAACAGTGAGATAAATACCGAATGTAAATATGTATAATTAATGACTGTGTAGAACTGTTATAATGGGAGCTTTAGGTCAGTACAGCATGTTTTATATTTTAGTCCATGTATGGGAAGTCACATGTGCAACATTATTTAAAAATGTCCTATAAAACTTGTGTGATACATAAAATACATTTGAGCATTGCACTGCTTTTTTTATGATGCGTTATCGCATCATAAAATAATCGACTACCCACATAAATACACAGTCATAACAAGGTTACAACAACAAATGAATCAGAATTACTTTATTGATCCCAAGGGAAAATTACTTTTCCTTACAGCAGCTCCTACTCAAAGTGTAATGCATAAATGCAAGATAAAGGTAATAGATGCTGCTTTTTTGGCTGCTTAATATATTCATAAAGTTCAAGAATAAGAGTAAGACAACAAAACTGAAACACATTCAAAAATCTAAAACATTTGCAGTTATTTGAAGACATCTCTCGCCAAATCCTGCAAATCCGTCCTTTTCACAGGCCCAGAGGCAAAAAGTTTTTTCCCCCTTTTTATTGAATACATACAGGAAGAGAGGACTAAGGGAGGAAAGGATTAAATGAAAGCTCTGATACAGACCGAAAACCGCCTGGACGTTGTTGGTGCATGACACGAACTTAGCAAAGAGCATGGCTAAAGTAATGAAATTCATACGCGGTTAGTTGCGACTGGAACATGTCTCATCTTTCATCCTGATAAACGTAGCACGGGGCATGTGTCATGTATGTACACGGCTCATGTGCGTTCGTTGACTTTAATCGGCAACTTCACTCGGCAGATCTTTTTTCCTTCTAAAAAATAGGTCAGTGGAAAAGAGGTTGGGAAGCTGCTGTTGTTGTGCAGCTGTGTATTGGAAATCCGGGCAAGATGGGTCTTGTTCCGCTGGCGTCTCCAGCCTCAGTCCTAACGAGAACCAGATGCTCATGAATCAGGCCATTGTGGCTGGCTCGGCCAGTGAAGCACTTGCACTAAGCTAAACCCCCCATTGCACACACACACACACACACACACACACTCCCTCTCTCCCCTCACTTCGGCCCCGTCAGTTCATCTTTCACTCTCTCCCTCAGTTCATCTTCACCTCATCTACCTCACGGTCGCTCACCCACTCATTCTTTCTCTGCCAGGTTCCTGTTCAGGTCAGTCAACTTCAGAAGCAAACCCAACGGCCCTATGCTCGTGGCCACCTACTGGCCTGACCTGCCTGGCAAGATAGATGCAGCTTACGAAAACCCACTGGAGGAAAAAACGGTCTTCTTCTCAGGTACACTGCTAGAAAACTGTGAAAAAACACAGTCAGTTCAGATCATTCTAAATGGTATATAGCTCCACTTACAATGAGTGATAAAGAGACTTCTTCGCTATTTTACCGCTTGGATGCCTTTCCCTTAATGGTCAGCCATTTCTTCAACCTGAAACTTTAGGAGAAGCAGGAATGTTGGCTGAGCTCTCTCTGTTTGCGGTGTGCACTCTTGGGACATTGAGATATTCCACCATAGTTATTAGTGGTTTATGAAGCATTCCCAGCATTTTACTAATATGACAGCTTTCCTGAATACTGATGAGATTTGCACAATACAAACACAGAGAGATGATCTCATTATGAAAATGGATAAAACATTGATTTGAAGGTCCTGTGTTAAAATACTTTCCAATTAGCATAGCATACAGTATGTATCTGGAATTACTTGAGCTGCGGTTGTGTGATTATTTAACTTTTTCCTCTCTCCCAGGCAACGAGATGTGGGTCTACAAAGCTGATCAGCTGGAGAGAGGCTACCCCAAGAGACTCTCCAGCCTCGAGCTCCCCACGGACGTGCAGCAAATCGACGCCGCCTTCAACTTTAGGAAGAACCAGAAGACTTATCTGTTTGCTGGGGACAAATTCTGGCGGTAAGGAGAGGGAAACTTGAAACAGCACTTATGAGTTTACACCCACTGTATGACTCACATTAGCTTGCGCTGTTGATGCCACTGCCTCTTGTTGCACTATTGCGGAATCTGCGTCTGGATTGAGTTAGGTGTGAGTCAAACTGCACCGTGAAGCTCTGTTAGTGCTTACACAACATCAGAATTCACAGTGCTCGTGTGTTTAGTGTTTTATCTCCAAGGGGAAGTATGTGTTTCTGGTAACTCTGGAATACTTGTTAAATTGTGCACTGTATTTGTTTTGTGTGCAGATATGACGAAGATAGGAAGAGAATGGACGCTGGCTTCCCAAAACTTATCGCTGAGTCCTGGAATGGTATCCCAGATGGCATCGACGCTGCCTTCAGTCTTAATGGCATTGGTAATATCTCTATTTTTTATTTTTTTTATTTTTTTGTGTTTTAAGAGCTTCTGTATAATTTGAAAAATACTGTGTATGAAATGACTTGCATGAGGCTAAATGGTTGTTGCATGGTCTTTTGCCACAGGTTATACTGACATTACTGTAAACCATTTTCTGAAGTATGTCATACATCTAAAGCATAATATTTTTCACTCTAACTTACAAGCAGCACTGGTTTTAAGCCATAGACTGTATATAAATATGGTCAATGCACCCCCACTTCCTTGGATTGACCCAATTGACTTAACTTTTCTGGGGATGTGGGTGGCGCCATCTTGTGAGTCTGTGCAGTACGTTTCGCGAGTGGAGCTGTGTTATTGATAAGCCTCCCACAATTCCTCTAGACTCACTTATGTTTTGATCATTACTGCTCTACCGCCACCATTTACAAAGAAATGTTGGATTATATACTGTAGTTATTTACTTATTTTTTCCTACTCTCATGGTCCTAGGGGACTGCTTTATGGGACAGTTAGCATGGCAACTGGTAATCATCATGAGGCCACATCCTGTTTCTATAGCATCAGATACCTAACTGAAATAAAAACTTGATGTGTACTTTAGTGTTTTAGTTTGGCCCAAATCCCATTCACTAATGTGGAGCAGCCAGTGATCAGGAGGAGCTCTACTTGCTTTAGCTTCACAGCTGTTCCACTGTCCATCTCTATTTACAGTCTATGTTTTAGGTCCAATGATTACATTATGCCAAAACTATGAGTGTACAGCAACACCAGCATGGTTATGGTATGTTTCAGACACAATATGAAACTAGCCAGGGAGGCACAAAGCTGAGATGGCTTTTTTCAGTGTTCGAAAGTTGGGTTAACACCAACAAATCACGTGTTAGTATGTCAGTTTCATCAAACAGATGACAACATAACAATGTCAATAAGTTATCAACACTTCAACAACTCTTAAAGAATTTAAGTGGCCACTCTTGACGATTTTGTAACTTTGTAGCTCATAGCTTTAAAACAGAAGTGCTTTGACCTGAATGCTGACATGCCCATAGTCATATAATGTTACAGAGCTTTTGTTACCAGTAAAGTGCAACTTTAACAACAGTGACAGTGACTTTGTGACAATTTAGATAATTTAAATATAACTATTGAAATAACAGGATTAAGAGCAACCACACTAATTTCTTATCAGAATATGAGTCTGATAACAGACTGAACAGGTTTCATTATTGAGCGTGTTTCAACTGTTAAAGAGAGAAAAACTTAGCAATTGGATGGTCTCACAACCAATTAGAGACATTCTTAACACATTCAACTCCACTCAGAAGATGCGTTTGACTCTTTTGCAGTTACTCTACTCCATCCATAAATCCATCCATCCATCCATCCATCCATCCATCCATCCATCCATCCATCCATCCATCCATCCATCCATCCATCCATCCATCCATCCATCCCTCCATCACTTAAAGCACATCCAATTTGAATTGCCTGGCAGCTCCTTGCTGGAGCATTTCCACCACAAAAAAAATGTTGGCAGTGAAGTCGGTCTGCCTTACGCACTGAATAAATACTACACTAATGTAGCAGTCAGTCTGAAAACTATCTATAAAAAATGTGCAGATATAAGCCAACACAGATCACAGTTAAAAAAGGCTTCCTGGGCCTAACCCTTTGTTTGAATCCTAAAGCTGGTAGAAAAGGTTTTCTGTGGGGGTGGTTGTTAGGTCTCAATAACAACACTGCTGTTTTTATGTGAGCTACTTTACTAGTGTTGCATTCCTTTTCATAACATTGCAGCAAAATCCCGTCTCTCTCTATCGAGTGGGTCTGGCACTGTGCCCATGTCAGTAAAACTCCTCATATACCAGAACCCAACCATCAATGACGCCATTTAACCAGAAATGAACTGTTTAGAGGAACCGACTGAAAACAGAATGTGGAGAAATAAAACAGACCAAAAGGGAGTAGTTGTAAATTCAGGGAGTGATGTGTGGTTCGATGATGATAGGAGACAGTCAGTGGGAGAGTACAGTTGCTCTATCTTGGTTGCGCAATGATTTAATTTGCTGTGAGTGAATAACACATGGGAGTTTATGTTCGTTTTGCCTGCGGGAGGAAATGGCATCGTGCAAGACATAATCAGTGGTGAATTTACACCACCAGTAAACTTCTGCTGAGACCGTCAGCCATGTATCCCTGAGGTTAGTGGTGCTTGTGCAGATTTGTGCCTATGGCTAGCAACCTGGGGTTTTTCCATTGCTAACATGCACACACTACAGTGAGCACCCAATAGCCCCTTCCCCACACAAACATATTTATATAAGGCAAGTCTGTGACCCGCCACAGAAGCACCTCTGTATGCTTCCCGATTAGCATAATTCAGAAAGAGCGAGGCTCGACTCTGAGCCCGATTGGGTATTTTGTCACTTTGGTTGTTTTCATGTTCACATATATGTTTGTTTAAATATATGTTTACATTTGTGTTTAAATATGAATATTTTAACTCGATGTACTGTGCTCGCCTTCTACAGATTACAGCTACTTCTTCAAAGGCAGCCACTATTTCAAACTAGAAGACAGCAGCTTGAAGATTGTCAAGCTGGGAGAAATCACAAAGGACTGGCTGGGTTGCTGAGCACTCCCAAAACGCCTCGCAAATGACCAATGCCCTCGATGACGGCCTCGGCTCACGGGGGCGTTGTCGTAGTATCGCACACAACTTAAGGTCGCCGCAGTGCACACTGTTGTAAGTTTTTTATCCTGGCAACTCTGCACGCTTCCGTGGGGCACATGTCCCTCCAGCCTGTATAACCAGTCTCCAGCTTTTGACCCTCTAGACAGGCTGAACATACACAACTGGATGTTTGCTATATTTCTGTGTGATTTTGACATTTGTTATGCTGATGCAGATTTGTCACAACATGTACCCCCTGTTATGTTGTTCTTATGTATTTTTTTCTGTTCATTTGTTTTAAAAGTCAGACATCAGGTATGTCCACACTGCATTGAACGCAGTGCGATGCTGTGCTGTGAGATATTGCCGTTTTATACAAAATTGATTCTGAAAGGCTGTCAATGAATTCATGTTGGCTTGGAAGTACGTCTATGTCCAGTATACTAAATGCAATTTTATAAATGTATCCGTTTTAATTTGTTTTCTGATTGTTGTGCAATACATTTGAAAAAAATGAATTTGCACGATGTGACCGAAAATGGTGCTTTTAGAGACTGCTTTTTGCATATAGTCCTATATACATATATTTTATACTCTGTGTAACTGTCTGGTGGGGCGACTTGGTATCCACTGGATGTCAGAAAGTAGTATCCGCAGGCACACATTATTCTTCATTTGGTTAGCACTTTGTATAGGACTGTACAAGGGAACTGCACAGTATGGAGACCAAATTATTGCCATGGCAACTCCACGCTGCATTTCCCTTCACTTATGGTACAGAAGGATTAATGGCACAGGTTGCCTCTAGAGGCTGTATAGGTTTGCTGCATGATGGAATCATGACAAGAGTACCGCAGTAGTATTGTTTGATTATCTTTTTTTTTTTTTAATAAAAATATATTATTTTTTTCTTTCCTGGGTTTTAACAGTATAGTCATTGTGTGGTTTTTAATGCTTGTGCACTTTGTTACTGTCGTTAATAAAGATGGTCAATATAATAAACTACACGGGCCTCGACCTTTTCATTAAATCCATCCTAAATGTATAAAAGTAAATAAAACAAGTTCTGAATTCAAAGTATTACTACACCAGAAATACACATTTCACAACTAAAGTGTTAACAATCCAAGCAGAATGACTCTGCCAGGGTTCATGTTTATATTCATGTTTACTTGTTGTCATGATGGCAGTCATTTAAGCAGAATTTAAATGTTGTAAATATTTAATCTACTTTATATATTCCTGGCTAGTTCAGGTTGCAAACATAGAGTGTAGTATTAAAATGTGTGCAGCTGATGCAAAACAAACACACCCTGGGCTTAAAATTCAAATTTACTGCCACCTAATATTAAGTACAAGTGTAAAGCTGTAAAAAAAAAAAAAAAAAAAAAATGAAAGTAGGCTACCTCAAAGCAGTTCTTTAAAGTTCTATAAAAGAGAACTTTCTTTAAAAGTTCTTTAAAAGAGTAAAGCAAAAATACTGCTCTTTTTTAGGGCACGACATATCCTTTAAAAACTTGTTAGGAAACTGCGCCATCTTGTGGACATTTTAAGAACTGGTAAGCACGTCGACATCATTCCCTTAAAATCGTATCCATAGTAATAAATGCATATTACTAGGTGTACTGTTATTTTTTGGTGCTTTGCTGTGCATTTATTACCTCATATTTCCTCATCTCATTCCTCTCTTCGCAATATTCAATATACGCTTTGATCTCTTCTAAATTAAAAAAAAAAAATGTGCACAGAGACAGAATCCCTGCGATACAAAAATGAGTTTTCGCACAGGGAAGGAATCGATGCAAATCTACAGCAAAACCGCACTGACGGGACGCGACCCCTGCTCTGCTGCAACCACGTTGGAGGTGGAGCTTCACGCGGCGGTCCGGTTCCTCTCCTCGCTGCTCTCGGGTCTGCGCTCGCCGTGTCAACAACGTCGTCTCACAGGGGAGAGAAATGAGAGCAAGGCCGCAGTTGAGGAAGTGAGATGATAACATAACGGCGCATCGGTTGCAAGGTTTCCTTCTTTTCTTTTTTTAGTCGTCTCCACCTCTTCGTTGATCGGACTGCAATGCCGCCGCAGCGAGTATTCGCCCTGCCGAGGCAGCAATCTCTGCTCCTGCCCGCGGTCATCAACCCGTTCGTGCAGGACACGAAACTAACCAAAGCCGCTGTCATCAAAGTGAGTATGATTGAAACGCGATACACCTTCATTGAACTCAAAGGAATAGCCGTCGCCTTTGGTTAACGCGGCTCACGCAGCTGTGTGAGATTACACACACACACACACACACACACACACACACACACACACACACACACACACACACACACACACACACACACGGCGTGTAACCCAGGGCCTCTAATCTTCTCCTGCGAGGCTTTGGCTTGTAAATGCAGGGCAGACAATGAGACTCGTTGTTTTGGTTTCTAGAAAGCTGTCCGGTGATGCGGCTTTCTAGACTCGTGCATATACCCCCCGAGCTTTGCAAAGCCAACAGCCGTGCGGGCTGCAGCTGGGCGGTGTAGGCCTGTAACTTTGTGGCTGTGAATGTGTACCCTCCCCTCTCTCCACGCAGTGTGTCCTGCTGGGAATCTTCCTGGTCCCCGTCCGCGCCGTCCTCTTGTCCCTGGTCCTGTTGGTGACATGGCCAGTGTCTGTCCTGATAACCTTCAAGCATCCTCTGAAAGGAGCAGTGGAGCCAATGACAGGCTGGAGACGGTAACTATGGCTACAGACACCATCCTATTGCAACACAGCCTCCCTTTAGAGCTGCCCACGCCTCACCAGCACGGCCCATTTGCTATGAAGCCTATTTAATCAGAAATAACATTGAAAAGAAAAGAAAAGAATGATCAAGCACAAGCTGTGTATGTTGCTCACGCTTAATTTCACTTTTGCTTTTCCTATCACTGCAGTGTCATGCAAACATCTGTCTAGGCAAGGCAACCACGAATACTCATGGTTCCTATTTTTATCATCATTGTCATGCTTCACCTGCAGAAGGAGCACTCGCTAATCCCTTTAGTGCATGCACTAATATGAAGATTTTTTTTTTTTTTTTTTTTTTTTTAAACATATATGCTGCAGGAGCAAGAAGTAGCAGAGGTAGCTGCATTTCCTGGCTTCATAAACTGGACAGGAAAGCAGAGCAGAGGCAGCATATTCTCAAAATAATTCTGCCTGACGTGACTTGAAGAATGTGCAGCTGCATGCACGTCTGCTGAATCATACTTTCCAAGATCATATCTGTCCCTCTAGCATTACATTAGCTCAGTTCCCCTCAGCTCTCAGGAAGGAAACAGTCAGGGGTGTTACTGGGGACGCGGCTGAGGGGAACCGAAAACCCAATTCATCTCTTGAGGTGTAGAAAACGCAACATCTAATGCTCAGCAGTAATATGAAGCGATGTTAATTCTTATATTATCACGCGTAATCATGTTATTGTGTCCTCCAGTTGGACATGTTAGACAGTTGGACAAAATGTGCACAATTAAGTGTCAAAGGCGTGCGGCCTAACAAACGGTAGAGTAGCTGCTGCTGCTGCACCGTGCCATGTTGCACATAGCTGACTTCTTGTGACCTTAGACCGCCACGCTCATGACATATTGTACATTTATGAATAACGTGGTGCAGGTGACTGACGGAAACAAGAGAAGAGCTTATCTTGTTGGGTTCACATATTAATAGCTTTACGGTTCGTGCACTCAGATATTCACAAGTTGGTTCTCAAGTCTTGAAAAACCATTTTCCTCTGAGAAGGTCAGAATCAATATCTCAACAGCGTGGTATTTGACACTATAAGGCGTATTTAAAGCACTCTCCCCTTATCATTTGCAACATCAGTACTCGCTGGTTCTCACCAGCTCTCCTCAACCACTGTCACCTACCAGGCTTTAGACCATTATATGCTCTACAGCGTATTGCTCTTTGCTCCTGCATCATGAAAGGGGTCCTATGTTAGCTGTAATAACTTGGCAAAGTAATGGGTTAAATTAAAGCTTTTTATTCTAAACCCCGTGTTGCACCCCTTTAAACTTCCTGATCGCTTTCGCACAAGGTTTAATGCAGCTTTAGGTGGTCATAGGTTTGCGCTCCCTGACCACATTTTTAAGGCTCCACAGTGCCGCTCGTCATTTTGTCACAGTGTTGCGAAGTACCCCATTCTGTTACATTCTCCCCATTCTCAAACGTCTGAGGAAGTAACAGCGGAGAGTACATTTGTTGCAGTTTCTGGGTCACAAAAAAGTACACGATGGTGCAATTCTTCCTGTTTCTAAAACACATTCATTCGTGTGTGTGTTTGTTACAAAGCATTTACGAGATTAACCAGAAAAAGTAGCTAAAATGCTGTGTATTTGTTTCTGGTGTCAATTAGATGTTGCACTGCTGGTGCGAAATACATATTTATTTTTTTTTTTGTTGTCACGTCCAGGTTTATGTGTCGAAGTGTGATGGCTGCCTTGGGGAGGGCTTACTTCTTCTGCATGGGCTTCAGAGTGGTGGTGAAGGGCAAGCAGGTCGGCAGCAGCGAGGCTCCCATCCTGGCCGTGGCCCCGCACTCCACGTTCTTTGACGGGATCGTTTGCATCGTGGCCGGCCTGCCCTCCACTGTGTCCCGCGTCGAGAACCTGGCTACGCCCATCTTTGGCAGTGAGACTCTTTTCACTTGCACTGTTGTTTCAGGACAGGAAAGTAAAGGCGTGTGGGCCCCAGTTCTTGTTATAACTCATTCCATGGTGTGTGTGAACTCGAGAAAACATGTCAGCCTGCCTTCCTCTGACTGTTCGGTTTCACACCCTTTATGAGGATGTGCTCATTTACAGATGGCTTGTAAGAATTGTAACAGGTAGTCATTAAGCCACGCAGACTACTGTGTATACTTATCAGTTGAGGGGGTTGTAAGTTGTAAACATTATGAATATGAATGTCCTTCCATCTTTACGATAGTAGTGACAGAAAGAGGTTTAATATCCGTCACACAGTGACATCACTGGTGACTATTGTAATAGATGTGACTTATTTAACACCAATAAACAACAAAACCAATCCAGAGATGCACGAGAAGTAATAAATAAAAACCAAACTTAATTTTCCTCCTCTTAGCATGTATGCTTATGTCCGTGTTTCACCTTCTCTTCAGGGTTTGTGCGTTGTCTCCAGCCGGTGCTTGTGTCTAGAAAGGACCCAGACTCCAGAAGGAACACAATCCAAGAGATTGACAGCAGAGCCAAGTCAGGAGGCCGCTGGCCACAGGTTTGTCGCAGCGCAAACGAACACAGCCTTAAAATTAACCACGTGTGAGCGTGAATTTTTTTTTTTTAACTGCAGAATCAAGAAGTTCGTCAGCGTAGAAACCTCAAGATGTTGGTTTTGCTTCACAGGTTTTTTTTTCTTAGTTTTGGAGACCACACTGGGGTTTATCACTGTCTGAGTAAAAGCAAACTGTGAATGATGACTCAAATTAACTCAGAAGTTTACTTTGTACATCGTAAGCAGCAGCAAAAACATTGCATATTTCATAAAACATTATAGAGCACATGATTTTAACAAATTATTTGTTCCTCAGGTGCTGATATTTCCGGAGGGAACGTGTACAAATCGCTCGTGTCTCATCACTTTCAAACAGGGTGAGATATGAAACCTGGATTTTATGCAACTCAACAACGCTACAAACACTGAGACAACGGAGAGAACTCCTGATATTACACTTTTTCATTCATGCATCATTTATTGTGGACGGTGCATTACCTTCTTGTTAACTGATATTCACAAAACAGGATGTCAGTACGGTACAGTCATGCAGTCATGTTCCCCGTCCCTCCTTTAGGTGCATTTATCCCAGGGGTCCCTGTGCAGCCTGTGATTATGAGATATCCTAACACACTGGTGAGTGATGGTGATATCGCATCAATCTCCTTACATTTTCAGAACCACATATACAAATGAATTATTACGCTGTGTTTTCTGCCTTCAGGATACAGTGACCTGGACTTGGCAAGGTTTCCACTCGTGAGTATGTTTTGATACTCTAGTGCCTCTGGGAGATTTCTGATGTTTCTCCTTCAGTATGTGCGTTTTTTGACTAAAGTGCTAAAGTAATGGTGACACCTTTTGTCAGTACTGAACGATTCCGGGTGTTATATAGGACAGTGGTAGCTTTTTGAACCAATTGCGGCTCTGTACATGAGCGAGTAGATGCTGCATGCAAGTGTGTCATTTTCTTCTGATTGCATTGATAAAAGTCATTATAGGATTCAACCAACACAGTCGACACAACCCACGCATTTTTTCAAAACAAAAAAAAAATTCAGCCTAACCCAATTTTGATTACTCAAGAACAATACCACTTAAAGTGATTCTGACTTTTGTGATAGCAACTTCAAAGCCTCGGCTTTCAAAAGAGACCAAGATCAGGCATGGGCTCAGAAATGTATCATGAACAGCATTCAGTTTCTCTTTGGGTGTGTTTGTTTGTTTTGTTGCAAAAGGGCTTGAACGATAACAGACTGTCCTGCTTCGATTTTGTGCAGGAAGACGTTGCTGCTTCTAACGCTGTGCCAGCTCTACACCACAGTAGAGATCGAGGTAAGGAGCGCTCTGATCTCGCATGGTGGAATTCAGTTCAGCAAGCATTTCAGTTCTTTTCAATAACTTTTACATTAGACTTTCTAAGGTGACTGTTTGTGCAGTTTTGCTGGTTGCATGATCACTGCTGTTGACTTACACCGATCATGCATAACGTTATGACCACTGACAGGGGCAGTGAATAACATTCACCATCTTGTGACAATATAGTGCTCTGCTGTGTTGTGACAATGACTAGTTCAAGGGAGACCTACGCAGCATCAGGGAGATGGTCATAATGTTGTGTCTGATCGGTGCACGGTATATTCCAGGGTGCAGGGTTTTCTACAGGAGGAGATTTGGCTTCCATGACTTTTCATGCCAGCTTAATGTGTTTTCTTTCAGTCTGACCTTGCATGTGACCTTTGTTCATCTGTTTGTTTTCTGTGTCAGTTCCTGCCGCCCCACATCCCCACGGAGGAGGAGAAGAAAAGCCCGGCGCTGTTTGCCAGCAGAGTGCGAGAAACCATGGCCCAGTGAGTTTGGCTTGTTCTCATGCCTGTCACGTATTATGTAAAGTGCTTTGTGCGGTTGTTAAAAGACGCTACACAAATAGTTTCCGTGCTTAAAAGCGCACATTTTCCCCCTGTATTGCTCCGGTGCAGGGCAGAACAGAGTGCAGTTTCGTTTACGATTAAAAGCAACAAGTACTTGAGGCATATTGAGTCATTTGAACCGGTACCAACACACTCAGAGCCTCAGACCTCTCCCTAACTTGCCTGTTGAGCTGTGATATGCAAAGTTAGAGCT
Source organism: Mugil cephalus (assembly GCF_022458985.1). Taxonomy (NCBI): domain Eukaryota; kingdom Metazoa; phylum Chordata; class Actinopteri; order Mugiliformes; family Mugilidae; genus Mugil; species Mugil cephalus. The sequence continues at coordinate 14,766,676 of NC_061772.1, read as the reverse complement.
CAGTTGTTTTATTTAATTCCAAACACACTGATGCCTTCTGTTTACAAAATGTCTGCGTAATGACCATGAGGTTTGGCAATTTCAAAACTGGGACAAACATAAGTCTGTTCCTGCCATCTCTTAAGACAGGCATGTCAAACATACGGCCCGCGGGGCGGACCCGGCCCGTTGGGTCATTTAATCCGGCCCGGCGTAAATTTCTGAGTATGTCAAAAAAAGAAGCGAGTCTCTAGCTAATTTCTATTAAAAGTTGTTATTTTTTAAAATAAATACAAACCAAATGCTCCCTCCGGCCGCTAGAGGGCAGTAAATGTGTAAAAGCGCTCACGTCAAGCATGCGGCACTGACACGAGTTAGTCACAGGAAATAAACATTCGCAACGTGATGTGTCCAAGTAAAAATAAACCGGCAATCTTGCTTCACCATTCACCACTACTAAACAAGATGGCAACAAAATGGCACTGTCAAAAAAAAGAAGAGTGGACACGGAGTGCAGAGTTTTCCAGGAGAAATGGACCGAGAAGTATTTATTCACAGAAGTGAATGCAAAACCAGTGTGCTTGGTATGTAATCAGCAAGTTGCAGTGTTCAAAGAGTTTAATATTCGGCGCCACTCACCATAAAGACAAGTATGTCATATTAAAGACAATTAATATTGTGCAGTATATTCTCAACTTCAGTAGGCCCAGCCTAGTAGTTTGATCTGATGTAGTCTAATCCTATTGCCCATGCACTGCTATAACTTTTTTATTTATTTTATTTTATTTTGTATTTCTTTTTTCATTTATTTCAAAGCAGTATGACAATTAAGGCGAAAATATTTTTTTTATAGCTCCCACTTGAGTTTGTTTAGTGTGGTGAGTTGGTTCAGGTGTAAAACTGCATTCACTCAACTGTTAAAATAAACCAGTTGTTAACACATTCACGGCCAAACATGAAAAATCATTTTTTTCCCATTGTTTTTGAATAAATGTGTTGTGCTTAGAAAAGATCCCTTGTCATCCGTGATTATAATATGTAGGGTAGGCTACAAATGTAGGCTGAATGATAAAGCATAGTACTGAAAAACAAAGCTAAATATTTGGAGTTGACATTCTTTTACTGATCCGGCCCACCTGAGAACAGAAAGTCTGGATCCGGCCCCAGAGCCAAACTGATTTTGACATGCCTGTCTTAAGACTAATGTTTCCTTCTGGCTGTTGTTACGGAACTTGTTTCCTAACTATGTACAAAATACCGCTGATAACGATAAGAACTTTGTTGGAGGGAAGCAGTTAACAGGGAGGCTACAGCCCTTCCCCCTGCACCGTTTAACCCTCCGGACCCAGGTACTGGACCCTGAGGTGCAGAAAGGATCAACATCTCCAAATCATGGCAACCATATCCAAAACCAAAGTGTTAACAGACTTTAGTCGTGCGAGTTTCAGGTGGACAACAACCACAGGTGTTCCTCCCCACCGGTCTTTTTGAACTGAAGGAGCTACTTTAAAAAGTGGTAAAAGCTCTTCAAAAAGCTCTACAAGTCTCTTGGTTTGTACATACTACCACCTGGATGACTGAGAACCTTCGAAGGGGATTACAAAGTTAATATTCAAGCTGACCACCATGAACGCAAACCTTCTGCTTTCAGTGCCTTGGGGGTTCCGGTGACTGACCACACATACGAAGACTGTCGCCTGATGATCTCAGCTGGCGAGCTAACACTTCCCATGGAGGCTGGCCTGGTGGAGTTCACCAAGATTAGTCGCAAACTCAAGTAAGAGCATCTCACGCAAGGGTTTTTTAAAAAAAAAAACAAAAACAAAAAAACACTGAACTGCACCTAATCTTTTGTTTTGCCTTTGCTCATCTAGTCTGAAGTGGGACAACGTGAGGAAGGAGCTGGAGGGTTTTGCAACTATGGCCAGCTCCTGTAAGGGAGGACGCATCGGCATTGAGGAGTTTGCCAAGTTCCTGAAGCTCCCTCGCAACCCAGCCCTGGAGGAGCTGTTTGCACTGTTTGACAGGGTGAGGGACGTGGATAGAGAATGGAGAATTCCCTTTTATAGAAGTCTATAGAAGCTTCTGTTTGTATGTTATCCACTTTTATCAGTTGAGACTGTTATTAAATACACAGCATATATATTGAAAAAGATCCAAATGTTCAAATTATCGGTGCATAATGATTTTTTTTGACGTAGATAATGCGGATTCTGTTGCTCCACTTCTAAATTCATCACTACCAACACGAGGGATGCATATAGTAAACACTGGACAATACACATTCGTATCATATGCAGATTGTTTGCATTTATTTGTCGCTATATTAGAACACTGTAACAGTGACGTACATCCAGCTGCACATTTAACACCACAGGTCTTCTTATTTCTGTCTCTGTGATCTGTGCAGAACGGCGACGGCACCATCGACTTCAGAGAGTACGTTATCGGCGTGACCATCTTGTGCCGGCCAGCAAATACAGAAGATGTTCTACGGATGGCTTTTCAGGTAAGGCAGATATAATGTTAGGACACTGACGTTCTGTAAACTAAATATTTTTGTGTCCTGGGATGTGAATTTAGAAATTAATATAAATTATTTCAATTACTTCTAGCTTCAATTTCAATTGAACATTTCACCCTTCCGGTGGCAATTTGAACCACAAGCCTCTACCTTGTACAGTATTTAAAAAAAAAAAAAAAAAAGTGTATTTGAACCCAAACTGAATAAACGTAGATTGTTTCTTAAGCCTAAAATCTGAGAGACAAGAGCGACATTATACAAAAAGCAAGTGAGAACAACACATTGGTGTAAAAAAAAAAAAAGTAACGATCCCACATGGGGCCTGGATTCCAGTGTCCTGGTTTATAGTCCTGTGTGTGACAAGACACAAGTCAGTTTATTAAGTTTCGTGACGATTTCACTTGCTGCTTACTTACTGAACTTTGTCCTCTGAGTATATGCTTTTATACAAGTAAACAGAAATGCACTGGCGTCCACCACACCGTGTCACGGTAGCTAAATATTTTAGGTCTTATTTTGCATATGAAAACTCTCACTCTCCGCACTCACTCATTTGCATCCCAGATTTCCTGCTGATATTGATTTTGGACTGGATTTTATAACTCTTATCCTTGTACGACTTTCATTGTAGCTTCATTGTAGTTGCAAAAAATAAATATATATACACATATATGTGTACACAAACAGTACAACACAGTACATATTTTAAAAAAAATTCTTCATATTAATAAGCTAAAGAAAACTGTAGTAAGTTTCCTCTAAATTTCCCAGCCCCGCCTCGCCTGTCGGTCTGTAGCAACAGTACTGTAGGAAGAACAGAGGCAACATTCAGCGAGGCTTGGATAACGTCAAGTTAACAATGTCTGTCTGTTGTGAACAGCATGGAGTCATTTTGCTGACCGTAAGGTCAGATGAAACCCTTTTGGTGTTTATGTAATGCAACTGAAATGCGTTTTTTTTTTTTTTTTGTTGTTGTTGTTGTTGTTTTTTGCGCAACCGATTTATACAAACAAATACCCGCAATTGTTTTGTAGGATTTCCTGACCCATCTGGCTGTATTTTATGTCTTTTTTAATAACACTTTTGTCTGTCTTGAATGTGCAAAACATTATAAATGCGCACGCCAATTTTTTCCTTTGCTGGCTCTGCTCTCTCGCACAGCTGTTCGACACAGACGAGGATGAGAAAATCACCCGAGAGGAGTTCACGGCTCTGCTGCGCTCTGCTCTGGGTGTGTCGGATATAAACATGGTCAAGCTCTTCAAGGAGATTGATGCTGATGGCTCGGGTTTCATCACCTTCAGTGAGCTGCGTTTTAGTTTTTAAATCTCAAACGGCATTTCCAATCAGTGTTTTTCGCTGTCGGCGCGATATGTGCAGTAAAAAAAATGAAACGCTGGTTTTTATCAGTAATGATGTCACCTCCCTCATACTACACTGTGTCCTGATGTCTTTTTTTTTTCCCCCTCTGTGCCTGTGATTCTTCAGACGAATTTCAGTCCTTTGCTACGACCCATCCAGAGTATGCCAAGCTCTTCACGACCTACCTGGAGCTGCAGAGATACCAAGCGATCCAGGAGGCGTGTCCTGGTGATTTGGAACTGACTGGTCAGGCCTGCTCACAGGGAAAGCAGGAAGACGGCGCTTCTGACAAAAAAGACGACTGAGACCTGGGATAACAGTGACCTTTTCTTGACTGCGGAGAAAAGAAAGAAATGCAAATCTGTCACCCGTCATCTCGTTGCAATATAATTAGCAGATCCAAGTCATTGCCACGCCAGAGCCATACCATTTTTATACATGGTTTTAGAGTGCTTCTATTTTCAATTTTAGTGCCTTAGAGAGATTTAAAAAAAAAAAAAAAAGAAAAGAAAAAAAAACTTCCCCAAGTCATCGCACAAGGAAATTGTTTTGTGACTTTTTACATTTGTAAAGTTTTGTGTGTGCTTTTTGGTAACGTGTCAACATCTCAAGAAAAATCTATTGAATATTGAATATGAAAAAAGAAAATATGTACTGTATATGTTTAAAAAAAACATGCCATCAGTGTTTTAGCAATGTTTTAATCGTCTGAACTGCAAAACATTTAGAGTTTTAGTCTTAGAGAAAATGTTGGGGGCCCTGGTCAAGGAAAATATGAGTTTTTTCATGGTGGGGTCAGGGGGCGGGGCAAAACAACTTTTTCAAATTTTCCTTCAGATTTCCTCAGTGTGTTCGACGGCTTACCCTTTCTGGCGCTGATATTAACACAGCCTTGTGTACCTTATCCCTTGTCTTGTTTTTGTTTTGTTTAGTTTTTTTTTAAATGAGTGGAAAAATTGCCAAACCGACACATTTTACAGCAGAGTCCTCGTGCTTCTGTGTTACTGTTTAATTAGTGTACAAAAAAATTTTATGAAGATATTTCCAGTCTGGCAACTCAGAGATATTCCATATTAAAGCTACAATGAGCACAGACGCTGTGCATTACACTTTTTTTTTTTTTTTCCAGCGCTCAGGGACACAGACCTTGTAAGAAGGCTGTATAATTAGCCAGAGGTTTGCTTTGCATGTGTACCTATTTGCATTTCTACTGAAGATTGTTGTTGCTGAGACAGCAGCGTGTCTGTGCAGCTTTACGTTTACTAAAGCAAATGAACCACTGAAAATAGGGCAATTTGTGAGCAAAAAGGCAACAGTGCTTCTTCACAACAGCATATTCCGGCGGGGTATGCTTTCAGATTAGCTAGAGGCATTGTTATTTATTTAGTACAGTGTATTGCAATTATGTGATGTTTTCTCTTCTTCTTCTTCCTTTTTTGTTAACACTGCAAAGTTTGCTTTTTAAAATAAAACACGGAAACAAAACCCTTTCCTTGTTAGTTTTTTTTTTCATGTTCAGCGCAGAGGAAACTTGTAATGACTCTGTTTGTAATGAGGGTGTTAGCGTGATGAGTGTGTTGCAGCTGCGCTGCTGGTTCTCCAAAACCACCACAAGGTGCCAGCAGTTACCTATCACAATTCTGTTTCGTGTGCGTGCTAATAAGTGTCTGTGTGTGTGAGAGAGTGTTTTCCGTCCATTCGCCTGTAAGTTTCAATGCCTTTTGTCATTTTGACCCGTGCTTTCCTTTGATGTCAATGAGGAATAAGTTCAGATTTGAGGTCAGACATGCGTTTGTAGGAGAACGCTCAAGTGTGTTCGTGTGTAGCCCGGTGCTGAGCAACGAGGAATGATTTTGAAAGCCGTAAACATCTATAGAATGATTTAATGATGTAGGTAGGGAGGTATTCTGTCTACATGGAGGTATGTGGAGGTATGTGGAGGTCTGGACGTTGAAATGTTATGAAGTGAAGCATTAATTGTGTAAAGGAAACGCAGGTGCTGCAGCAAATGTAACGTAGGTCTGAAATGCTAAAAGTAAAACGGAACGTAAAGAAAAAAACAGTTCAGGAAATCTATCATTTTTGTTCAAAGCACAGAAAACATTAGCAGTCTTTGAGAATTAAGTATGATTTTAATTTATGTGCAGTGGGGTTAGGCCCACAGCCCTCTGGAGGACAAGCGGTTATAGAAGTTGGGAATGAGAATTTATGTGCAGTAGTTTTACAATGCAGCATCGTGTGTGTTCCTTATCTTGGTCTGGTCTCTCTCCAACCCCACCCGTTTAAGTTTATGAGATGGGAATGAGACGTACTATATCTATATGTAATAAAAATTTGAGAAATTCAGTTTTGTATTGACTGTACCTCTGAATTTGAATACATCTCAAATCCCAATCATTTTCACCTCGTGGCTCCTTTGCTTTGTCACACATTCGTTGGCTGTCAGCTCACGAGACAACGCAAATGTGTTACGTTCAGCGCGCAAACACGTGCTCGCACACTCACAGACACACACTCAAAATGCACACTCTCTCTCTCTCTCTCCATATGCACAGAGGAGGCTGAAATGAATGATGAAGAGTGGATCTCTTCATTAAAAGCCCGCTGTTAGACAAGCTGTGATTTCCACCTTCAATTTGTTTTAACCTTTTCAAACGTACAGAGTCTCATTTCATTTTAATCAAAATTGATGAGGTGGCATGGAATCAATTAAATCACATTGTTGCAGCGCGGCACAACAGTGCGACTCCTTCCCCTGCCCGCAGCTCCCGCTCTCCTCTCTGGCCCCCGCGCCCCCTCCATCCTCCCGCTTCTCCTCTGGACGGCTGTTGTATATTGCTGTATCCATTTCAGCCCTGCCTGCGGGGTGATCCTGTCGCAGTAGATTGTGGGAGATATGTGTCGGTAATCCGATTTGGTCTTCTCAGGACCTGAGTGAGTGAGCGGCATCTGTTTGTGGACGCGGGCTGGACCCAGGCCTCGTACGGACGGTGGACTCACTGTGCCAGGCTGGAAGGAAAGGTCAGGGCCGACAGGCCTCGCCATTAAGTTGATGTGACACAACTATGTGGCTCAATTTAACCAGGTGGCCCAGCTTCTAAGAGGCAAAATCAGGACAAGACCTGGCTGAGAATCAGTCCAGCGCGTGTTTCACAAACTTTCAGGATAATGTTTAACGACTGTTTTATGCTGCTGCAAGGTTATGAATATTATTTGTATAGTTCTGGCACCTCTTTAAACACAGAATATGCAGACCTTCCCAAACACACGTGCGACTACAAAAACACAGACTGATTTACTGTTCGGTGCAATAGTTTAACGCATAATAAAAAAAAATAATAGATAAGCGATTTGACTTTGTTGGTGTTAGGATGTCATGGGAATGTTGTGTAAGAGGAAAAAATATACAGTTATTTTAACTTCGTGGTCCTATAGAATAGACTTCCCTGACTTTAACAACAGGATACTTGGGCGTGTGCATACACCCCCGTGACCCCTCCTTCGTCCTGCGTGACAAACATGCATGTAGGGATTCAAAGGGGCAGCGGAATGCGCATCGACACTACGGAAAACTGTTGGTTGCAGCTCCAGAGCATGCTGAGATGATGTAAATGCTGGATAAAAAGTGAAAGATGTACAGCCCACTCATGGCTGGAATAAAGCCCTGAAAATCAGTCACGCTCCATCAGTCATACATAGATGACTGTAAATGTGTTTTGCAACAGAAAACCTTAACACCACTACTGCTGGAACCACCGCATTTCAACAATGCTTGGCAGCATGACCCAGGTGTGGGATGGTGTGGATTTTTAGGCATTTTTATCGCGGTCCATGCACACACAAGCACACATCCAAAAAACACACGCATCTTTCACCACCCTTGACTCCTGCGGGCTCGGGCCTGGCAGCCCATCTCCTCCAGCTCTTTGGGGAGTTCCTCCAAACCTCATTGTTACATTTCCTTATCGCACCAGATGACACCTTGTTGATTTTCTCTCTCCCATTATTCTCACAGGAAGGTTATTGTTTCTCATTTCCTGTGTGATGGTTTATAGAAACAGTGAAGGTCCTGGTGAGGGCAAGGTTTGAGAAACTGTATAAAACATCAGTCAAGCAGCGCCGGTATCGTAGCCATTATCTGAGGCATTATCTACAGCCCAGGTTTGTTTTCTTGCTCAATGTTTTGGGTGTTTCACATCTCTGCGTTTGATTCTTTTCCAGACGGCTTTTTGGACGACGGGGCAGCAACTTTTCCTGTGTAATATTCGAGGATGGGTCAGCATAAGGTTGTGGAAAAGACATTTGTCTTTCTCTCGTGAGCGAAAAACGTCCAAATAAGGTGCAGAAGTATTTACGGAATTCAGTCAGACACGACTCTCTATGCTCCACGAGACGATGACAAAACATGGTCAGGTGCTAGTAAACAGCTTTTCTCCTTTTAACGTCTGGGAATGAAGTGAGAAAAACTATGATGTGTTTCAGCATTAGTGCCGGCTCAACATGACGTTTCATGCAATTGTAGTGCATTTCCAGATGTTGAGAGGATGCTGTTTAGGAAACAAACTCGCTGTCAGGTGATGTGACGCACGCTACTATCTCAACAAACCTATACAGCATGTAGGGGAAACAGACTTAACATTGCTGGGGTACTTAAATCTTTTTAGATACTAGTAAAGCCCAGAGGGTGAAACTTAATGACACTCCTCCTTTAGTGAGGCCTGCAGAGATTTAAACCAGAAAGCACAACAAAACAAAGCCCACTCAGTGCTAACAACATGACCTGTTTGCCATGTAGTAATGACCTGGTGCGTTAAGTCTGAGGAATGACAAGCAAGATTTTTTTTTTTTAATTTCTTCTGTGCGGACGAAAGACCTTAACGTCAGAATGTCACTCTTTTAATGAGGTATCAATGAGCTTTGAGAATTTAAAATCGTGGCTCGCACTAAAGCGGCAGGCAACTTTAATCTAAGTTGTACTGCAAGGTTAACGTGCTTTTTTTTCTGATGTAGCCTTTCCTGATGCTGTAAGAGGTGGCAGTGCATGATTGTGCACTTTCATACACGTACACGGAGGCAAAAAGCCTGGACGAAACAGAATCATTGCTGTGACCCCCATCAAATGCTCAGGTTAAATCCCGAGAACTGCATTCTAGCCGCTGAGAGACTGTGTCTACTTCCATTAGCATCTCATCCTAAGTTCAACAAGGAAGAGCCTGAACCTTACGAAAGAGAGATGTGGGAGGTCTCAGGAGTTACTTCGTGGCCAGAATAAGGGATCCAGTATGATCAAGGTAAAGGGTGAAGGATGACATCATTCTGCCTGGAGATGTTCCGTACACCAACGCAGCATGCTCAAGGAATAAAGAAACCCACTTGTTGAATATGCAATATGATACAAGTACCTTCTCTGAAACTTCGCGTCCATCATACGCAATCATGATGTTAACACAACGCAAAACATGTGTAAAGTCATGACTGGAGATGGCGCATTTGAACAATGCAAAATAAAATGCAAAGGAATAGAAGAAAACAACTGTAATGACACATTATCCCTCCTTGGTACCTGGTCCTTGGCTTTTGCTTCGCCGCAGTTATTCAATCTTCACAAACAAAACGCCCAAAACCAGCCCTATTAGGGTTTTATAAAACAAGCACTGGAGAGCAAAGAGGACATTCATTGACTTTAATGGGATGAACTGATCAACCATATCTAATAGAAATCATTGCCCCTGGCAAAAGCTGCTGTAGAATTGAATTACACATGGGACACAATGCTTTTACTGCTTCTTAGAAAACTGTAATTCAATATGTTTAGTACAGAGAAGAAACAGATAAAGTCCAAATTAAAACATTAAAAAAGTTTTGTTCTTCGTGAATTCTAAGTACAGCATGAACCTGTAGGTAAAATGACCGTGTATGTATAAATCCATGCGCCAACGTGAAACACAAATACGTGATCTACTCCCTGTCCCCTCATCCTGACGCGGAAAACTTCTTCCTTCAATAAACACGTTTAAACACGTTCTTGTGTGTTTGATTTGTGGAAAAAAAAGTGGGTCGTCACAGATTTTCCATTTCACGCGGATTAATCTTAATACTGCTGTGCAGTCAGAAGTAGATGTCTAAGTCTATTCGAACTTGAGCGCTGACAAAAAAAAAAAAAAAAAAAAAAAAAAAAAAGCGATCATGCCAAGTCTCCATCAAACTGGAGAGAGAGCGTTCAATTATAAAATATCACGTGGAAGAGAGAGAGGAAACCGACTTAAAAGCTCGCATTTTATATCGTCTCTGCTGGAGAAGGCGAGTCTTAAAGTTCCTTCAGAATGGGCAGTCTCCCCTCAGATGCATCTGGACGACAGCAGCATCGGGTCATGGAGAGGTGCCCCTAGCTTTACCAAGTATGGAGGAACGCCTTTCGGTGGCAGGGTTTTAAATTACTTTAGTAACGGTGACATATTCCGATAACCATGTATCTGTCGAATTATCTTCATAATTAATGTTTTAGCTAATTGTTTGATGGGTAGATTGTTCCGCGCACAGGGCGCACGGTGCGTGTGGTGACGTAGAGAGGACTTTGCTCCGAAGTATCTTTCACTTGACACCTGCTATTGCTGCTGTGCATCAGACTACAGATACAATGTTTTAATCTTGTATTGGTAGCGCACAGATGTGACGTCTGACAACCATAGGAAGAACACATCTATTCCCCATTCGCAGTACTAACCTGTATTCCCGATGTGCGTAACTGTAACGGAATTTTACGCACAAACACCAAACATCTCCAAACTTTCTGTTCTCTCCTCCCCAGCCCATGCACGCGGAGGTGTCACCTGCAGTTTCGGCGGAGAATACCAGCTTATCCGGTTTTTGTCAGCGGAATAGCGGTCCTTCTCCAGGCACACCGACTCAGACCATCAGCTCCGCCAGAAACCGCAGGGGGCCGTGAGTGCGCCGCGCCGGTGTGGGCTTCGTACGCACCGCAGAGAAGATGAACATCCAGGTTCTGCCAGAACACAAGCTCTCGTCGGTGGCCCCGTTGAAACAGTGCAATGTGGAGAAAAAGGAGGTAGAACTGATACTGGTGAAGGACCAGAATGGCGTCCAGTACACCAGTTCCTCCATCATTCCCAGCCCCGGTCACCGCACAGGTCCGCCCGGATCCATCTCCGAGGACGACCGAGAAACTTGGGGCAAGAAAATAGACTTTCTCCTGTCGGTGATTGGTTTCGCGGTGGATCTGGCCAATGTTTGGAGATTTCCTTACTTGTGCTACAAAAATGGAGGAGGTGAGTAAACCAAGTGTTGAATAATGCGCTAAAGAATACTGAAATTATTTCTTCATCGCTTCAGGTCTTCATTTAGAGGTCAGGTGTCAACAGGTTTCTATTTTAGCTTAAAAACATTTAAAAAATATCTTTAAACCGACCAGGCGTCATTTTTTTTTAGATCCGGTTTAGATTGGTTAGTCATTGCTGTAGCTCTAATTTTAGTTCCTTTCATCTAATCTAATAGTCCCAGGTGTATGAATGAGAGGGAGTGCATTTAGCTTTCATGATGAAGGAAATACCTCATTTTATCGAGGCGTGCGCATGGAAAACGTAACTGCAGAACATCTGCAGCTCTACTGTCAGACTAGAGTGACTGACAGTTTTGGAAAGTACTGCACAGTGAAGAGAAAGCCTCTTTTCCCGAAGTCACTAGAGCTTTAAAAATAACTCCTGAGTCTTCGGTTGTCAGATGACTCATGAAAAGTTTCAGCATCCACGTGGACATGATGAGAAATCCTTATGTTAGAATGTGTTTCTCATATGTGATTTAAAATAAGCCAGGAAACGTGGACACAAGAGGGACTGTTCGTTGCTTTCAAAACTAGTAAACACTGAAGCTGCACTGCAGTGAGAGAAAAAGATAAAGTACGGCATGTATGGTTGAACCAACAAAGGATTGTTTTAAACAGAGTGTTGTTTTACCTTCAACTCTCGTGACAACAGAGTGCTCACTAGAAGGTGAGCCCTGTCCTCTGTTTGTCTGAGTATCCATTCACACGGCAAAAAATATCCACATGTTGTGTTCAGTGTTCTCCGTAGTCACCTCTGGAGCGGGCCTGTCAATCACACTGGCCCTCAGCAAAATGTATTCATTACTGCGAATAATGTGTCATTTGTGATGGACAATGTCAAGAACAATTCAATTATGGGCGGTCATTTCCTTGTTGGTCGATGTGCAACTGAGGCACAGCATGAAAATAGCTGTGAGCTTTCCCAGTCTTTTTTTTTTTCTGGTTTCTAAGAATGTCAAGCTCTCTGCTGCTCATTTTCTCCCATTTTCCTTTTAGATATTATGTTTTGTCTTGCATTTATATCCTTATCAAACACAAGAGAAGAGAAGCTAAGATAAAAGGGCAGAAAAAAAACATCTAAATGTCATTGTTTTTCTCTCTTTCTTTTCAGGGGCCTTTTTGATTCCCTACATTCTCTTCTTGGTCATTGCGGGGATGCCATTGTTCTACATGGAACTCGCATTGGGCCAGTACAACAGGGAAGGGGCAGCTACGGTTTGGAAAATATGCCCCGTCTTTAAAGGTGAACGGTACAAGCACACGCACACACACAAACACAGCCTTCCTCCAACCTCTTAAACTGCGCTACCGACAGCTAAGTCGTGCTCTATTTTGCTTCTCCTCTGTGTCTTGCCCTTTAATTTCACCCCTTTGTTCCTGTCCTTTCCCCCGCAGAGGTTGATAAGAGTCACTTGTAACTAAAAATCTGTCACAGTGGCTTTTTCATCCCGCTGCATTTTTTTTTTTTCGTTTTCTGAAACCTCTCTCTGATTGCTCTTGCAACCTTGTGTCCCCGTCTATGTCCAAATGTCAATTTCAAAAGAGTGAAACAAAGCCAGACCAATTTCTACTCGGTGCCAGAGACAACAAGTTCAATTTCAAGTCAAATCAATTAAATTAATAAATCCCTGAAAAATAATCAAATGAGATCATGTGCCCCATTGCAGAGAAAAACTGCAAATGCATTAAAAAAAAAAAACTTGACTGACATTGATTTATGTTGCACAAACCTTAAACAGATGCTTTCATTGAGTTAATTGTAGCACCTGAGTATTAGAAATATCATATTTTTCCTGACATTTAACTGTAAGCCTAAGCTCGCCGAAACGTGTTTACCCTTTCTCATTTAGGAAATCTAACAACACACATTGTGTCTTCAGATACTGTCAGATAAGTAGCTCTGTCTGCACTACTTAAACGGTCAGTGTTTTTGTTGGCTGCGGCACTTAGGCGGGTTTGTTTTTTTCCTGCGCAGAACGAGTGGCTGACGGGTTTATGGGCTTCTCTGTTTCATGTAAGAACATCACATTCCAGTGGAGGCAAAAGAACACATCCCGAAATTCACCCCCTCGATAAAAAAAAAGAAAAAAAAAAGAAAATACAAAGCGATGAAAGCTACAATTAATGGCGAGTTGAAGTGTGAGGGTGAATGCTCTCTCAGCTTCTTTGAGAACTCCATCTGATAGCCTATCTGCGCTGTCGACGGAAAAATACCTAATTGCGATGATAAGATGATGAAGGCGACTCAGAGCACATGGCACGGTCCATATGGCCTCAGATGTGAAACAAAAACAACAATCATGCTAAATGTGATCTCAAGGGTATATGTACCCACTGGCTAGTTCATTAGGCACGCTACTGAAACTGCATTCTAATAAATGTTTGTGTTGAAAGGTGGAAACTCAACTGTATAGTCATTTTAAGTGATGCAGTTTGTGGTACTGTTAAACTGGACTGATGCAACACTACAGTGTACACCTCTGTTATTTAGCCCTAAGCCACTGACGAAAATGGGGCTGTCTAAATAACAGAAGCATTTATCAGACCACCAGAATACTACAAATCACACTGCAGCTACCAAAATGAAAACACAGTTCAATCAACAGCTCCCTCGGTTATTTCAAACGAATTATGAATACCATTACCTTCATGAAGTCAAGAATTAGTTCCGCATTGTTACATTGAATACATTAATTTTCACAAGTACATAAGCCTATAATTTGTGTCGTTCTTAGACTTATTTTCCATTTTTTTTTAAACAGATTTTTGAGCAGTGGCTGAAATACGCCTGTTTTTTTAGTCTGAAATGCATCTGCAATTGCAATGTTGATGCAGCAAGAAATAGTGTAGTTCTATGTAGCACAGAAACCATCATTTTCTTCTTCCTCCTCAGGTGTGGGCTACACTGTGATTCTCATAGCCCTCTATGTGGGCTTCTACTACAACGTCATCATCGCCTGGTCCCTCTACTACCTGTTCTCTTCGATGACAACCGAGCTGCCGTGGCTCGAGTGCGGCAACAGCTGGAATAGCCCCAACTGCACGGATCCCCAAAGCATCAACGGATCCGTCCTCGGCAACGGCACGTCCTACGCCAAGTACAAGATCACCCCGGCAGCAGAGTTCTATGAGTGAGTGATTTCTGTAAATCAGAGCCGCTTCTTTATCAGACTGAGAATGGTTTTAACTTTTACATGAACTGTCAGGGCTTTTTTGGGGGGGATTTTTGAAGTGAAATCATAATATATACCTTTTCTGACAAGTGCCCCAAGATCAACCAAACTAAAGAGCATGAGAAACCTGCCTTTAACGCTGTTGCTCGTGAAGGTAGAATGAATGAATATAAACAGTCATGGTATCCTGCGTAGACGGTGCTGTTGAAATGCACAGAATGATCATGATTTCAATGTTCTGGCCCACGTATATGATGTATACACTCCATTTGAACAAGTTAACCTCTGTCCACGTGACGATGGCCGGTCGCTGAAACGTGAGTAAGGGAGAAATTGTCCAGCCCTCAATGCTTGCACTATAAAAGGTGTGTACATAAAAGTTCAAATGCGCTCTTTGAAGTGCACGAAAAAAGCTCCAACTGTTTACACTTCAAAGACAACCAGTTCTTCCCCAGCTTCTGTGAAGACTGACTGTGCAGCCCAGAGGAAGTCTGTGAAATGACTTGGACAATACAAGGGACACATGCTAAGCATGACGCACAGAATACATTGAGGGTGCATCGTGGCCAGTGACTGACCTTCTTAATGGCATTCTGCTGAGCCATCTTGAACACTTTCTGTATTAATATTAAATCCCTTGCTATCAAAAGACTTTATGTACACGTTTTGTATACACGTAGATACACATGGAAAACGCCATTTTTAAAACATGCAGGTATTAGTATTATCACAAAAACTTACAAGAATTACAACAGACCCTCCAAAATGCAATGCAATATTACTCAAAGAGTTGATAAGGTACATGAGACCAGAGCTCCTTGGTGGAAATTAGTCTTTCTTTAAAGAAAGAAAAATCAGTACATGTTCACAGACACACTGACTACAATAGAGTACTTTTAGACAGATCTTGCTTGGAGGTTAGGTGCCGTAGGGGACAGTAAACCCTCCTGCTTACAGCTAGCTTTGTGCACAGGAGCCATGCCAAGGCATAGCAGGATAGAGACCAACTGAGTCAACAGCTCTCTTGCTTCACATCTTTCACTCTCCTGCATCCACCAGCCCATTTGAGTATAGCTTGTAGCACGATCATATTGTGCAGCAAAATTCAACAGCAACGCCAAGCGTAAAAACAGAACATTCCTTCAGACTTATTTCACAACTGAGCCGGCGTGCCTTGCTGCTTCATGGAGTTTATGCTCACCAACTGAGCTACTGTGTTAGTACTAAGCTTATATCATGGATGCATTGCATAACACAGTACAGTAGGCTAATTGTGGCTCACACACAGCCATTGTTGCCACAGTAACCCCGAACAAGTAATTTGATTGCTGATTACTTTACAAGTTATTTTGTTAGTTACATTTAGCAGCACGATCCCATTTACAACGTAGGACTGCCTGGCTAACGCTCCCCCACTTACTGGTTTTGCACCAAAGTCCAGCTTTTGTTGATCAGATGGTGGGGACCCCTATTTGCATCGCACCACCTGGTGGGACTTGCTCTGTTAGCTTCGCCTTGAAGTGCTGCAACTCCAAATGTTTCTTTAAATTCAGTGTTGTGTATTTGAAGCTAGATAGGGCTTTTTTTTGCCAGCATGGAGTTGACAGTGTGTATTTCCAATCCGAAGACAGACATTGCTCTCCTTCCTCCATTGTTGTCTGCGTGTGTGTCGTTGCGTGGTGTCACACGTGAGTTGTCCTCAAGCTGAAAACGTGACTTGTCTCGTACGTAACATCACTCCCCCAATAAGAGGAAGGAAAAGGAAGGAAAAATAACTCTTTTAGTCAGAAAAAAATGGGAAAAACAGTAACGCACAGTGACTTGGATAAGTAACTTTAATCTGATTACTGGGTTGGAAATAGTCAGATTAGAGTAATGGCATCATTGCACACAGCCAGTGATCACATGCAACTAAACTGTACCTGTTTATGTTAGTATTTCACCAAGTTCAGTTAAAGTGCAAGTTCAGGGTCTTGTTACTTAACGCAACCTTGCGTCAAAGAAAGCTGAGACTTTCTGCCACCCAAAGACAGGGCGACAATATACGGCCATAGCATTCACATGCTGTCACCTAATAAAGTTAAAATAGCAAACGTGCGAGCAAATAGTTGCCTATTTATAAAACCAGGACATATGTTTCCACGTACATTTAAGGCTGTGTTTCTGGTCACCTGATGAATGTTCAGTCCACTGCTTACTTTCCTTAGTATTGTTTCCTGTGTCTCCGTTAATCTAGTTTCTGATAATAACTACCACTTTAGCACCCGCTCTGCTGTGTTCAACAGCTACTTGCTGAGTAGGCCTTATCAGTTGCCAATTTGTTGGTGGGAAGGCAATGTCCAATGTTCAAGCAATACATCTGCAGGCTGTAAAATTCAAACAATGAGCTGAAAGGTGCTAAAACACTCCATAGAGCTGAGGGGGAATGGGCGATTACTCTTTAGGGGTTTGTGTCAACAACAAAACCCTTGATGGTTTGTTTAGTCTGAGACATCGTCCTTGGTTGTCCATTACAAGACAACAAGAGATTGCCAGTTGTGTTCTCATTATTGGAAATATTCTGTTTAGTTTAGGGGGTGGCGTCTTGGCTAGAATTTGCCTGATGATTTCGGTGTCAGCCCAACCGCCGGAAGTTTCTGACATGTGTTTAAATTACCCTTCTTCACCTTCAGATGTCTGTTTTTTGTTGTGAATTCTCAGTTCAATGAGTTGCTGTTTTTACAGATGGACTCAGCTGGACGTTGTAAACAATATGAACGTTTGGTCTAACTGATCACGTCATTTAATGCGTGGTCTCACCGATCACATTTCATTATGGATCACGTCATATCATGTATGACAACACGGTAACACACGGTTAATGTAAAACATTGCTGTTGATGCCAGTCATACTGAAACTCTCTGTCATCGTGTTTCTTCGTAGGCGGCAGGTCTTGCATAATTAAACGAAGAATATCAAATATATTGAAACATTTTACAAACATCACGCATCAACAAGCCTTTTAAACACCAGGGGTTCTCACTAAATATTTAGACTGGTCCATCATCACAATGAACTGCTAACAGAAGAATGGCACAATTTACAAATAATTACAAATAATTATCAATTGTTAATATCAGCTTAGCTCATCAAGAAAAAAAAAAGTTCCATGTCAAAATTTACATTATGCTGTTAAAAAAAAAAAAAAAAATATTGCGGCTGAGCTGAAAAAGCAGGTGTGACTTAAACATTACAAAATAATATGCTGTAAGCCTCCCTAACAACTCCCGGACGCGGTGTGGCCAGTATGGATGTGAAGTGTAAACTATGTGACAGGACTTGGAAGATATTAACTGGAAGAAGCCGTGTGAGGACAGCCAAAAACAATGGCCTCTGCCAAAAATCTGACCTGGAAACAAGAGATCTGCTGGGCTTCTTTTCCACGATTATTGAGATAACTTGCACAGAGATCAAAGAGACGCTGCAGCTGTTAAATCCCAAATCACTCAACTGTTGTCTCGTTACTCGAAGGCATACAAATCATGACGAAGACAGAGTCTTTCACTTCTCGAGCTGCCAGTAGGTTTTATAACAAGTGCATGTTAAATGTTGTTTTGGCTTTTTACAAAAATTACAGAGTACTAGGGTGCAGATATCATGAAACTAATCTTTTCTTAAATATAGAACCTGGATAGTCTTAATCGGAGCTACTCATTGTAAACAAAATAAACTCCACTGCACTCAAATGATATGTATGTCTTAGTCACTGTTACTTTTCTGTCCATCACTCCATAAAGCAGATTCAAATTATTTGATTGGGCCAGCAGATCTTTGCCAAACCGTAATCAGACCCCAACAGAGTAACTCCAGAGTGACTTCAGCCAAAATAAAATTTGTGTACGGGCAGTTGGCCTGGCTTTAAGGATAAAGGGCATTTCTTTTTATTATTCAGATCAGAAAATACTGTCAATAATCAGAAAAATTGGAATAAAACTGGAAAAATCTCCATTTTTGGTCTCTACTAATCCCCAAAATATCTGGGAATTTTAATGCTTTTAACTGCAACATGTGAACCAAATACATACACTACACAGTCAAAAGTTTTAGATCTCCAATATTTCTTTCTTTTTGGGTTGAAATGTATGCAGGTTAATGTCTCATGTTACTCTGAAATGAAATGGAATCAATGTATAATCCAAAATATATTCGAAACCTTTAACTCATTGGCTGATTTAACACACCTGTGACAATGGAAGAGAGACAGATGGAAGACAATGGAGACTTCTTCCCAGTTTTGTTGCAGAAGTTCCCAGAAACGTGTGGCACTTGTAGGGTGCTTTGCTTTCACTCTTCTGTCCAGTTCATCACAAACCAGCTCCATGGGGTTAAAGTCTAGAGCAGTGCTGCCCAACTCCCGTTCTCGAGGGCCACTGTCCTGCATGTTTTCGATGTTTCCCTCCTCCAACACACCTGATTCAAATGAATGGCTCCTTATCAGGTCGCTGCAGAGCTTGATGATGACCTGATCATTGGAATCAGGTGTGGTGGAGGTGGAAGTGTGGACCCAAATGCAACACACACAGATAAGACTGGGTGAAATAATAAACTAATGTCCAACAGCAGTGCAAAATAGGTTCAAATCTCAGGCCACAGAAAAGGTTAAAAACACAATGTAATGACTGCAGAAAGCCAGATGACATTGTTCATTACAAAGCTCATTAAAGTCAAGGTGAGCTGCAGGTTCATCTTCCTTTCAGTAGATTTAACACTCAGGGTTATGAATTTGGTATCAAGCCTGGTTTGAACCTACAACGTGTACGGCTATACCAGTGAAACTGTGAGTGACCTTCACTGACTGGGCGTGAGTGGCTAGTTGTGTCATGTTAGAGTTGGAGTTAATGAACGTTGAACAACACTTAGTTTTACTGAAATCACTCCAACTGAGAAAAGACAGAAGAGTAGAAAGTGTGCTCGTCTGGCCACTGAGATTCGTAGAAATGCATTTTGGACCAGTCGCAGCTGTTGTGGTCCATGTAGCTCAGATGAGGGCGTATAAGGTCCAGAGTCGTACGCCCTCACCTAAGCCACAGCCAAATTCTACACTTACGCCAAAGCTACGGCATGCAAGTGATGCACAACCGTAAATCTCACTTTTCCACCCGTCATTGTCATTGTAAATAGTAGCTTCTTTAAGGTTTTGGCAAAATTTGTGCTATTAATTCAAAATATCAATCTCAGTCCTTTGATATATACTAAACAAGATCTAAAGTTTATAATCTACTTGAAATATTAACATGGACACACACACTGGGCTGTTCCTCTTCAAGTTTCTCTGATGACTGGTACAATCAGTCAAATAGACTAATGTTATTAGCTTTTCCAGCTCAAGTTCAAAATAGTAACACATCCTATTTTTTGGGACAGTAATGACGACACTACTCTTAAGCAAACATCCGCGTCCGTTCGCTTTAGCTCTAGCCTGAAGCAGCCGCAACGATTCCATGTCAAGGATAACTAGACTTGATAAATAGACCTCATTTAAACCAAAAGATCGAATTACGTGGACACTTGAGAAGATTGCCTTCACTTCAATCACACACTCTATTTAACGTATTTGTTGAAAGGACTACTTTTAAAATAACATAGCCAGGCTCATGTGTAACAAATTAAATAAATCCAATTGAAATTAGGTAGAACCCCAAGCTGTGTTTTGATTCTCATGTCTTCACTCCTTTCTATTTATTTATCTTTGCATGCCCTGTTTCTCGTTTCGTAACTAACTATATGGCTGCATGTAATGGTGTGCCAGTCTCAAGTGTACGGAGAGCAGCTAATGGCAACAGCGAGTGTTAGGGTAGCAGGAGGACCAGCTCGCTGGGTTCGATAAGACTAAATGTGTTTAGAGTAACTAGACCAAAGGGACACAGTCTGATGTTATAGTGAGCATTTACTGGCAGTGTATAATCAATTCTATCAGATGAACAAGGAGGCCTTGGGGCATTACAACACTAACACGAGGCCTGCAGGTCAGAGCACAGACTCAAAATTTTCTCCCACAAATAAACTGTTGCTTTCACACTGCTATCTGCCTCCCCAAAGACAACATAGCTTTGAATTTATTATCAGCCAAAGATAAGTAAATGCTGAAGATGAGTTTCACAGATCCTACGGCCCCTTCAGAGTCTGTGTCTGAACATACTTCATTCAGCTTGCGTGCTCTTCTGTGTTTGTGTGTTGGTCTGTTGTGTAAGCAACCTGGGTATCAGATCCAGATCCATTTCCAGTGTTTATCAACCCGTGACATCACATGCCGACTAAATTGAATCTTTCTCGTGGAAAGTCTCAGGGCAAATGTGAAAGAACAAACGTGCTTTTAAATGTTTTGGTGCCAGATATTGATATCCAAATAAAATCCAATCTGCTCCCAGTGCGCTGGAGCAACATCTAACAAAGTGAAACATCGTGCAGTCGGTGTTGGTTGTTGGTGTCATGTTTGCTTATCAAGACTCCTTGCTGGGACAGACTGCTGAGGTCTTACTCGCTGTGCTGATCTCAAACACATTGTTATACCTTGAAGCACTCCCACCCGACATATGTGAACAGTAATGACTTTTAAACTGATGCTACATAACATTTTTAATTATAAATGTGGTGCATCTGGTATTAATACACAGTATGATACATCCAAAGTCCAACTATAACGTACCTACAGCTTAATTTAATTTTAATTTAATTACAAAACACAAGATATGTAGGTACTTCCACATAGGCGCACTGCATGCTAGTTAAGAAAAAGTAGGGCTGGGCGATACTGGGAGTTTTATTATCGATCAAGTAAATACAGGGCTAGTTTTGCCGATACTGATGCCTTTTCTTGAAATGTCATGCTTATCGAATAACTTCGTAATTTTCCCTTGATTATGATAAAATACAGGACAAATATTTAGGCAAATAAAACGTTTTTTCTTCACTAATTACAATATAAAACAATTTTTAACAGTGTAAAATTTAAATAATTTCCACAATTGTTTTAGAAAAAAGTCATTAGTGCAAAAATATGAAAAAGGAACAATGTAACAAAAATATAAATATAGCAATGTGAACAACGCAACAACAATGGAAAATAAAGTCAGGAACGGTAGTCAGTTGAGCAAAATAAGTAAACAAAAACAACGGCGTGCTAATAATAAATCTAATAATTGCTCAGAGAGGGAAAAGTTGGCTCATTCATTTTCCATGACTGAAGTGAGTCTGCATCCCATGTAATTGCCTTCTCTTCCGAGTACCGACACATATCAATAACCATCAGTGCCAGTTGTGCGATGCTGCTGTGATGCTAGGATTCAAGTGTTAAACTCTGTCCATATTCCACCTTTTACTGCAGATGGGGATGGAGAAGCTCGCATGAATGAGTAATTTGAACATATAGAAGAGAGGCTGTAATAAAAGTATCGATCTCACCACTGTAGTATCGATCCGATACCGATACTGGCCCTGGTTATCGATACTGTCAATATTGAGATCGATACGCCCAGCCCTACTGGCAAGCATTTCAACAAGGACAATGAGTAAAGTGACATTAGGCTTTAGTTGAGACGTTGGTTAATAGTACAGGATGCTATCAGACTTTGTCATTACACAGAGGTATTATAGTAATCACTATACAATCACGATCACTCATAAGGAAGGGGTCTCTGAAAATCATTGCACTGATCATTGATCACGGAACTGTGGTTGCTCATCTCCAGCAAGTCTGACATGTTAGTTGGTGCCCTCCATCACCATGATCAAAACTCAAAATTATACGAGGATATCTTCTGCTAGAATGGCTGAAATGTCTGCAAATTTTGACAGTGCCAGATGTGCAGCCTAATTGATAGGCTTATGTTAGATAAAACACATCTGCATTGGTGTTAACTAAATGAGTACAACATGTCGTAAAGTGTAAAACCGAGGTGACATGACAGCAGCAGGGTGAAATTATTGTTTGTTGAGACAGGAGTACTGTCACGTCTGTTACCAGAGGTTCTCTTTCCCATTCTTCATCTCCCATCTTTTGACAGCAGTTGTAGACTCCCCAGCTGTTGTAGAACCTGGGTGGCCCCGTTCAACAAAAGCATGACTCATTTTTTAGACACGACACCCACTCAAAAAAAATATAATGATGATAAAATACATGCCATTCCATAGAAGTACCATAGAATTAGTGCCAAAAGCAATTTTACTGGCAAGTACTTAAAACTTGCATGTGCTTTTGTTCAACATCGATGTTGAACATGAGCAGCGGCGTATACTGGGACACTCATGACACATCATTTCATCATCTACTAACAATTCAGATGCAAATATTTTTTTCAGAAAAGTGTGTGAAATTATAATCCAACTTAAAAGTGTAAAGTATAGTGCATGCTTGCAGATGTCATGACACCGTTGATCTGTCTGTCCCTACGTAGACGAGGCGTGCTGCATCTCCATGAAAGTAAGGGGATCCAGGACCTGGGCTTGCCCCGCTGGCAGTTGACCCTGTGCCTGGTTGTGGTGGTCTTCATCCTCTACTTCAGCCTGTGGAAAGGTGTCAAGTCTTCAGGGAAGGTACAGGCCTGGACCACCAAACAGCAGCTTTCTCCAGCCAGAATCAGTTTCTGACAACTTTAAGATGTTTAATAGATTAAAAGTTCTCGTAACCTAGACTCTGTGTCAGTACATTGTCAAGGAGGAGTGATAAACATTATGAGGACTGAATACTGCTTCTGCTCCACATTATGAATATTAAGTTTTAAAGTACTGACTTGTATTAGAGTAAAAACTGTCGCTGATTTTTAGGTTGCAATTACACCGTACAATTTAACACCATGAGTGCTGCTACATACAGCACTGGATCATTATGTTTAGTATTGTACATAATCTTGCAACCCAAACTGTAAGAAAAGGAGGAGTGGGATTTTTTTCATAATATACACGTCAATGGTTCAGTGAAATTCCATGCATTTATTCACCCCTTGCACTTGTTTGTTTTTTGGTGTGTGTGAATTAAGGTGGTGTACATTACAGCTACCATGCCCTACGTGGTCCTTTTTGTGTTGCTGATCCGAGGCATAACTCTGCCAGGGGCCATGAAAGGCATCAAAGCCTACCTCCACATTGACTTCAAGCGACTCAACAATCTAGAGGTGGGATGCTTGTTATGTACAACCTATCCGTGTGCTTTGAGGATCATTAGTGAGGAGAGAAGAATAACTCTCTGACTTTTCCGTTCACCTTATGTAGTGGGAGTACCAGTAATGTCAGGGCCTCCTTTCTGTCTTTCATTGGGTGGAGTAACTCGTGCTCTGGGGATTAAAGGCTAGATTCCATTCGAGCCTCCCGTACTGTACTGAGCTATATGAATGAATGTACTCTTCAAGTGCGTATTTAAGATAAGGATGAGGGCGTTTAAGGGTTGAGAAATAGTTCAGGTTTTGCAAAACATCTGTATGGCTGACCGTATGTGTAAACATACTGTAATCAACATAATTTTTCAAACCGGAGCAAGGCGGTCCTGCTCAGAACAAAATGTTCAGGTAAATAGAAATGTGTTTTTTCCAGAAGGTCACGCACCGATGTCGATAATGATTGATTAATTAGTAGTTTCAATTTTATTTATATGGCGTCAATAACAATACAAATTGTCTCAAGATGCTTGACAATAAGGCTGACTTTGTAGAAATAGAAAACAAAAGAGAAGAGAACAGCAGGGGAAATCAGATAAACGTACTGCACATTTGTCATAGATACATACATGTGACAAAAGCAAACATGTAGAATCTGATGACGATACAGGTACAAGATATAGCTAGTAATGTTTCACGTTTACATTCAAGTCAGCCTTAAATGTATGGTTTACATTTATCATTGTTTTACGGTCATTCAAAAAACCTTTTAATTTCTTTGTTACTTTTGCCATAGGTGTGGATTGATGCTGCCACCCAGATATTCTACTCGCTGGGTGCAGGATTTGGTGTACTCATTGCATTTGCTAGTTATAACAAGTTCAACAACAACTGCTACAGGTAGGGGCTTGCGTTGTATATTTGCTTGTCCACGGCCCACAACATAACATCCTGCCCATTTTAAGCGCTCCACATTTCCCATCTTGTAACTGGATCACGCAGCAGAGGTGATACCAATCAGTCCAGCTCACCCCAATGGCCAGGTGTTAACAGGACAGATAAAGTACAGGACAGGAAGAGTTGCCAGATAATAGCCAACGGCTATATTCTGACTAGCTCCTCTTCAGAAAAAAAAAAAACAGACATGAGTTTGTGGGCTAATCTTTTTCCACATTAATAGGTTGCAGTAGTGCTGGCAGAGGCAGATGCTGCTGGCGAAAAAAAAAAAAGACGAAAAAAATAGCAGCGTGAAACCACCATGGTTGTAAATATGCTACACTAAGCAAACAAAACCTATGTTGCTGGAGCAACACTGAATCCCTATAGCAATTATTGCTGAAATGATTTCACGCTGTGGTACCTCTGACTAAAAAATAAAATGCTTATTATCAAATAGATGATCTCCCAATTGGGGAGACATAATGCCAAGTGTCATCCAAGCAGAATATATGCTGCACTTGTGTTATAAGCATTATGAACATTATCCTCTCCGGTCCCCTTTCCTCCACCATCCTCAAGCCCAATCTGGGCCTCCTTTGCCTTCCTCTTCTCTCATGTCCCATTTAGAAATGCCTCTGGACTCCAGGCAGGTGGGATTTGCATTATGCCCTTGATGGCAAATGAGCAAATTTTAACTGTGTGCAAGGCAGCAGTCCGGAAGAGCTGGTGGTGCTAGAAAAACAAGCAGTGCGCAGGAAAAGGTCTACTGAAACGAAAAAGCGCGTCTTTCCTCACAAGCAAAACACACAACCCGCCAGCTCAGTGTAAAATTGTCAATTACAGCCACGGCTAAAGCTAAACCAACATGTCAGTCAATTTCTGGAAATGAAAGTGGAAATGAAAATAAACAGTTGCCCACTTGACGCTGACAAATATGCTATAGCAGAATAAAGAGTAATGTCATGCTGTTAAATAAATGGCACAGTATATCATTGCTCCCCATTCTGCTGTAGTACATTTTTGTTGTATGTGTCAAATGAAATAAAGCATTAGTCGAAATGAACACTTGACTATGACATTTTTTTATAAAACTACACCTAAAATAAATCTGAAATCTTGTACTACAGCTCAGCACCGCCAGACACTGAAAGGGAAACCGCTTGTGTGTAGTGACCAGAATGAGAAAAATATAAATTATCCATCTATATAAATCTATAAAAACACAGGATATAGAATAACAAAGGGTAATTTTTTACTTACGTGACTCAATGCAATGGAAAATAGGTTCCAACAATGTCTGTTACACAAAGAGAGTTATGATGGGGGCTCAGTGTCACTTTTAACACATGTTAGTGTGCATTAAGATGAATCATCTTCCGAATAGAATCCTTTGAAAAACTGAAATCAGCCCGGTAGAAAAGAATTAAGAGTGTCAGCAGCAATATAAAGATGCTCAGGTTTCTATGTAACTTGCTTTTGTTTTTGTGTTTTTTTTTTTTTTCACATCTAGGGATGCACTCTTGACCAGCACTGTGAACTGCGTTACTAGTTTCTTCTCAGGGTTTGCCATCTTCTCTGTGCTTGGATACATGGCTCACAAACATGGAGTGAACATAGAAGATGTGGCGACAGAGGGTGCGTTTTGGTGTTCTGGTGCTCGTTCAGACGCTGTCTTAAAACTGTGCATTGCTACAGTTGTTTCATCTTGTCTGTCACTTACTGTGGTTGCGTTTGTTAATGCAGTGCGTACCGGCCCCGCATAAATTTGCACTTCCAACATACGTAGTTTGTGACAATCTTGTCTGTTGTGCGTTCAGGGGCAGGTTTGGTGTTTATCATCTACCCTGAGGCAATTTCTACGCTACCAGGCTCAACGTTTTGGGCGATTGTGTTCTTCATCATGTTGCTGACTCTGGGAATCGACAGCTCGGTGAGTACTGGCAACAGCTACGACAGCTTTGTAGAGAATATTTGCAGTCATAAGAGTAAAAGTAGAAGTGGATGGTGGAATGGAAAGCTCTGCTTCACAGGATTATATGCTTAGATGCTGACATGAGATGTATAGTTCACACACAGTAATTCACAGTTGCTACTTTTCAATTTCCCCTAGAAATACGCAAAACCTAAATATCACAATTAAAAACTGGTAATATAAAAAAAACCTACATTTCCTCTCAAATATCGCTAAAACACTTTTCGAAGAGGTGATTTTTCAGACTTTTCGATATAAAAGTGTATAGCAAAGTGAAGTCTCGGCACTGATACAGGCACTGCTGCTTTAGAAAAAGGAGGGAATAAATACATTTCCTTATATATATATACACACCATCCAACAAAGACGGTATGTTATGCTTCCATGGCTTCTTCCTTGGCTTCTTCTATGGCCATGTGTGAAAACATCCGCACATGTGTCAGAAATGTCCACTTTCAAGGTCATGAATAGTGCAGGAGTCAGAATTTATATGAATGTGAAGGCCCCCCTATGCTCACCAGCTGCGGTTACCTTTGTTCTTAAAGTAAGCAAAGGCAAAATAATAACCTTACTACATAGTTCTCTGATTCGCTGGTGTTACACTATAGGACAAATGACTTACTGTCAAAATACTCTAGCTTGAGTCATAGAAGTAGAGTTGCCTTCTGGTGGTCTGTAACCACTGTACATCATTTTTTGACACTGAGGTGTGATCGTGCCCATCAGAAGGAACAGGACTAGTGTTTACTCAAGGAATATGGTGGACGCATACATTATTACATACATTATAGTGTATTGATATTAGCTTGCTGTATCTAATTTAGGAGAATAATTTAAATTAATAATTTCTAAAATGGGCATTGGCTTAAAAGTGCAAAACCCAAAGTGCATGGTAATAGCATCGGGTTTTTAGTCCATCCTAGGGCAGGAGTTGCCAATCTTAAGGTCGCCTGGGGGCCCGATATTGATTAAGATACAAGAAATAGTCAATTTCCTTATCCATCCAATAGCCCTTTTCTTGCAGATCATGCTAACCATATACACTTTATGATATTAAAAATGAAAACTTTACGAGCCTCCTCTCCATGTCATTTGCTGTTTACCTCCGTATGATAATGCTGTGCATACAGGACTTGTGAAAACGTAGCTACAGGTTTCACAATGCTTCAGCCTGTACTAATGTGCAGACATTAATCAAATGTTGATGGGAACAAGTGCTCATTTTAAATGAATAACGATTTCCCTTATGACTCAAAGCTTGGGAAAAACAGGAAAAACCTCAATGTGCATATGTGTAGAAAAGAGCAAAAACAATGTCTGCTGACATCACCAACTAAACCTTTGAACATAAAGTTCATGGCATGTTATATGTGAGAAGCTATGGAGTTCTCCCCAAAGGACCAATTTGTTATGGATAATACAAAATTGCCAGGACTTGCCTTGTATAGACATATAAAAATAACACATTAGTATTTTGTTTCCAGTTTTCTCTCCTAATACTTTTACCTTGGTTATAATTAATAATGCAACTAAGGCTCAAATATCTGAGCTATATGAATGAATCATATCTAGAAATACTATGAAATTATAAAACAAACACGCATGATGACTTGATGACAGGATGTCTAGCACCTTTGTGGTGCGTAAAGCTGTCAACACAAATGACTCTTGACAACTGATGGCGGAATTTATTGAAGTAAAAGTCAAATAATGTACAGTAAAATAATAATTTTAAATCTGTGGCTGCAATAGGTTGTTTTAAAAGAAAGCTGGCTTTTGAAACAATCTATTGTAGCCGCAGATTTCCACATGACATCTGCTCGGTGATTTACGGACGTAGTTAGAAAGTGGGGCTTTTAACAAATCTTTGTAAAGTGATGTATTAAAGATGATGAACTGCGGCGTATTAGGAGTGTGTATTTTATTTCGTTCTCTGGCTGAAGCTCAAAAGAAATCTAATGGAATCACTCGGGAACTTAACCACTGCTGACAGAAACACTCAGTTGTACAAATACACCCTGACCATTGGAGAACACTTTCAGTTGGAGAGCGATTACTGAGTGTGTTTGTGTCCCCCAGATGGGTGGTATGGAGGCTGTCATCACAGGTCTGACGGATGACTTCAAGATCCTCAAGAGAAACAGAAAGCTCTTCACCTTTGCCACAGCCTTTGGAACCTTCCTGTTTGCCTTGCTCTGCATTACTAATGTAAGCATCTAAGTTTGAGTATTTACTGATTTTCTTTATTAGATTTGTTAACATTAATAAACTTTGATTGCAACATATTTTACATACCTTGATCAGGCATAACATTAAAAAAACACTGTCAGGTGAAGTAACAACATTCTGTTAGCAGATACCACAGAACATCCTCACAAGGTCCATCAACTGATGAGTCATGAAACGTTGTGGAGGCACAACGGAGACCTACACAATACTGGGATTGTGGTCATAATGTTATGCCTGATCGGTGTGGTGAAAGTTACGCAAACTTGATACACAGGAGATTTAAACTGCATGTGACTTGTGTAGGAAAAATGATTAGGAGAGCTATTAAATCACACATTGATAAGCCAAGAGGATTTGGTTAAAGCTTCCATCCAGGAAACCCATAGTTAGTTTTGTCTGTGGACCCTATTTATTATCAAAGCAAAAGGATTACCGAAACTCAGGCCAGGATGGAAAGGTTTTACGTTAGCGATTCACATGGTTTCTACCCCTAATCAAATCAGCAGAGTTACTGAGAATGTGTATAATGCCTTTCGCATGCTGGTTTCCCGACACAAGGTACTGTGTGTGTCACTCCAGATGATAATCAGAGCTTTATTGTACCAACGTTCAGATGCTCAGCAGTTAATCTGTGTGTGCTTTTTCTCTGCCGTGATGTCAACTCGGACTTCAAATTGCCTCAAAGGGCAAAACAGGCCAACTATACTCCATCAATCATATTAAATGTGACGGGATCTTTCTGACTGCCTGCAGATTTATGTTCAGGGATCAATATTATGCTCCCCACCCAAACACATTCACTAAATATTCTGCTTCTTCTTTGCTGGTAGGGTGGGATCTATGTGCTGACCTTGTTAGATAAGTATGCAGCAGGCACTTCTATACTCTTTGGTGTGTTGATCGAGGCCATTGGAGTGTCGTGGTTTTATGGTAAGTTGGAGTTTCATTACTATTGGTTTTTTTTTTCATATTTAAGTTCTGCATATTGGCAGTAGCAACATTAGTCTTTAAAAGTGATAATGAAAATAGAAAGAAATTGACAGTTTTTTGTAGTAAAAGGGAGGAAATGTGCACTTGAATGAATCAGCGACAGAAACATCAAGTGTGATGCGAAGTTTTCTTTAAGTGAAGCGAAAATGGGAAAGATTGAAAACAGCCCATCTCTGCGCTTGCACAAGGTTGAGCAAGAACAATGGCACGGCATTTTCAAGTCAGAGAGAAGACATAGCACAAGTCATAAGACATGCACGCCGAATGATGTCAAGACCCTAAGAAATAGAAGGAACCTGGAGGGGTCCGTTTAAAGGGGCCCCCGTGGCAGTTAAATTGTGCAATCGCAGTGAAATATCACTGAATTAAATGAATAAATATTGCTAACATAATGGCTATTTGATGAAATAATGGGGCAATAATACCAGGAATATGTCAGTGGACATCCAGGGTGTTGACCATCAAGTGCTGTATTTCCTCTTTACTTGACGCAGACAGTTTAAAGCGGCCTACACTGATTATTCAATGTGTGTAAGTTTTACCACAGTAACCCTTGCTGTTACATTTTTCATACTCTCTCCAGGAGTGGACCGCTTCAGCGAAGATATTGAGCGAATGATGGGCTTTAAGCCAGGTCTCTACTGGAGGCTTTGCTGGAAATTTGTAAGCCCAGCTTTTCTGCTGGTGAGAGAAATTTAAGAACTGTAGTTTGTTGCGTTTTGTGTTGGGTCCACACTACACCAGCATCTGATCCTAGATCAAAACCTCTGCAGTTAACAGAAGTAGTTAAAAAAGTGTTGCACAAACCAACATGCTCGAACGCACAAAGTGTTTCAGTTATACACTGATTGTTTGGGATTTTGCTTTCTTAACCTACTCAACAGCTGAAGTAAATCAAAGTAATGAAATAACCTGCATAAAAGGAAGATGAAAGAAAAAAAAAACTCACTCAGCGGTTCAGATTCATCATCGGCAGTCAGGCATGTGCCCACGGGGAGGGTGGGGTAAGTGAGGATAGCTGAAACCTCAGTGTGCCTCCTAGTGAGCGCCTCTCTAGCAGGTGAATTTAGCTGTGTACGGCTCCACGTGTGTTAGAGGAAGCACATGTCCGTGTCCGCTGTTATCCAGGGGTGGGTGGAGACAGCCATGTGCTTCCTTGAATACAAATGGCTGTCTACACTCCCCCCCCTGGATAACAGTGGATGCTTGCAGGAATAATGACGGTCTGTTATAATACATTGTGAGGAAGAAAAGGGTACAAATGCAAAAATAAATGACCATTGTTACCGATATATTTCAGTATGTACAGAACAATGAGAAGCTTTTGTTCTTCTATGACTGTGCTTGTAGCGAGATGAGTAATGTGTCCTAGAGATTAATGCTACCGCGCCACACCCTGCCACTTACATTCCACTTCATCCAAGCTTTGCTAACACTGTTTGTAAATGTGCACATGACGTGCTGGAGTTTGTGACTGATTGCAGGTAAAAAATAAGGAGTAACATTTTTGGCATTAAAAGAGATAATTCTTTGAACAGTCAATGCATTTCACACAAACTACAACACAAAAAACATTTGCCTTTAAAACAGCTCTGGGTCTGCAGTGTATATTTGGCCGCTTGCTAGTAAGAGCTTTAGAGCTAACTGGAGTTCTTCTGGGGATTTTGACTGCCTCGGTTGATTCTGCCTCTTCATTTAATCACAGACTGACTTCATCATGGAGAGATGGGCTCTGCAGAGAAGACGCAATCAGCGGCACAGCTCTTTAATCTTGTTCTTGTAGATATTTCTGCACGAGCCTTACTGTGTGTTTGCCGTTATTGTTCTCCTGAATGCAGAATGAATTCGGCATTGGTCAGGCCTCTCCTGATGTTAATGTTTGATGAATAAGACTATAAACATTTAAAATGTTAACATTTGCACAGCACGTTATGCACCAACAGCTTGTCCATTATTCCTAATCGATGACATTTTCAATGGATGGAGTGCTTTGTCTTTTAGTATAAAGAAAACTAAGGAAACATGACTTTGAAAGACATTTAAAGGCACAGAGTTTACATAGAATCGTTTTTAAAGGGTTTGCATACAGGCTTTTTTTTTTTCTTTTTTTTTTTTACTTGTCTTACCTCTTTTCTTGCAAGGGCTTAAACATGTCCATTTTCTTATCCCCCGCTTTCTTCTCTTTTTCACAGTTCGTGGTAATAGCCAGCACTTTGACGTCGGGAGGCCTGAAGTACGATGACTATGTCTTCCCTAACTGGTCCAACGTATTGGGCTGGGGTGTGGCCATGTCCTCCATGCTGTTTGTTCCCTTTTACGCTATTTATAAATTCTTCAGCGTACCAGGAACGTTCAAAGAGGTCTGTATGCTAAGCATTTGTCACGTAAGGTGAAACCGTAACTAAAGCTGCTTTGCAAAACTGTTTAGGAAAATTGTCTCACGCTGACTCAAATTTCCGGCAGGATGATCGACGAAGGGTGGGATTATGGTAAAAACTAAACATTTTGACTGAGACGAACTTCTACTGATATCCTCTTAATGGGACAAATAAAATAAGAAATAATAAAAAACAGTCAAATGTAGTCTCTGGTAAATTATGTGAATGTCCATGATGGCCATGTAGGATTTTTTTTTTTAACTAAACTTTAAAACAACAATCCTCTGACATTGGCACTGTGAGAACACAGACAAATGAGATGAACACTTCAAAGCACTGGAAGTTTATGATCGCAATCATCAAAGCACCGTAGAGCTATTTTCATCCCTCAGCAGTGAACCAGTGTCAGCTTCACTCGACTGTAACAATTCCCACATCTCACTGGCATTTCCCCCTAATGGTCGGGGTTAAGGATTTCTCTCTGACTCTCAGGACATGGTGCACGTGTTCTTCCTAAAAAAAATAAAACCTCACCACTTCAGTTCAAGATCACCAGAATATACATGCCTCAGGTTCTTGAGAAGATTATTTTTTCACATCTTGTCTTGAATTGAATTCCCTCTCAAATGAAAGTCATCGCTTTTAAAAGTAAAAAGCCAGTGTAGATGATACACAATTGATGACACTGATTTGTGATTTGTGTGCTTTGCAGAGAATAGCCTACTGCATCACTCCAGAGCATGAACATCATCTGGTGGCTGAAGGAAATATACGGCAGTTCAAAGTAAGTGCTTTTTGGTGACAGTATTAACTGCAATTAGTACGGATCTGTACATGATAAAATGGGAAGTAATTTGTGCACCCACTATTATAAAAATGAAGAAAAATGATAATAAAAATAGGCAGCTAACAAGAAAAGATACATCAAGTAGGCAGTTGAAACGGAAGGGAACATTTATGAGATTTGATTACGCAACATGCACGACTGTCTCTTGCTTTTCCAGCTCAAGCACTGGTTGGCCATCTGATCACAAATACCCAAAATGCCGTCAGCCATCCTCACATCTGGTGTTTGGAGTTCCTGTGTGTCACCAGTGGTCAGACGGACAAGGAGGGCAACAGGGCCCCAACCTCTCTCAGCAGACACCCTCTTCTGCCTGTGCATTTAATACCCAAGGCCTTTGTTCTCAGCGGTGGCTTCGAGCACTTTGATTTCAGCGTCATGCCTGTTAACATTGTGAAATTTTCTACAGCTTCAACTCACAAGGGAGGGCACAGTTGACAAGTCATTTGTCCACGGGCATCATTATGGCTTTTATTTGCAGTTTAAATTCATCATGCATTTTGTTATGATTTTAGATATTTTGCGGTGTTACTATTAGCTGCGAAAGAAACAAAGGTAAAAAGTAAAACCCCCAAAGTTGGTTTTGTGTATAGTGATACGGGACAACCAAAATACGTCAGTTATTAACTAGCTTTTACCTCTGTGGCTATTTATGATTGAGTTATTGTTGGAAGAAAGTCTCTGTTCTTGCCATTCTGTTGGCACAGTGGCTTATCTGTGTCAGTGCCTTATAAAGTGGGACACTCTTTCCTTTCTTACAGTCCGTACACAAAGGAAAAAAAAAAAAAACTGCATTGACTCAGGAACCCAGTAACATCAAACCAGTTTGTCGATGGCACACATCTCGTGGTATTGACCCAGTCCTTTGACACTCAAGTCAACAGTCCATCAAGATCAAGCTCCTTAATAAAGAAAATAAAAGGCCAGACATAATGCTTTTTTTTTTTTTTTTTTATTGCCACGTTTTTTCGTTACGGAAATAAGGGAATAATGCATGCATCACTACAAAGCTTTAAAAGGAGAGCGTCAGGATTCATTGAACTCCACGCTTTGAAAAAGCCAGACTCACAACCAAGCCTCAATCTCATGGAAGGACTAAGGTGGTACCTGGTCAGTGCCTGGCTGCTCGCATACAGTGCAGGGGGGTGGAAAACATCACCAAAACAAATGGCAGAACTGTTACAGATAGTTTTGTATTATTGTTATGTGACTTTTACTTTTACATTTTATTTGTGTGTGTTCAGTGCTTTTGAGGGAACACGTGTGGCTTTTCCTCCAAAGAAACAAAGAGAGAAAGGAGAGAGAGTGTGTAGATGTGTGTATTGGGATTTTGTTGCCTCCATACAGTACGCTACTAGCGTACAGTACGTGGAGGACTGACAGCTGTCAAATGCCTCTGTCGCTGTACTGTATATTAACACTTATGTTAATTACATGACAGCAGCTCTTACATTTTCATTTGATACATGAATTGGGGCATTCCTCATTTGTCATCCCTACAGAAGTGCCAAGTTGTTTCTTTCAGAGTGATATGATTATCTTCTTTTTTTTATTATTATTTATTGGAATGAAGTTGAATTTTAACCTTGAATCATAACACCCTTACCGAAAGGAATAAAGCCACAAGGAAAAAAAAAGAAAACAAATATATGTGGGATATATAAGAAGATATAAAAATATATAAATATATTCTTTTGTTATATCTAATCTTGTATTTATCAAATTGTTTATAGCAAAACGTGAATGTAAAGTATTTTAAACGTAACTGTCTATAGTCCTGACATGGTGTTTGATGTATAGCTAAGATGAACTATTTAGAGAAAAAAAATATATATAAATATATATATATATATTCTTCAGTGTAACCCTGGGCTTCTTTGTCACATATGATTGTGAACAACATGCCCTGGCTTTCCTGGACTATGTTTACAGAAATATTGTGTACAATACCAATGTCCTGTTGAACGTGAGTGACAACTATCTATAAAGAAGTCTGAAGTATTCACAATATGATAATAAAGAATTTCTTCTACACCTACTCGACATTCTTGTGCTTTGTGCTCTAATTGAATGTTTAGTCAGTTTTGAGGGACTTTCAGCCATGGGTCCCTCTTTATCTGCAGCTATAGGAGCTACGTTTAGTTTTTTCTGCTGACGGAGGGCTTCTCACGGGGGCTGACTGGGCCTTTGCAGTGTCCCTTTGTCTGACCATTCTTTGAGGCAGCTGAGCTACTGAGGATCAATTTTCTTTGCTGCACACATGCCCCGTTCCCATGATCATTGATTAAACATCAATCGATCTTTTGAATTATCAGAATAAAACAAATTGAATTTTGTTTGGCACATTCATACACTGCATTGCATAATGATGTGCAAAGATCCTTCACCCAGTCCCGTAACCTAAAATAAGCACAATAATTCAAGTCATTCAGTGCAGACACAAAAATAACTAAACAGTAACAGTACAGATAGACATGTAGACATACATAGGGGGGATGTACAGGCAGTTTGTTTGAGCGATATTTTGATTGGTGCATCAATGTGGTGTCCAACTCACAGCTGTTGTAACAGTGGGGTGTGTCGAGTGTCTCTGGATGTGGCAAAGAGAGGAGGGTGGGCAACAGTTTAGCAGCCTCACTGACAGGAGAAATAAATAACATTGACCATCTTGTGATGATACAATATTCTGCTGGGAAACATTTGGACGTGACCTGTGTGTGGATGTTACTTAGACATGTACCACCCACCTAGACCAGACCATGGCACCCCACCCACCCCATAGCAAAGGCACTCCTTGATGGCAGCAGCCTGACACAGGAACAATGGAACACCCAGCCTGACGATGTGAGGAGCTGCAGCTCTTTTAGCGCTTTCAAATCCAAACTAAAAAATCTGCTGAAAGCTTCTCAGCTCTGTAATCACTGACTGACTGATTTGTGTGTGTGTGTGTGTGTGTGTGTGTGTGTGTGTGTGTGTGTGTGTGTGTGTGTGCGTGTGGTTCTGAGTAGCTACAGTATGCCTTTGTGGCTAATTTTGTTTTTGTATTGTTTTTAACTGGTTGTTATTGTATGTTGTGGCCTCTAAGGGGTCGCAGATGTGTAGTAGTTTGTGCATGTTTGAGTTTTACACTTCAATGTTTTCCAGGCCAAGGACCCACAAACTGATGGAAAGATTAAGTAGGGACTCCATACCTACTATATGTGTTCTATATTAAGCTCAGTCTAGTGCTATTTATGAGTACACATTATTGTCATGATTTTGCATTCGAAATTAAGCTATTCAAATAATACAGGTTCAAATGTGCAACAGCAGGGTGGTTGTGCCACTGCCATAAACATACCTTTACCTTGAAACATATGTAGCAGGGACAGTGAATCACCAACACTGGCTTATGGGAGCAAGCTGCATGGTTACCTTCTGTAGCGTGTCTGGATTTCACTTGGGTACTGAATAGGGACTTGTCCAATTGCAGGGAACCTGACAGAGTCAGTGTGTAATATGTGATTGGATCAGCAGCGATAGGGGCGAGGCATACTGTCTACAGGAGGCTTAGATTGACAGATCTAGTGTGGCGCTCTGTGTGAAATAGTGCACTGTTGAGACACTTCCTGTATCTGAATGAGTGAAGTGCTGACTAAAATATAACCTCTATTTATCCCTTCACAAAAATGTGTTGGATTCATGCTAATGTGCATTTAAAATTTTTTTAAAAGATTTTCCTAAGAAACAGGAAAAACACACCACAAGGTGTTGACCTGGCCTCCACATTCGCTAGATCCCAAACTGTATCTGAAGTATCTGAGGGATGCACCAGAACAATCCTGTTCCACATAGGCCCCTCTACTCAGTTCATCAGAGCTAAAAGCCCCCACTAACAACACTGTGTTGCCAGACACCAGCCTCCCTGCGAGCATCCAGAACAAGCGGTTACAGAAAACGAAAAATACAGATTATATGGA
Organism: Mugil cephalus; assembly: GCF_022458985.1. Lineage (NCBI taxonomy): Eukaryota > Metazoa > Chordata > Actinopteri > Mugiliformes > Mugilidae > Mugil > Mugil cephalus. The sequence goes on along the minus strand of NC_061772.1, from coordinate 14,729,859 downwards.
TTATCTGAATTAATGATAAGGAATGGTGACTAATCGGTGAGCAACAAAAAGATTAACAATTGGATTCGGATTTGTTGGATTTGGATTTACTTTGGTAACTTCGGGCTTTAATTATACTCATGGTAGAAATTTTATGAGTGAGATAATTCGCTCCCTTTTATGAGTAGAGTCATGAACTATCTATGCGAAGTCTCAGCCCTTAAAACAAGATATTGGTTGACATGTACTGGCGTTGGCCTCCATGCTCAGACACAGAGGACCTAGAAAAATTATCTGGGTGCTATCCAATTTACAACATCGGAGAGAGGCCAGAGAAGCCAAGCCAATAGAACACTTACTTAAAAGCCAGCTATTTCACAAACCACCGCACTCTGCATCACATGTACAATGAAGGTCAAAATGGTTCAACCCCTTTATGAAATCAAACAAAACCCATAGCTTTTCCTTTGAAATCAACTATACCAAAATTAAAATTAAAAGTCAAATTACTTTCAAAATAACAAATAGAAATTCTCATTGAACTTTAATGACAATATGTAAGTAAGTAATTGAACAAAAACCAAAATTATTTGTCATCTTGAAAGTAACGGTCCATAACGGTACCTTTCTGAATCACAAATGACTGAAACCTCAGACTTTAGCTCAACACAAGGTTGCCACATGTCATTGAAGGAATACATTATACAGAGAAACTCACAAGGAGACCAGTCACTAAATTTGACTGACTGACTTCACCGTACAGAGACCAGACCCGGAGAAGTCCAAATGTGTTTGTACATAGACGGCATATTGTGTCCGTGTATTTACACAGGAGGTGTTCAGGCACATAACTGGAGGTCACACGTGTTTTAAAAGCACTTGGATCCAAATACACATTCCCTGTAGTTACACGCATAAAAGATGGGAAAATCAGCTTCAAGCGTAAAAATGTTTTTTTGGCCACGCTTCGGGCCTGTGTATACACCTGGCGAAACTACAATATAAACCTATACACACAGCCCAGAATGTGAGATGAAAACAAGGCTGAAATGGTGTGGACCTACTTACATTGTGTAATTAATTAATTCTCTCTGCCTTCACTCGTAAGGTGGGCTTGGGCGCTGGAATAATGTCGCGGTAACACAATGTCAAAGTGAAAATATTCAAACTGGGGAGGCTGAAGCCATGGAGCTCCTCAACATGACCTGGCCCTTTGTGGTTCATGGTTGGAGGACCTCAGCAAACCTTACCTATTTAAGTTGCAAAAGTTTCAAAGGATGTTTGAAAGCTAGCAGTGGACCTCTTCACTGTTGAGCGTAGCTTAAGAACAGATAGGATGGTGGTTACAATTTTTTGTTTCCTAATAAGGAGAATGAATTATATATCACATCTGATCTGAAAACCCGTAGAACCAAAAAGATGGGCTGAGGTGAAGAAGTCTTCTTATCTGCCACCGTGAAGTATTACTACATGCATGAATAAATGACACTGCAGATATTTAACATCTATCTATTCAAGGTGACAGTTTATTGATACTGCCATGAAAATATCTTAAAATGTCAAACAAAATTATTGCTGAATACCACCTGTCAAAATACATTCACATATCCGAAACATAGATGGTCATGTGAAACATTTCGTCTGTTAAAGCTGCTTGCCATATCCTGCTGGATGCTGTTACCTTCAAGGGAAGATCAGAGGAGCAGAGGGCAGACAGGGTTAAAACAAACACACAGGTCTTGTCCAAGATTTAGACCATAATTGGCAAGACCAAAAGGCAAGAGAAAGGATGGTAGAGATAAGGAGAAAACACAGAGAGAACAGGCCTGAGAAAGGGCACTGATAGTGGAAGACAGACCAATGCATCAGTCATGGGTCATGGAGGCCGGAATTTAAAGATGGAAAAGGTCCACAAAAATGTCTTTTCTTGAGATTAGGTTATGTGAAAGCAAGCACGAAGGTTTCCACTGATGGCTTAGAAAAATGATGAAGAAAAAATATATGGGACGATGACAATGGCAAAAACTTGGCACAAAACATCTGTGATGTTCTCAATCATCCAGGTCAAGGTATATTTAAAGCAAACCTAAACCAAAAACAAGTGGCCCCTTTTTTAGACATTCAAGTGTTCAGTTCCTAAGATTTGTCATGAGTTTAGGTTTTAGCTTTGAGTTTATTTTGGGTGGTGGCAACCTTTTATTTACCTTGTCAAGAAAGTCAAACTGGACCCAAAAGAAACCATTATGGCCTATGATCTCACCTCACTCTTTGCATGCATTCCCAACCAAGGAGAAAAGAGAGAGGTAATAAAATGACTGCTGCTGCTGGACAACACGTTGTCCCACGGGACTAACTTTGTACCAGGCCACATTTGTATCTTGCCTGGGTGTTGCTTTCAGCAGTTTTTGGTGGGGTCACCGGTTTCACAACTCGATTCTGGGAAGCTTCTGGCCTTAAATAGGTGGGTAGACAATCCCTCATTGTAAAAAGAAGAAGATGAACTTCCTGTAATCGCAGGTGAGTATTAGGTGTTTAACAGGCACCGGTATGTTCATCTCAGGTGGGCACCACGAACAGATGTTTCCAATAAAACCTAAACTCTCTCTCATTCTGGACTGAATAAGCCACTTGGCTGAGTGGTGAAATGTCTCCAAGTAAACTCAAACAAGTCCAGCTGCCTTTGAGTGAGCTTTATTTTTGATATTGCCTGCCAAATATTTCTTTCTTTTGTTCTGGCTGATCCTGGTGTCCTTAGCTAGTTTATTTTGTGGCTGCTAGTGTTGGGTTAGCTTCCACTAACTGTCTCGGACCTGTCTAAAGGAAGAAACAACCAATCTTAGTGCAATAATCACGGCAGAGTGATGGAAATGGAAGGTTTGTTACTTACTTATTTAGTAGGGATAACATTAATAAAATGCTTGCTTTGAAGTGCCCTGCATCGAGTAATTGACTGACTGTGTGATACAGTTTTTCTCCTTGGCTCTTATTACTTTGCCAGGTAGAGTTTGCACAGTTGTTGTTCCAAGGAACAGCATTTCTACCACTTGGGAAATAGCCACCATAGCTACTGGAAATGCACTTCTTTGTGCTGTAAATCAGTGAGATTTAATACATGGTGGCAGGCAGAATTACATGGTGATTTTTGGGGAAAAAATATACGAACTGATGGTGTCCTTATGTCCTTATAGCCTAACATTAGCTTTACACCTTTAAAGAGGAATTACTCCCTAATGTCATCATTACAATTATTATTATCTGTGTACCCACTGGATGTCTTGTTAGCATACTGTATGATGGTACTGTTTATCTCTCCAAAACTACTTATATCATATGCAAAAGCTGCCCCTGCTGCTCATAAACAGCTTGCATGTGTCCGTTTACGAATATTTTTTCCCCTTCCTGACTATGACGAAAGATTTCACAGTGATGTTTCTAATAGAATTTCAGGGTTTAGTGACCCTTTAAATCAAGTAGTTTATCTGTGTCTGGTTTCAATTCAAGCTGTTTTGTAAAACTATCAATATTTCAAAATCTTCTTTGTTATTTTCCAGAGGGAGGAAAGGCTCACTTCTGAAATATAATTGGAAGTACAGTATGTGAAGACGATTTCGCTACATGCCGTAACGCAATTTAACAACGTTTGCATTGGTTCTGCTGCAACACTTTTTGCACAGTGAGTAAAAAAAAGAATTAGATGTACTTTGCGTTGGGGACATGCGAAGATTCCCAAACTGTGCTTTGTTTTTGAGAAGCCTGAAAAATAAGCAGAAACAGAGCCTAGATTACTTTGAATGTACTAAGACTTTACTCATGGGGTTTCAAAGTGTCTGTCAATTTTATGCAACACTGCAGGCCATAGCGAATAAAACATAAAATGCAGTATTGTTTCCACAGGATGTAACACATCAAAAAACAATATATCTGGAAACTGGAAAGAACATCATTTCAACTAGTAAGAAAGTTTTGTTTGTAAACACCAAATAATGGCTAATATTCAGTCTTAGTCTTTCTGCACAGATTTAATGTTTTGACCGTAATGGTCTGCCTTTTCCTGATCATCTCTTCTCTGCTTCTCCGTGCCCCCAGTTCTACCTTAATGCAGCAAAAAGGTCAAACCCACAAACTTTCATCAGATTTGTTTAGCCAATAAAAGTCAAGCCAGACCTCCATAGACTGCTTCTTAATTGTCAGCTCTGTGCAGCGCTAATGTGATTGGGGTTAAGGAGAGCCATTTTTTAATGCACCTCCTCAGACGGAAGTCTTGGTCTATACACACAGGCTCTTGTAAGGCAATAATCCATATGGCAAGAACACTTCATGGAGAGAATCCTCGCCCAAGGAGATCAGTTGGAAAATGATTGTTATATATTTTCTGTCCTACGCGGTGAAAGGCAGATGTGTTAACAGAATGAAGTATCGTGTGTGTCAGAGGATCATTTGATGCACTTTCCTCACAGATATGCATAGTTGCAGATTTAAGTTGACTGATAAAGGGTTAGGGTAAGGGTTATCATGGGGTCTCAACCCATAGCTAGGTAGGTTTAACAGAATGTCATAAATCAGGGCCCCTCGTTGGTGCAGCAAATACCGCCTTGTTTTTCCTGGAAATGAGAAGGAAACTCAGTGAGCAATGAGGTTTTCCACCACAATGTCCAAATGTGACAAAAACAATCTTCGAATGTGTCTGTTTTTCTTATTTGATGAATGGGATCATGGCCCATTAGGTGTTTTCCATTACTGTACGCCAGGATTAATAAATAAATGAGCGAGTTGCTGTTTTGTTCTGGGCAGAACTTCTAGTATCTCCTACTGTTAAAGCAAGGGACGCATCAGGAAGTCGCATCCCACTCTTTCAGGGTCTCTGAATGTAGTTTATAACCACATGGTTAAATCGGAAGTTGTGTTACAGAACAGTTGTGGACACGCCATGACGACCAGCATTCCTCGCAGGCAGGAAACCCCTCTCCTCCCATGGGCATGCGCTCTGTGGGTGATGCATTTCCTGTTTATTTCTTGGGCCACCCCTCCAACTTGGACTAAGTCCAAAGTGTCTTTACAAGGATGTGATAATTCTTAAACCTTTTCCTTCACATTTGTGGTCCATTCCGTTCTTTTTTTTTTTTCAGCCACGGTAACAAACGTTTCAATTAAAAACAAATAGTTCTTGCTTCCTGTCTCTCAAACAAACAAAGACATGAATCTAATTCATTTAAATTCTGATTCCCACATAAGATATGCTTTCGTATGGCCCTCAGTTCTTAGAACTCCTAGAGCAAAATCATTAACCACAAGACTCGAGATTAAATTAGTTGTCTAGACAACGCAAATCATTTGTATCTTACAGAGGAACATGTTGTTTAAGACATTATCTGTGCCCCCTATACTGTGTGGGAAACTACCTGTCACGTTGAAGACAGATTAAATCTTTTTAAGAGCAACGCATAAAAGTGCAGAGTGGTGCCACTCAAAATTTAAAATCTTATTTGCCTCAGCTTTAGTCTGGGAGTTGTGTTACTCTTCAGTGACTATATGGTTTAGCAGCTGTAATGCTAAAATTTATGAAAGGCCTACCCGGGGGGAAGAACAGACACTTAATCATACATGCGTGTGTGTATATACGTAGACGCATGGGCACACACATGCGCGTACTTCCAGGGCAGACCACAGCAATCTGATATAACTCCTTCTGGGAGGGTTACTTCGAGGTTGCCGTTTAAAAATAGGCACAGTCCTGCCGATTCCCCACTAAAAAACTTTGCTGATAACTCACGCTGGAAAATCACTTAAACTCAGGCTGGTCTGTTAACATGGTCTGCTAAAGAAATTCTTCTCATTCATTATCACATGTGGTTCTATATCTGTATTTCATTACACTTCCACAAGTGGATAAAATATGCAGCTCAATTTGATGATAACTTTTCTGCTTTCTTTATTTTCATTTTGTTGTGTTTTTTGTTTTTGTTTTTCTCATGGTGCAGAAACTATAATCCAACGTGCTCCAGATTTGAGACATTTGTGCTTATTGCATCATTATTAAAACTGAACAAAACCAAGAGCAGACCTGTGTGATTAAAGTGCATAATCCAGTTCACGTCTGCACCTTTCGGTATCTGTGGGAACAGCTCTGTAGTTACCTGCGTTGTCTTGACTCAGAAGTGAGATCGTCAACATCAATAAAATGGGTGGCTAATTACTTGTTGTGTATATGGAATGCTCAGTATCAAGGTAGGAGTTTGATGTCCTGGGCTGAGATGAGGGGTCGTGGCAAGTGTTTGTGTGTATGTGTGTGCACGCATTGGGTCGTTATTTAGAGTCAGTGTAATATGACCTAGATTTTGGTAAGTCCTTGTAAGTGCTTTTACACCTGTGATAATCAGTTGCAGTTCTGGCTCATTTAAGATGCCAAGGACCAGAATGTGCCCAGTTGTTCTTTTTAAAGGGGCCAGTTAAATGAACCCTGAAATGAAGTTTATTATAGCAGTGGCTCATAATGGGACCCTGTAAATGCCTGCATTGCGGCTGTATGCCTCGGCCAACCAGTCAAGTGGCCATTTACATCCCTATCTGTCCAGACGTTTGTGATATATAGCATTTAATATAAGTTATGCAGAACATTACCATGCCACAGTGAAGTTGAACTTTGATGTATTTAAATTACGTATATATATATTTTTTGCCGTAATTAGATTCATTCTTGGGTTATTGGCGTACATCTGTTTTGTGATGTTACAGTGATCTCATCAGTTCCTTTGACGTCCACATGAATCTTTATGCTGAGAAATTCCTCGAAGGTGTTTCTGAAATATCCCATTCAGAAAAATTAGCATGATTGATTGGACAACCTGAAAACACAATGCCGCAGCTGTCACCGACATAGGCAGAAAAAAAGAAAGAAAGCCAAGGGAAATGGGTGAGATTACCTAAAAATATACACACATTTCAATAAGTACACTTGTGCAGAGGAATGCATTCTAATGCAGCAGCCCTGCACTAAACCTTACCCTCATGGAGGTTTTAATATTCATGTTTGTTAAAAATAACTGAGAGAGACGTCGATTCAACTGTGTTTCTTTGATGCAGTGCATATTTCGAGGATTTAGACAACACCATTTTAGTCAGTAGGCCTGGCTAAATATCATAAACTCTTTTGTTTTTAATTTAATACATTAGCAGAGCACAGCAAACTACACTCTACAAAATGAAATAAACGTAACAACATACCATAACCTGCATGACAATGACAATAGGACGTCCAGTGCTATATTTTGTGTGTTGTACATGTTATTGCTGCCCACCTTTAGCCCTAACCACTTCGACTGTCATGTAACGCAATAAAGAGACACACAAAAAGTCTAAGATGTACTGGCTCAGCACGCAAAATGTAGGGAAGCTTGCATGCATGGGAATGATGTTTACTCTATGATGTCATGTTAATGTGACACACACAGCCTAATGCAATTATTTTTAAGCAGTCACACCAGACCGAAAACAGCACACCTAACAAAACACAGCCCAGCACGAGACGTTATGGACATGGACATGCCAATTTGGAGGAATTTCAAATTTACTGAGCATGTGGCCAGGCCTGATTTAGAGTGTGTGTGGCTACAGTTAAAACACTACGACAGGACTGGACTGTGGTGTAACAGTTATGCATGAGTGCAAACCCAAACCTACTTTTAGACTTCCATCTTTTCGTTTTTGTGCATCAGCCTAGTACAGGGACAATACAGTACGGTTGTACTGAACTGTGATCTGACTGTTACATGGGAGTTGATATAAAGACAAAATTACTCGTGTGCTGTCTGATATTAACTTCCTGAGATTTAATGCTTTGAAGCTTTTATTAAAATGTGATTATTGTTTTGTTTTCTTACTTCCACAGAGTTTATAATTGAGCCATGCTGCTCTCATAAAACATCCCATATTAAACACCAGATGTTCACAAACCACTGACAAAAATCAAATCAGTGGTTAATGAAGGTACGCGGCATCAAGTAGTCAATTTAATTTATTGAGCACATTCAAAAATAGCCACAAAACAAAGTTGACCAAAGTGCTGAAGAATCAGGCTCGCAAAGACCATACAAGTACACAGTAGTCGACAGAGAGACAAAGAAGAAACATATAAGACACAAATGGAAAATCAAAAAATAAAATTAGTTTTAAGATGGAATTTAATAATAGGTAGTTTCCGGCCACCATGACATGCTGACTAACAAACTGCTTAAAATATATACTTACACCAATCAGCCACAACATTAAAAACACATGAATAACATTGACCATCTTGTGTCAATATGATGTTCGGCTCGGAAAGCTTTGGACCTGACATTTGTGCCGATTTACCACCTGCCTAGACCAGACCACGCACCCTCACCCCATGGCAATGACCCTCCGTAATGGCAGCAGCCACCCCGAGCAGTTGAACTGGTCCTCCAAATTCACTAACTCCCAAACTGCTCAAGTATCTGTGAGATCCACTGGAACAAGCCTGATCCACAGAGGGCCCTCCCCTCTACCCATAGGACCCAAAGGCCCCCACTAAGAACATCCTATAGCCAGACACAACAGGACACCCTCAGAAGACCCGTGTCCATTCTCCGATGAGTCACAACTGTTTTGGAGGCACGAGGACAACTACACAATATTAGGAAAGTGGTCATAATGTTATGCCTGGAGTATGTATAACGTGCCAGTGCCTATTGGTTATGTCACTCTTTAGCAAGATCAGCAAGGTCTTTGAACCAGAACAAAGCAGTACAGTGTGTTCCTGCGTGGAAAGGGATGTGCTCAGATCAGATGGGCGTGAGATAAGAAGGTGATTCCTGTAACTGCTGAAGAATTCTTAAATGATCACATGCTGGCCTCCTACATTTATATCTTTCTCTTTCAAACGTTATAATGGGGAGTTCCTCAAAAACAAAAAATTAAGCTCTAAGGAAAACACTACCAAGTAGATTATAGTTTTTACTCCTCCTCAAGGTTGTTTCTTTCATCTTCCATCCGGAATAACCCGAATCACTTTGCAAACCAGGGTTCTTTGATGGACAGTAGTTTGGAAAGACCAGTCAACTGTCTGTTCGACATTTGGTCAGAAATAAAAACTTACTACCCCTTGGCTCTCATAAAGAATCCTGAACTGTAGACATAGAGGCCATGTGGATGTTTAGACGATTTGTGTGTCGCGCCAGTACTTCCTGCGTGACTGTTACTGAGGTGGTAAGTCATAATTACGGCAGCATTGGGAGTTGAATTGACGATGTCTGCCAGTGTCTTGGACAAAGGTATATTTATGTATGAAGATTTTGACTTGAAGGAAATGTTATCAGATGTTTGTTATATGTAGTAGTAATAGTAGTGAGGATAGTGTATTAGCTAGCTAGCATATTCAATCAAGAGGCATCAAATAACATTTCATTTGTCATGGTTAAAAGCTTTTCTACTAAACACAGGACTTGTATCTGTTCCGATGCTGAACGAGTGATGTTTACTTTGTGGTCATTGCCCTAGTCGGAGCAACTACTCTAACTAACCGCTGACTAGATGACTGAACCGCGCTAGGCAAAGACACCGAAAAATGCATAGATACTGATTACTCTTATAAGCAACAAATCCTTTTCTTAAAAAATTTGTAATCCACTTCTGGAGCCTCATGGTCCTGCGTGCTGTTCTATCTAAACATCTTTGTGCTGCTGCAAGGGAATAGAAGTGTCTGTGTGGTCTCATATGGGGAACTTGTGATGAAGGAAAGGCTTGCATGTGTTTTGCCTTCAAAGATGTAGTTGGCATGTAGTAAAAAATGATACATATTCTTTGGAAAATTTGCATACAAATGCGCAGATACTGATGAGAAACGTTGTTTTCTTCTGGTGCTTCATCTCTACCTCCTGTTACTGCTACATATGGAACTCTTTTCTCTATTAGAATAATACCCTTAGCAAAAAAGTCAGCTCCAACATTTCACAAACAGAGTAACTTCTCATGTTGGAGGCTCATAAAGGTCAAGGCCAGTTACCTGTTTTAATTTGGAAGAAAAATGTGGAACCAACAGGCAACTGGAGGGTCCACGTGTTTACAAATTGTTGGCTGATATTCTTGTTTACCATTACACAGCGTTGAAAAGTACAGAAGCTAGATGACGTGCAATGCCTATCTACAAAGACAAAGTGGAGCAGATAGGGCAAACACAAACGTCCTGTCGTGAGTCAGGAGAGAATGTTTGTTTTCACCTAACCCTGGGTTAATGTCTCTGTTTCTCTGGATCTCTGGTCCGCAGCCCTCTCTCAGTTTTCTTCCTCTCTTTGCCTTCCACACTCCCCTTTTTCCCTGTTTTTACCTCGCCCTCTCACTCTATCTCTTTCACTCACTCATCTGAAATCCTGTTTGAGCTGGTTCCGAGTCTGCACTCTGTTAAAGAAGGAGTATGGTCCTGATGTTATCATGTCCATCAGCAGTAGATTTCCTGAGAGGATGGTGTGTGTGTGTTTGTCTGTGTGTATGTGTGTCTGTGTGTGTGTGTGCGTGTGCGTGCGCGCATGTGTGTGTGTGTACACGTGTGCATGTACATCTCCATCTGTCTGTTCTCAGGAACTATAATCTAAGCATTACACTAATGTTTTGCGTGATACGCAGAAAGAGGAAGAATTTTATTTTTTTGTAGCAGATTCTGAATGGCCAGAGTTCCTGTCATCATGTTGACTCCATGCAATGTATGTTGTAGAAAGTGGAAGAACGTTCCTCTTTGTAGACACAGGAAAAATAGTAACTTTTCTTTCTATGACTGTGCAGTTTTGGAACAGATTCCATTTGACATTGGCTCTCCTTTGCAGATTTGATTAAACATGCTGCTGATCCCACATCGGCGCACGATATCCTGTGTTGCCACTTCATCTCTGTGATAAGACACAGCATGCACATTAAGTGTGTGTGAGAAGAGACATAAGACTAGGTTATCAGAGCTGTTTTCTTATCAGACAGATTTGTGGTCTCAGCCAGGGGATCTGGTCCAGGAGATGCGATCCAGAGAAGCCATGGAGAGAGAAATACAGATAACCTGGAGGATATAAACGAAGTTTTCCTCAAGGATGGTTCATAAAGAAGTCAAATATATGCTTATGTTGTGGTTGGGGTTAATTCCCCAGACCTGTTACACCTGTTACACGCTGCTTTGAGACAGTTTTGTGTGGACCACCACAAATAAGGTTTCGGTGCCGCTAATTAAGCTATTTACACTATTTCCATTGCCAACTGGAGGAAACAGTGGCATATTACTACTGTAGTGTATTTTTTCTTATTCTTTATTCATCTCTTGTGGGAAAGTTTTCCGCCTTTCACCTATCCATTCATACACATAGTAGTGAGCCCACTCTGTGCAGTGGGCAGCCACACATGCAACGCCCAGGGAAAGTTCAAGTTGAGATGTACACAGACACCAATCATCTATGGTTATGGACAGGAATTTTTTCCAATTCTGGAGTCTGATACTATCCAGTCATATTATTTAATATTAGGTACAGATATGTTGTGAAATGAAAGCCTGCAAAGCCCCCCGTGGTAAACTTTTGATTTTAATTTTAAACTACTAAAATTAGCAACAAGCGACCGCTAGACCTCTTAAGATCTCTTTAAAAGAAATAACATCGACTCCATGGATGACATGACAATAAATCAATGCAACGTAAATGTGAAATAGATTTTCTTTTCCTCAAGGACTACATGATTTGTCATCACAGGAACTGCACGCCAGGGGTGAAAGAAATTCCATGGTTCCGGCAAAAGTCCTGTCAGGCCCGACTCACTTAAGGTCATTTTGTAGTTAGCAGTTATACCTGTGCGTTCCCTGCTCTGGTTGCCATAATGTGTGACCTGAAATAAGTCTGTCAGGATTCATAATTTGTTCCAACCTTTAGCAGGCCCTGTCCATGGTGCTGAGGGTCTGTGCTCGAGACCAAACTTCAGCTAAACACTTGGATACAAGAGCCGCATTCAGGCAAATGCAATAAGCGACCCCACCAGCTATAACATGTGACACATTTCACATTTGGACAAGGAAATCAGCTAAAATGACACCAATGATAAAACCAGAAGCGAATGAAGCAGAGCCAATAGCAGATATTTATTTGTATACATTCAGTTGTGTTGATTTGCAATTATAATGAGCACTCAGCTCAGTTTTCTACTCCAGAAACACCTCTCACATCTTTAGGTTCAGTGACACAGCAGGCGACAGGATGACAGAGAGAGATTGAACTTGCTTTTCTATCTGACCCAGACTAACAACTAAATGCATTTGGTTCTGTTGTTTATTATTGCAAATGAAGTGTAGGTTGTTATTAGGCCCTATTTTCAATTTACACATGTTCCAGACAGTTGTTCATTATCATTTATTTACTTCTTGGGACTATTTCCCCTTCATTTGGATGACAAGAATCACTACTGAGGCAGGAGTAGGGAAATTAAACTGATCCTTATTTTTGCAGTTCCATGTAGGTGCTTTTCTACTATTTTTCCAGACCTCATTCGTTTCTGTAACCAAAGGCCTCAAAGTCGTGCAACATATGTAGGCAAAACTAATACAATTGGTCACGAAAATAAATCTTGTATGGCAGAAACAGGACGTTCCCCAAACGTTGCTCTCAGTCTAGCTGCAGAGACGGACAAAGCTGCTTTAGGGATGATGTAGTACCATGGTCAACCTTTCAGTCAGGAGAGCAGCCAGGCTTCATGGCATTCATTGCCCACAGATCCAGATCTTCAGCGCTGGAGACAAAGTGGAAGGGCCCCTGGGGCCACGTCAAGCTAATCATGGCAGCCAAAGGTAATTGGATTGACTTAAGTCCCCACAGGCGCAGTATTAGAAAATCTTAATCAGTGTCATTGGTAGAAAGACAAGGGTGCTTAGCTTTCACAACCAATTAGAGTTAGCCATGCAGCTAAGAACCATTCTTTCAGAAATACTGAGTAAGCCCCTTGTTTATACAACAGTCTTTAAAGTTGTCCTTCATCTCAAAAAATGATAGAAAGGAAGAACGACTGTGGGAAAAAACAGAAAATGACGACTTTAAGTGGCTTAAGTATGTATGTTACATCTGAAGATTTTTTTTATGCAATTATGACTGATGTGGTTATACAGATGAAAACCATTAGGCAAAGTTTAACATATTCTGATACTCAAAAGCCTATTTGTTTTCATGACTCATGCTCCTAAGCATGGTAGAAAAACAGTTGAGAAACATGAAATTTGTTTTTTGTTCATAAATAAATTTAGTCCATCTGTTGTGAAATTGAGTGTTATTTAATCTTTGTAAATTAAAAAGTGGCAAATGGCCTTAAAATATTCTCTCCGTTGTTTATTTGGTGTTAAATTCTGACATAAAAAGGGCAATGACTTACAGTTTTATCAAGGGATTAAGGAGACACAATGCTTCATCAAGGTGTTTTGAAATGTTCAAATGCTGCCATCTAGTGAGTGAAAGTCATAATTACAGGCCAGATAATGTTGCCACTGGTAACATCAAGTCAAACCTCAGCATCAAGGAAGGGAATAAGGTAAAAATATGATGAGTGAGAGTGAGAGTGAGAGTGAGAGTGAGAGTGAGAGTGAGAGTGAGAGCGTAAGTTGTTCTGGTGTAAGAATATTTACATATGAGTTCAAGTGCTGTACTCAAACAATGGTACAAAGAGTGTGTGGCCATGTTTAGCCAGTTAGCAGTTTGTTGCTTTCTGCAAGTTGGAAAAAAATGACCAACTAATCTGTCATCCGCGTTTGACTTCAGCCAGTCCTTTTGTTGTCCTGAATGATATGTGTAATATATGGCGTCAACAGGAACCGTTGAGCGAACTACGTAGGTAGATGCTGAAGTTAAGAAGAGCCGCAGGGTCAATGTGAGCAGCTCCTACCACAGCCCCAGACTCTCAAGTTCTCCCCTATGTTACAAACAAGCTGTACCCCTGTGGGCCTCTTCTTTTCCCGGTACATGCCCCTCCTGCTTACACATCTTTTCACAAGACTGAGTAATCGTGGTGGAAGAAAAGATTGTGCCTGCCTGCTGCTCACTGACCCTCACTTGTACACAGCACTGCATGGATTAGGAAATAACCTCTTGAGGCAGATGTCATCCCTTGTGCGTTAATTTTCCAAGTGAGAAGGTCAGTCTTGAAACGGCACTACTTCAGTCTGTCCGATGAGAACAGAAAGAAGAAGGGGGTAGTAAGTTTTACTGTGGGACATGGCTGTAAAACACAAAGGTAGCAATTAGTGAGGAATCCTGGTATAAGTCACTCTGTACCCAAGCCATTTTAGTTATTTCTATACGTACATGCTTGTGTTCAGCTTGTGGACAGATTTAGCTCATCTCAATCTTTTTTTTACAGAAATGTAGATATAATTGTGTGTATTATTTTGTTTTTATTATCAGTGTTTTATTTACTCAAAAACATGTGTAGGTTGGTTACTACAACTCATATATATTACACCACATTGACAGTATGACGGTATGTAGAATAAAACCCCACAACTATCACTTTTAGGGAAAAACAGACAGACCTGTGATGACAATGTCTTGAAGGGCTTGCTTCGGACTTAAATGAGAATCATCTCTTATAAACCAACATCTTATGGAAGATGCAGATTCCCATTAGAATGTTCTAGGTATTATATATGATATAATATGTACAAACTAGTGTTACAAAATACATTGTAAGAAACAGAATGGCCTTTGTTCAGGTAAAAAAAATGTGTGTGACTTGAGGACTAAATGACACTTCATTAGTCTGTAATTATTAAGAAAGCCCACTGCAGGCTATTCTTATAATAAGAATAAAAATATGCATGTTTTTGTAGTCCATACATGCTATAAAACTACATTATTTTTGATTCTTGTAAGTCCTGGAATCAGTAAGAATAAGCTGACCACAGCTCATGGTAATTAATTTTGTGATTCGTTTTGCCCTGATTTTAGGAGATGTAGAGGTTTAGCACTGATAAATCACACCAAGAAGTTTCTGGTTTCGACTCTACCAGTCAACTGGAGTCCTTCCGTGCAGAGTTTGCATGTTCAGTCTGAAGACATGCTTGTTAGGTTCATTGGCGATGCTAAATTGGCCTCAGGTGTGCATGCGAGTGCGAACGGTTGTCTGCCTCTCTGTGTTAGCTCTGTGATAGACCGGCCACCTGTCCAGGGTGTGCCAACGACAGAAAGAAAAATACACAAAACAAACACTTCACAAAGCCTCCGCAACCCAAACAGCACTGCAGCGGCTTCTGAGGTTGTCTCAAATAAGCTCTCTAATAACAGCCTTTCTCGAGTCTCTTTGATCTGCTGCTTTCTATGGCTGTGGACTAGCTGCTATCCTTGGAAAGAGGAGAGAAAACTTTACCCCGTCTCTGTACTGATGTCACCCCAATTCGGAACGGGACCTATCCTTGAAGCTTCGGTCCATCACAGTTCACTGACATATTCTTCTTAACATTCAATTAATGTGGTTGCGAGAATTATTTTGGAAATGAAAACCCTTAAACGCTCACTAGCCAGAAGATGGGGGCCTGGAACTGTCTCTCCACTCTCCCCACTCTTTGCTTCCACTACACTAACATTGATTATTTTCCAGACTGCCACGTCAATGTCTGTGTGTTTTGGGAAAAAGGTCTGCGTATACAGAGCAGTGCCTGTGTGAACCTTGAGCAGACAAGGGCCACTCTGTTAGTCATCATTACGACACACATGCAACAGAAAGGGGGTCACCCTAAACTCTTTAACCCTATCACTACACGCGACTCAGGGGATGACAACGCAGTAGGACCCGTGCATTCCTTCTCCTTTTTTTGTAGGGGAGGGGGGTTGTCCTCGCAAATGCATCCCCCAGACCCTCATACCCTTTCAGTTCACAAAAGAAGAAGAAAAAAAAAAAGCCAGGAGAGGCTGGCCTGTGGGCGGGGAGTATGATAATAACCCCTAGAGGAAGTGAGCGCAGTGTAGTGGAATGTAGTTACCATTAGTGGGAGTTGAGCTGAAGCTGGCTAACAGCTAGCCTGCTATGTTGAGTTTGAGCCGGAGACGCTGAGGAGAAGAGTGATGAAAACATGCCTCACTTCACAGTGGTACCGGTGAAGGATCAAGCTCAGTCCAACTACGACAGCCTAGAGGGGATTAACTGGGTTGATTACAGGGATACTGGACAAGATTGCCCTGATCATCAAGACACTGTCAGCTCTGATGGTAAGTCTCACAACTTTTAAACACCTCTTTATTTCTCAGCTTTGACTCCAGGGCACTTATCCGGACATTTGACAGCTGAAAAGTGTGTACTGAAAGTAATGATCCACAAGTTGTTGGTCCCAGAGCAGCATGGTAAAAGCCTTGCTTTGTCCCGAGAGCCTTCTGAACAGCTGGTTGAATGGTTACCATGGCAATTCTCCAGGGCCAGAAAACAGTACTCCTAGAGGCCTGTTTTTGACAGCTCACTTTAGATCATATTGCAGGAGCGCTTCCTTTATGGCTTTTGGAAGTGCTGTTTTACTTGCTGGGTAAATCTTTCAACGCTAACTCGTGGAGGGACGGGTAACAAAGGGAAAACAATGAAAGGGGTGAGAACCGCGGGGGGAAAAGACACTACGGGGGTGGGGTTGTGTGAGTGAGGCTGGTATCGCCGCTAAAAAAGAAAAGGCCTCAAGTGCCTCCCCGCACAAAAGATGGAGCTCTCTTTGTGCCAGGGGAGGATTTCCTTTCACCGAGATTGGCCGCTCAACAACACAGAAGCGGATTTCTCCCTCCTCGCCTCCCTGCCTCAGCATGTCTCTCGCTGTAATTCACTTGTTTCTCCACTGTATCAACATAGAAGGAGCGGGGCCAGTCTGACAGCGGAGAGGGAGGATAGGGAGTGGAGTTTGTAGCCGCTGGGTATGATTATGTTAGAGCAGCGCTGGTTTGTGCGTCGGCTGCAAGAGTGAACTTTTTTTTTTCTTTTTTTTCTTAAATACCAGACACACATAGGCGAGGCCCTCAAATAAAGCGCCCACTCTTTCCCGAAGGCCCAGGAGCCTGGGCTGGGCACAGGCCCGCATAGTGACTTGCCATCTATTTACAGTGTATTGCATTACCGTGTAGCTGACTGTAATCTTCCTACTACTGAATAGCATCAGTGAGGATCCAGGCCGTAAACTCTTCCAGGTGTTAATGAGTTCACAAGCCCCCAGCGGGTGAACGACTGGTTGTTGTTGTGCGTTAAATGTGTGAGTGCATCAACTCGCTAGGAAACTATGCCGCTATGCAGATGAGATGAGGCACGCTCGGGTGAGCTCAAGTTCTCAAACGGGCTGATATTTGAAGCGTAACAAGAAGGAATCTCGACGCATGTTGACCCAGCTGCTGGTCTGTTTATTTCTGGAATGCGTGGAAGTCACTCGTTAGAACCAAACAGCATTTTTGAACAGCAGAAATGCGAGCTAATACCTAAACGTCTAGTGATGTCTGAACAGAGGTTTCACATAGGCCCATACAACTGGCTTTGACAACAGAGTCAGATGTCCTGAAATAACCCTCTGTTTTGTGTTAGCTTCTCAGACTCCGGTTGCTCTTTAGCCGTGTCTTCCTGCTGTCCTAATTCTTTCTGACCCACACGAAGAGGGCTTCCTGAAGTGGGAGAACAGCCTCCACTAAATGCAGATGACAGCCACATGAACGAGCGTAGAGGAGATGAAGGACATGAGACTGTGACGAATAATGAGAGGGTGGCTAAAAGGCGCACAGCGTGTCGCAATTTGGTTTCAAACCGATACGAAAACTGCATCCAAAGGCGCATACGGATTTTATTGCGTACTTCTCCATCCTTAGTTTTCCATGTGACAGCGGGAGCATGTACTGGATGATTTCATGATGGGAGTGGTGTACCCGGCTGTGTTTCATGGCGTGTATCTCAGCCACAGTGTGACGTATGCAGCAGTGAGGAAGTGACACACTGCTGAGTCTGTTCCCAGCAGTGAACTCAGCTCTGTTCAGCCCAGGACAGGACCAACATTGCGGTCATTGTAGAGCAGTGCTTCATGCCCTAAAATAGCATCCAGCAAAGGGAGGGAAGTTTTGCAGCCCTTTCGTTCTCTTCGCACTTTCTTGCTGATGCTTAAAGTTCAAAAAGAGGAACATGTGCGTGTGTATTTTTAACACAGCCCAAGTTTGTAGAGCAAACACCAGAAAGTCACAAAGAATTAAATTTTCTTTTGTATCTTCTCTGTGTGTCCACACCTTTCTCTTGGCTTTTGTCTGATCTCTTGTGAATGATTCATGGATGTAACATCCCAAGCCTTCATCATCATCAAGTGAAATACATCAAGTGAGAGTATGTTCTCTCGTTAACAAATGCCTACAAGGGGTGATTGATTGGTGGCCTAAGGCAGAAGACATCAGTTAATAAACCTAGCGCATTTATTTGTAATGAAATTTCCCTCTGACATTTACACTCAGTTGTGGACCTCTAAAAAGTGTTGCACGGCAGGAATGACTGTCTTTGAGACGGAGGTAGCTGATGACTGCATGAAGGTCAGTGTTGACCAATTACCTAAAACTGAAATATCTCAGCATCCTCTGTAGAGATTCCAGGTGTACAGTATGCAAGGTAGAGCAAAAGTATCCTTTCCCAAGCTGAAGAACAGCAGCTACTGCTGACATTATTAATGAATTTTAAATACAATAGAACATACGCAGAATAAACATTTCCTCATCTCATCTCATCTTCTGCTACCCCCGGGTCGCAGGTGGCCAGTCTATCCCAGGGTATAAATACTTCCTATATATGACGAATATTAAGCTAAAATAACCAAATGCCTTTCTATTCTCATGTATCGGACATATGTTGCAGGAAAAGTACACCTGTAACAGAGACATGCTGTGTTGTTATTTTTAATATGCAATGCTAATGCAAAAACAAGCCCATCTCTTACAGTTTGGCCTCTACTTAAAACAAGTCTTTTATTCCTACTTTTATTTCTCCTTGTACTCATTGAACTAGTCTAGCTGCTCTTTGGTGCCGACCACGTGGCTCTCAGTGGGTTTATCAGAGCTGTTTAGCACCAAACCGCTGCTTTCTGTGGCTGAAACAACACTGATAAGAGAGAATAACTAAATCAGCTGAAGGTCATAACACTAAAACTATGAGACAAACTACACAAGCTGAGAGTGGGCACACGTGTCATTTGATCCATTCAGTCTAGACAGCAAGAAAATAGAGCAAGTGCACTTTCTGCAAAGAGAGATGATACGGTCTAGTTGTGCGAATATGTCATACAAGGCAGGTCTTGAAGAGCTTATATATATATATATTAAAAATGAGTGATGTATTTTTGGAGAATGCAGCCATGTGTTGTCTCTGTAATTCTGGAGAACACTTCTTGTCATTCTGTCTGGCATTTCTCTCATACAGCCCTTGAGAGATAAACACACCGTGGCAGAGGAGCAAATGAGATCATTGCATCGTGCTTTAATTAAATTATTTGCCGCGCACAGTTTTCCTCAGCGCAACTATCTTCCCATCCAGTCATCAGCCGTCTTTGTTCTGTCTGCTCAGTCGCATCAAAGTGACAGCGCGGTAAATAGAGCGGCTCAGATGTGTGGTGTCAGCTCCAGACAGTCTGAATGCATTCGGTGTGTCCTGTTCTTCTTCACCGCCTAAACAAACATCAAGCACACATAAGTGTTTGCATAAGTGGCATGCAAGTAATTATTTGCTGTGGTTTTTGCTTGGTTGCGCGGTGAATGTGAGCCACGCAAAACTAAATTTCTAAATTCGTATGTTGGTTTGCATGGTCAGAGTCATATTAAAGCATATTATCAAAAAGGTGCGACGTTATTGCATGTTCAAATGCCTGCATTTGAAATATTTACAACTCTGTCCTCACTGAGATTTATATATAGACATAAAAGTAGGAGGACATTGTTATGTAAAATGTGAAACACCGCTCTATGGACATATTATGGGCATACCAACTAGCATTGGCACACAGCAGCGATGAATTTAGAAAAAGAGCGCATATATACAACTGCAAAGTTCATTAGATATCTAAAACAACTTTGCAAAGAAATCCAACATCGATTACACCCTTACAGACATTTTACTATTTTTTTTTAAAACCTATTAATTCTATACACACACGCGCACACTGATGCCCTTTTAGTTAATTTGTGTGTTTTTGGGAGGCTGCTGTACGATGCACCACTTCCCGCCCACCTTTACCCCCCGAGGTAATCAGTCGGAGCTGGCATCCTTTCCTCATCATTAGCGCACATCAGAGCTAATATGTTTTGCCGTAAGGCGCAGCAGGTTAGCATTCCTCTGATCTGTTCAAACTCCACTCCACATGTAAGGCAGCCATTACAGCTAACGTGGGCCTATTGCTGTAACAGAATTACATTGTTTCTTGTCCACAGGCTAGGGAGAGAGAGAAAAAAAATCTAATGGAATCAAACAACTGTGAAAAGCTGCAGATGTCAAGTTCTTTCATTTTGCATTGCCAGGCTGATTGTTGTTTTTTTTTTTTTTTCAAAATGACAGTATTTGTGTGCTCAAATGACACTGTATGCTGTGCATACAGTGTCTATACTGTGTGATGTCTGTCTGTATGATATAAGTGCAGTCATACACTGTACGATAACATACTGTAATGTTAGTATAGTAACTGTATACACATGTAAGCACACAATCACACAACTGGGACCCTGCCTTAGTGATGAGTGATGATGCTTTAGATTATGCCACCAGAGCTGGTCTAGTTTCAGTTGTTCAAACACTTTTTGACTCATGCAGCCAGCTGGAAAAACCACACATTGTGTGTGGACAGACAACAATAGAGAAAAAAAATCCCTTTTTCTCATTACAGTTGCTACCACACATAAACCAGTGGCATAATCAAACATAGCTTTGCTTTGTAAGCATACTTCTAGTCTATTTCACTGCCTCTTTTCCACATTGACACGCCCGTACCCAGATCCACCCACAGCAACACACACAAAGTAGAAACTTGTGTTTCTACTTGTGAAACAATTGCCAATTGACACAGTGCATTCTTTAGCCCCTAACCCTACCCACCACAACTTAGTGCCTAACCATAACAGATAAACTAATGCCTTAAAATCAAGTCTCGACAGGTTCAAGCTCTCAAAATAGCCCCACACGAACCACACGACCCCACAGCATTGGTATTCCGCGCGAGTCTGGACCCAACAACTTAATAAAAACACTTTAACACTCAAATACACTCCCTCCAAACACCTGCAATCAGCAGAACATTCTTGCCAGTCCACTGTATTGGGGGATTAAGCTCTGTGACCTCTCACAGTTTTAAGTCTTAAATGTTTATTAAAGAGGAAGTTTAGCAAAGAGGCTTTTTTTTTTTTTAAACCCTAAGAAGCTGATTTATAATGGGGTTGTTTTCAGTGTTTAATCCACTTTCAAAAGAGCAAATACGCTACTGTAAAAACACTTATTTTTATTTCTTATTTTTTCCAGTTTCTCCAAGCTACTTTATAAATCATGGGGAGGAAAACTCCAGCTCTGAAGTGCATAGCCTATTTGGAGAAAGTCGAACAAAACTTGAGCAGCCGACAGTTAAATAGTTAAAAGTTAAAATCCACATCTTAAAGTGTTCCAGTCAAAGTCTGTAGAAAGTGTACATATGCCCCTGATTAAGTTCTCTTTTCCTCTGTACCTGCTTACGAACGTGTCAGGCCTACAGAACTGCCTCTGATCTTCTAGCTGTGGTTGGTAGTTGCGAGGTGTTCTGTTTGAGGGGGAGCAGATGACATGTCAGTACACGCCGCACTAAAGCCTCTGCTGTTCTTTGCTCGCAGCGTGACGTCTGTGCGCCTTCATAACAGGCCAGTTAATCTTTAATCTTTTAAATTAGACATTTAATGTGACGTTATTAACAAGAGACCCCCACTGTCTCCTCAGCTCCTCGTTAAAGGGAGTTTTGTGCAACCTTTCCAAAAATAGACAGATGATTATCGACTATTTCATGCTTTCAGCATTGAGGTGACCGTGTAGAGCCCTGGGTTTAGGCCAACACTGCTCGAGTACCAGTTCTTTTGAGAAAAAAACTAAACAAAAAACACATCAGGGATAAGACTATGACCACTTTCCTAACACCATCAGTTGTCACACATCAGAGAATAGACACGGGCTTTCTGAGGGTGTCCTGTGGTGTCTGGCTACAGAATGTTGTTAGTGGGGACAGAGGGGAGAGGCCTCTGTGGATCAGGCTCGTTCCAGTGCGTCAGTCTGGGACCTAGTGAATTTGGAGGCCAGGTCAACACCCTGTGCTGTTTTTCATGTTTTTTGAGTTGTTCCTAAATCGTTTTTGTGCATGTGCCTGCATCAGATGGCTGGTACATGTCTAATGACTTGTCCAAGATTTTCCCTGGGGAACATTGCAGTATCACAAGATGGTCTATGTTATTTAAATTACCCCTGCCAGTGGTCATGATGTTATGCCACATCCTTTATCCTTTGTTTCCTTTATATCAATCAGCACATGTCTTATAATCCACATCCCTCATTGACACACTGTCGTCTGTTTCAAATACACATATTGTTACGCAGAGGCAACACTAGAGGACAGCATTGAGATTGTTTTCACTCTGATGTCTTCCCAAGCAGTGCTACTGTCTGGATGTCTGGATCTGAAAAGCTGGAACAGCTGTAGTTTGGCCTCAATTGCCCCATTTTTAAATAAAGAGAAGGCACTGGATTTAAACAAGTCTTTCGGACTGATAACAGGAACTGATCAGATTTCGGTGGCAAGTTTTTTTCTAGTAAGAGTCAGAATACAGATAGTGTAATACTGCAGCGCACTGAGATACCTTCAAACCTATGGCGTCATTATTAAGCAGGCATGTGCTTTACATGTGTGTCTGTGTGTCTGTGTGTGTGTGTGTGTGTGTGTGTGTGTATAAGCCTGTGAATTACCACTGATTTCTCCACTCCCCGTCTCTCACCCCCCTCACCGTGCGCCATGTGTTAGATCAGGCCCCTGTATGAGCGTTCACCCAGGGTGACCGGGCATCCTGGATAGTAATCGACAGTTCCCCAAGCCAGGGCACAGTGTACTCTGCCGCAGTCTGCACACAGCACATAACTATGCTTACCCACAGTGATAGCGGCAGCATTGGGACACAGAGCACAGGTGAGTGAAGACCAGCAGTGGAGTTGAGCCTTTCACTCGCAACAAAGCTGGTATTCTCCACGCAGCGTAGAGAAGAGCGTTCTGTTTCGTGCACACTTGGCAAGTTGGGTGACTTTTTGTTGCAGCTTTAATTTGGGTTTTAAGATGCCGCTGTTAAAGTTTACATGCTCCAATAACCCAAGGTTAGGTCATTTCTAGGTAATTGGCTGCGTGCACGGCTGTGTTTGTGAGTGTGAGTGTGATAAATCTGGCAGCGCTATACTTTGCGTGCAATAATTGCCCCGGGCCTCCGTTTGATTCTTTTCTTCAGAAGCAGAAATTAATGGGAGTGAAATCTAATTACATGCCTGTTTGTCACCTGGACTCGTCTCTGTCGTCCCTTGCCACATTTTGCCTTTCGCTGCAGTTTCAACGGCACGAGCTGTGCTTCTAAAGTTGACTGCGACACGGAGACTGTTAAGACGCTTCCACAAGCAGTGGTAGTTTCTAAAGTTGAAAATGGAATACCGTGGAAATAAGTGCTGTTTCTTTCATTAATTACTGTACTTGAAATATTTGTACTGGTTGTACTTTTCCCAGTGGAGATTTTCTCTTTGTTATGTCATATTTCAAAATATTTCAAAGCTTCTTGCATAACTGGGTCAAATGACACATTTCCTTTGTATTTTGAAAATTTTAATAAGCAGTCTTGTCTGCAAGCTGGTGACATTTTTTTTAAAAAAAACAACCTGTGTATCCATTAATTACTGTACTGAAGTGATTACATAAATTTAGCTACTCTAGAGTGTAAAGCAAAATGACACCCTATTAAACTGTGGCCTTTTAACAGTGTCCTTAAGCTTTCATGTATTTTCTTCTTGTTATGTGAAAGAAGCTTCTGAACAGTGAAACAGCTTTATTACAGTAATCTCCTTCTGACAGGCATTATTCCATTTTTCACAGCAATCATGTCACTTTACCGATATCGACATTTTCTTTGTTTGGCTCAAAGTAAATTGTTGCTTTCCCCTTGCCTTCTCCAATGACAGGACACGGGAATCATAAAGAAGACAGCCCTTTTCTCAACAGTGCTGACGCTGGCAAGAAGAATGACTTCTATGACAGGAACCTGGCTTTGTTTGAGGTTTGATATTTTATTGTACGATATTTCTGATAACCTGATAAACTCAAACCAATCAGAAGAAATTAATTTCCCTTTCCTGTTGTCGTCCAGGAAGAGCTGGACATCCGGCCCAAGGTTTCCTCTTTGCTCAGCCGCCTGGTCAACTACACCAACATCACTCAGGGCGCCAAGGAACATGAAGAGGAGGAGAGTGCCGAGGCCTCACGTAGGAAAACCCCCAAGGTCAGTTGTTAGGCAAGAGCAACAGTATGCCTCTCTGTTTTTGCAATGTTTGGAAACACTATACTTCTCCGCTGGCTATCGGTCCAAGTTATTAAGGCTCGCTGATTGATGGCTCATGCCTTTTTACACTCTGCCGTCAGACTGTGCCCGTGTAAGACCTGGATACATGCAAAGAGCTGATAACACGATCGAGTGACCTTTAAAAAGTACATCGATCAATACTCATGATCAATACACTTGTTTCCTGAAATGTCAGGCTCAATACTCCCCCCCTCACTACCCGTTTCCATCTCTCGCAGTCTCCCAACATGGGCACTCTGATGGGAGTGTACTTGCCGTGCCTCCAGAACATCTTTGGCGTGATTCTTTTCCTCCGACTGACCTGGATTGTGGGGATGGCCGGCATCTTTCAGTCCCTCCTGATCGTCCTCATGTGCTGCTCATGTGTTAGTATGCAGACGCACACACCCACTAATATGCCTCAGTTAAGTCCATCGCCATTGCGGGACATTGGCCAACATTATATTGCAACACCGCATAGTTATCTCATAAGGTTACATAAACTGCAGTGGTTATTTAAGGTGAAAGAATATCATGCTAAACTAGTTTCCAGGCTGTATGTGCCACGAGATTAACGCCTGAATCTCTTTTAGCTTTCTTTCACACCCACAAGTTGCACATTTGGTATGAATATGCACACAGTATTTAATCATGTGTCCACATTTCTTTCACAGACTATGCTCACCGCCATATCAATGAGTGCCATTGCTACTAACGGTGTTGTTCCAGGTAATACTCGGAGTCCCTTTATTGTGTATTGTGTGCAGCTGAAACTGATTTTTAGCTAAGTCATTGACTGACTTTTTATTATGACTTGCACTGATCAGCCACTACATTATGACCAAATAAGTAGTGACAATACAGTGTTCTGCTGGGAAGCTCTTGGACCTGGCATACGTGTGGATGTTACTTAGACATAACGTACCTCCGTGTGTTACTCATTATCGTGATCCCCTTTTGTATTTTAATACACACTGCGCATCTTCCGGGGAAAGCGCTGCTTATTCGCTCCACATGTACACATTTCTTTTGTGTTTTCTTGTGCCCAATGGGAATGTATTGTTATGTTCACTGTGAGTTTTTTTTAGTGGCTTTCCGTATGTAACATCTGCTCTTGTCATTTGTAGCTGGTGGGGCGTACTTCATGATCTCACGCTCTCTTGGCCCTGAGTTCGGAGGAGCCGTGGGGCTGTGCTTCTACTTGGGCACGACCTTTGCTTCTGCCATGTACATACTGGGTGCCATTGAAATTTTCTTGGTCAGTCTGTACTGCTGTTTCATTCCGTCTAAAAATTACATTACGTGAATTTCATACAGACTGCATGTGCAATAACAGCCCTGTTACGACGTTTCCCTCCTCAGAAATATCTGCTCCCTCAGGCGGCCATCTTTCATGCCACAGACCATCTTGGGAGTGACAGTGCCATGTTGAACAACATGCGAGTCTATGGCTCTTTATGCCTCAGCTTAATGGCTGTGGTGGTTTTCGTGGGAGTCAAATATGTCAACAAGCTGGCTTCTCTTTTCCTGGCCTGTGTCATTATCTCAATCGTCTCTATCTATGCCGGGGCATTAAAGTCATTGACTCATCCACCAGAATTTCCGTAAGTCTCGTTAAAATAAATAAACAGTCTCAAATGGATGTGCTGTGATTCATAAAATGAGTGTTCTACTGGACATGGGAGTATTATATGTATATACTGTATATATTACAATGATTCGCATAATAAAAAATATTTTGTTTTGTATTTTCTTCTATGGTTACAGTTCTGTCTCCCATCTGCAACCAATCACTTTCCCACAGAGGGGAACACGGCCCTGTTGACTTTTTTCTCCGTGATGTTGACAACGTTTTTTTCTCTGTTTCCCTGCTATAGGATCTGCATGTTGGGCAACCGGACTTTGGTGAGAGATCGCTTTGACGTGTGCGCTAAAACTGTAATCAACGGCAACCTCACCGTTCCCAGTCAGCTGTGGGACCGGTTCTGTATGCCTGGGAACTTGAGCAGTGCACAGTGTGATGACTACTTCATCCAGAACAATGTGACAGAGATACAGGGCATCCCTGGACTGGGCAGTGGAATCATTAGAGGTAAAATGAGCTCAAGCTTGGTGCAGGGCACAAAATCTAGTGAACCTCTTTCTGTCATCTTCTGCCACCATTACAGTATCCTTCAGCCCACCCAAAGCGTTACCAAGATACAGTTGGTAATTACGACATGCCATGCAAGTTTCAGATTCTTTAGGATTTCCATTATCTGTCAAACTCTGTACTGCTTCAAGAATGATCAGCATCTGTGGTCTGCTGTTTAAACGTCTGTTTTTACTGTGATAGATAACATGTGGAGCGATTACCTGCAGAAAGGGGAGATCTTAGAGAAGGCGGGCCTGCAGTCGGTGGAAGCCCACAGTACCATGGAGAACTTTGGCATGTATGTGTCAGCAGACATTGCCACATCCTTCACTCTTCTGGTTGGGATTTTCTTCCCATCTGCCACAGGTCAGTGTCTCAAAGCAGACAATCCAGGTTTATAAGCAACTTGTAGTCCACTGTAGAAAAACAAGATCCTTTTAACTTTATATGACCTGAAATCATGATATGCTTTGACAAAAGCTTACGAGATTGATTCATAAAAAAATATTACATATTTTCCATGTAGTACAAAGCCATAAAGTACAGTTAGCAGCCTACCCAAAGTACACTTAGCAAGTTTTACACCCAAAAAATGTCCATACTCTCATTTTGAAGAGTGGAAACAAACGACGCAAGCTTTGAATCTTCATCAAATCTAGCCACTAGGGGGCATTACTAATCAGTTTTCAGTTGTTCCCTGATGTTATGTACTCTTACCTCCCTGTTGCAGGTATCATGGCAGGCTCCAACAGATCTGGTGATCTCCGGGATGCTCAGAAGTCCATCCCTGTGGGAACTATCTTAGCTATCACCACTACTTCACTTGTTTGTATCCTGATTTTTGGTGATTCGAAATGTTTTCACCTCAAAGAGGACAAGAAAACAGATTTCTAATATACATTTATGACCCCTTGACCTCCTTGATTTCCTGTATTCAGATTTAAGTTCTGTGGTCCTATTTGGGTCCTGTATTGAAGGAGTAGTCCTGAGAGACAAGTAAGTGACTTTGTGTCTCTGTGGGTTTACGACTATTAAAACACTACGTGTTGAATGGAAGGTTTATCCATATTAAATCAGTATATATTTGCAGGTTTGGGGACGCTGTCAGAAAAAACCTGGTGGTGGGAACTCTTGCCTGGCCTTCTCCATGGGTCATCGTCATTGGCTCCTTCTTCTCCACTGTTGGGGCGGGCCTACAATCACTCACTGGGGCTCCGAGACTTCTGCAGGCTATAGCCAAAGACAACATCATTCCTTTCCTTAGGGTAGGACAATAGACAGCGACATTGCTTGTACCATTTTCACAGGATGTGGAAACAATCAATCAAATGCAATACTCCGCAAAACAGACTTGGCACAGATTCCCAATTTTATGCTCGTTTATTAATTTCCTGGGGTGGCACAGCGGCTTGGTGGTTAGCACTGATGCCTCCCAGCAAGAAGGGTTCGAGTCCAGCTCGGGCCTTTCTGGGTGGAGTTTGCATTTTCTCCCTGTGTCTGCGTGGGTTTTGTCTGGGTACTCCGGTTTCCTCCCAACTCCAAAGACATGCTCGTTAGGCTAATTGGTGACTCTAAATTGACCCTAGGTGTGAGTGCGAATGGTTGTTTGTCTGTGTGTTAGCACTGAAATAGTAGTAGCAGATGAGATTACCCTCAAATTGCATTCAGTATGACGTGCTAGACATATTTGCATTCGGTAATATTTGACTTGTAAGCTTATTTGAATGATCCTGCACTAACCAAGAAGTGATTTGCATTGCTCTGGTTAAAGGTTTGAATTAACACACACACACATATATATATATATTATTTTAGGTGTTTGGACACGGAAAGACCAATGGGGAGCCTACATGGGCACTGCTGCTGACTGGACTCATAGCTGAGCTGGGGATCCTTATTGCCTCACTGGATATGGTGGCTCCTATCCTCTCCATGTAAGCTCACATAAATACCACATGCCTTTGCCATATGAGGTACTCGCATAGACTGCATGGGCAGTCTCCTTTGTACCTACAAGATTATGTACTTACAAGTTTTATTTCCTTCAACAGGTTCTTCCTCATGTGCTATCTCTTTGTGAACTTAGCCTGTGCCGTACAGACACTTTTACGCACACCCAACTGGAGGCCAAGGTTTAAATATTACCACTGGTGAGTAAAGGTGTAGTAAAGCCAGAAGCATCAGAAGAGCTGGCTGCGTACCAAATGCACTCTGATATGACAGTCTTGCACCAAACCCCACGTTATGACTGCTATGACGGAAATAGTGTAAGTGGTGATTCAACTTTATGATCACTTTGGTGATGTGGTTTGTGGTGCTGGCAAACCGGATTGCACCAAACACAGTAGTGTTTATGTAATTTCGATGAAAATGGGGTTGTCAAAATAATAGAAACATTTGTAGCTGCAATGCAGTGTAATTGAGTAGTACTACAAGGCCTCATGAATGCAAGACTGTTATATTAGAGTGCATTTTTTATCAATAGCACACCCAATGAAGTGTACCCAAGTATTTTATTTTTAGCCCTGCTGCTTTGCAAGGCAGGTTGTAAGTGGTTTTATCCTTTTCAATCCGGAAAGCTAGAAGGCTTGTTTTGGTCTCACCACTATTTTTCCATTACAAGACCACCTATTTTCTTGGAATTTAAATACATAATCTCAGATTTATGTATCAAACCCACAGGGCGCTCTCATTCCTCGGCATGAGTATGTGCCTGGCTCTGATGTTCATCTCATCCTGGTACTATGCGATTGTGGCCATGGGCATAGCTGGGATGATCTACAAGTACATTGAGTACCAGGGGTACGTCTGGTGTCTAATCTGTGTTTATTGTTCCTGTCCTGCATTAAATATTCTGTCTGGACTAATGGTTGTGTCAGTGCACCTCTTTAATGGTCAGTGACAGAAACCTGATCATGTAATTTATCTTTTTTCTTGTCCTCGTGTTTTATCTGTTTCATGCACCAATAAAAACAGAGCAGAGAAGGAGTGGGGGGACGGTATAAGAGGATTGTCCCTTAGCGCTGCACGCTACGCCCTGCTAAGGTTAGAAGTCGGACCCCCGCACACCAAGAATTGGAGGTACGGCTAACCTTGCAGGATGCGTGACTTCATGAACATTTGAGTTGCATTTCCGTGCAGGCATGTGCAGGTTTTCACTTCCGTGTTCAGGTCTGGGAAGAGCAAAGCACTTTCTTGTGAATAACATACAACATAAACAAATAGGGTAAATATGTATTACCAGCAGTGACACATATTATATATATAGCACACAATGGCCAAGTGTCATTAGTAAAATATGTATGTAAAACATCTGGCGGAAGTTCTGGGAAGAGTTATTTCCCAGTTTTAGTTATTAGCTCGTTTGCTGGTCAGTTCCGGTATGTTAGCATGCCAAAGGGTTGCTTCACTTCCTCTAACATTGTCACAGTGGTCAGTGTTGACTGATGTGATTGCCGAGAGAAGAGCAGGAGCAATGCAATGATCTTCTGAAATTGCCTAATAAGGAAGATGGTGAATGAGTTAAATAAATTTAATATATTAGATAATGTCTGACTAATGCCAAGGAGCAACAGTGATACGTAATGCCAAAACTATTTACAGTTTTAGTCTAGAAATCTCATTAAGTCAGGGATAAAGGAAGACTTGGTTTGAATCAACAAAATGCACAGAAATGTTCTGCGGATGTGTTCAAAGTCCCAGTGTATCTTCCTTCCCCATTGCCAGTGACTAAACTTATTTTCTTCTGACCTTTTGATCGTGCCTTTGTTTTCAGTACAGTTGCAGCACTAAACATGAAAAGTGAATTTTTCTCAACTTGTCTGATACATTTGTGCACTGCAGACCACAGCTGCTGGTGCTGCTGAAGCTGGATGAGGACCTCCACGTAAAATATCCCCGGCTGCTCACCTTTGCGTCGCAGCTGAAGGCAGGAAAGGGCCTGACCATTGTCGGCTCCGTTATCCATGGCAACTTCCTGGACAGCTACGGGGAAATGCAGGCAGCTGAACAGGTAAATACTAAAAAGGGGTGCATCGAACACTGTGTTGTTCTGTATTGTGCTGAGCTGCTGACTGTGCTGTAACTGATTGTTAGAAATGAGCCCTTTGTTATTTCGGGGGGAAAAAAACAAAGAAACTGAGACATGCTTCAGCACAAACTGTAAATTTATGTCACATTTCTTACACAGGTGCAGTTGATTTTTTTTTTATATTTGTCAAAAAAAAATCAGAGGACAATGCTTGAAATAGCTTGTTGTTAGAAGTAATTTCTCATAAAACAAGGAATGGGCAGTCCAAGATGTTTAATAATGTGATTATTTGGTAAGAAATTAAAATTGTGTGACAGTAGCTTAAGAAATGAATCATCCAATCTTCACTTTACTTCTTGTGCTGCCGGTTCACATATAATGTATCAGAACATGACATTAGAGCTCGGTCTCACCCAGGAGGTGCTGAAGCAAAAAACAGTTTTGATTGAATTTCAGCCGTTGAACAGTTTTTTGCAACACAATTTTTTTTCACCACTATGAAATATCAAACTATCAAAACCAGGCTACTAAACCTAAAAAAACAAACAAACAAACAAAAAACAATAAAAAATACAGGCAAAAACTACCATGCTATCCTTTTTTTTTTTTTTTAATTATTATATATTCATCTTTTATGACGGTCTGTTCTACATCTGTTTTACATAAATACTCGATGACTTTATGAGCTACAGTACAGTTTGTCCCCGTGGTTTCTCTCCTAGGCTATTAAGAATATGATGGAGATCGAGAGGGTCAAAGGTTTCTGCCAGGTTGTGGTGGCGTCTAAAGTGCGGGAGGGTGTAGTCCACCTGATCCAGTCCTGTGGTTTGGGGGGCATGAAACACAATACGGTGGTGATGGGCTGGCCGTACGGTTGGAGACAGAGTGAGGACCCTCGAGCCTGGAAAACGTTTATCAGTAAGAGTCTGAGATACTGTGATGAATAATGTTGACTAGTTCAAACCTAAATGCTCATGTGTGGTACTACATACTCTTTATATTTATATAGAGGTATGAATATGCACTATTTGGATATTCAAATGCATCCTGGGTTGGCATGTGTGAGACACGCATCTTATCACTTGCAGTAGGGGTATTATCTGTGATATATGTAAATTCCACAGCATGCATGTTGTCATCTCTACGCAGACACAGTCCGCTGCACCACAGCTGCCCACCTGGCTCTGATGGTGCCCAAAAATGTGTCCTTCTATCCAAGCAACCATGAACGCTTCACAGATGGCAACATTGACGTGTGGTGGATCGTCCACGATGGGGGGATGCTTATGCTGCTGCCTTTCCTGCTCAAACAGCATAAAGTGAGAGCGATTTTTGGAAATGCTTGAGACTTTGGTTCCTTTGGGTGCTTTAGTTTCACTGTCTCTAGACTGCAGGATGCTGTTTTTCTACTTTTATTTTATGGTATACGTCTGCAAGTGATTAGACGCATACCTCTTCTGTGTTGCACATAGTTTTACACACTGTTTGCATTTAAGGTCTGGAGGAAATGCAAAATGCGCATCTTCACTGTAGCGCAGATGGACGACAACAGCATCCAGATGAAGAAAGATCTGGCCACGTTCCTTTATCAGCTGAGAATAGAGGCCGAAGTGGAGGTGGTTGAGATGGTGAGAGATCCTCTTACACAACTGCTAATTTGAGAGAAGGTGAAGACTTATATAAGCCCTTTTGTGGATAGGAAAACACAACTCTCATTCATTCTGTGTATTTAAAACTGCAACTGAAACCAGATGTTCATGTGGTGCTATGCCATACTGAAACAAACAAAAGTACTTTGTTTTTACTGAAAGCCTGGATGCTTCAACAGAACTCTAGTACTAATAAATAACACGTGCTTCACACATGACCTTGTTAAAGTGTAAACACTTTTTACCGGGTAAACACGCAAGACCCACAAGTCAAACTTGACATCTTACCAAAGATCATTAGATCCATGTCACATAGTGTGTCTGCAATAGTTGGACTGCTAAAATCGCAGTGTATAGAAGCCATTCATTCATTTAATACCACCCCCATTTCTCACCAATAATTTAACAGAGTTTTTGAATACTTCCACCTGTCTTTTAACATCAAACCAGAAGAATGAACAAAATGGCCTATACCAAGTTATTCTACAGTATCTGCATTATCCAATTAACCAAATTATGAGTGTAAACAGGAACAATGTACATTTGTGGTGGTATTACCACGAGTGAACACAATCGAACAGGAAAACTCCATTATTGTGACACAATAACACAGGATCCAGTTAACGCGTCTGGATGTCAGAGATTATAACACACGAAAAAAGTAATAATTTATCATTTTTGAAGCTTTTTGGAAAGATATTTGTGTTGTTAACAAGAGAAAATATCTTTACAAATGACGAATTAAAGTGTTGAATTTATACTTTTTCTACAGACATGAGAAGCTTTTCTGCTTTTTTTCCCCCAAGTTTTAATTCTTTAGGTTTTTAGTTAAATCAGACACGTGGTATTACCACGAGTGAACACAATCGAACAGGAAAACTCCATTATTGTGAGTTTTTTTTTTTTTTTTTTTTTTTAAATATTGTTGTATTTATAATGCTATAAATGGTGCTATAGAGAATATTTATTTAAAACTCTGTTTTAAATGGTGGTGGGGTGGGGTGGGGTCAGGGTGGGGGCCTGTGCCCCTGTAAAGCTGCACTCCTAGCAACGCCCCTGGTTTAAGTGTGTCTCATTTGCCACTAACATGATGTTTCTCACTTCCAGCATGACAGTGACATCTCAGCATACACCTATGAGAGAACGTTAATGATGGAGCAGAGGTCCCAGATGTTGAGGCAAATGAGGCTATCCAGTGCAGAAAGACAAAGAGAAGTACGTTGGGTTTGTGGAAATATTAAGTACAAGTAAACTATATCTATACTGTACACTGAATTGTGTAACATATTGACAACCAAAGCTCACAGCCTCCTTGTTGGAACCTGCAGGCTCAGCTGGTAAAGGACAGACACTCCTTGGTGCGCATGGGCAGTCTTTACTCAGATGAGGAGGAGGAGGTGGTGGAAGCTCCTCCGGAGAAGGTTCAGATGACGTGGACCAGAGAAAAGTGCGAGGCCGAGAGGAGGAACAGGAACAATGCGCCCGAGAACTTCAGAGAGCTCATGAGCCTCAAGCCGTGAGTCATTCGGTTATATTCAGCCTCAATATGAAGAAATCCCAAAAGTCCTAGTACAACTAATTGCCCTTTTGCACTCCAGGGACCAGTCCAATGTGCGGCGAATGCATACAGCTGTGAAGCTGAACGAGGTAATAGTCAACAGGTCCCACGATGCTCGGTTAGTGCTGCTCAACATGCCGGGGCCGCCTCGGAACACAGACGGAGACGAGAACTGTATCCTTTGCCATCAAAAAGGCTGTTTTTAGGCTGCAATCATTGTACACGGCGTGTTTCTGTTTGACTTCCTGAACTCGTGCCTCAGATATGGAGTTTCTAGAAGTGCTGACCGAAGGCTTGGAAAGAGTGCTGCTGGTGAGAGGCGGAGGGCGCGAGGTCATCACTATTTACTCATGACCAGTTAGAAGCTGCTGCACACGGGCCTGGACCTCGTCAGAATACATTCCACCTCCAGACAGGAGGTGCTTCCAGACAGTTCTGGGTATATGCATCAATTTGACATTTTTTATATGGACTTTTGAATACAAAAGAGGTTCATTCTATTCTTGTAGAATATTGGGAAGCATTAGTGTGCATATCTGCCCGTCCCTTCCTTACAAATGAAAGCTGTTATTGATCTTCTTTAGAATGTATTACCTTGACAAACATAAACAAAACACAAAGTATTTTCTCATGCGTAGATCACAAATACCTCTTTTTGAGATATGTAATAGCAAACCTATATTTGACACATATTGCTCAAGAAGATTTAGTGGTATGCCAAAAAGTTTATTCTAAAACCGCTCTTTGACTATTTCGGAGCCACACTTCTATTTATTTATTTATTTCCCCAACTTTTCCCCACCGAGGTCAAAGACGATGTTCCTGCAGGTGATGAACACAGCGTTGAGTTTACTGTATAGGTGACACAGGATCCAGTTAGCGCGTCTGGATGTCAGAGATTATAACACACGAAAAAAGTTATAATTTATCATTTTTGAAGAGAAAATATCTTTACGAATGACATTTAAAGTGTTGCATTTATACTTTTTCTACAGACATGAGAAGCTTTTCTGCTTTTTTTTTTCAAGTTTTAATTCTTTAGGTTTTTAGTTAAATCAGACCCAGTTTTTGATATTTTTTTTTTTTGTATATTCACAATAATGCAAATCTGTATGGTACTTTTATACACAAGTGGAAGAGGATACATACTTGTGTGAGTTAACTACTTTAGCCTTTGAGGGATGCAGCTTTACGCTATTCTGATCTCTAGTTCAGGCGTCTTCCAGACCAAGTTGTGTGTTTTTAAAAGGGCTTTTTCTTCAAAACTCAGTATGATCAGTGTTTCAAGACAGCATTTTATCAATAGCAGCTGTCTTTTTATGCTCACCAAAATATACTGTACCTAAAGGCTAATCAATGAGATGGTATGCAATTATTAAACACTAAACACAAATTCAAAACAGTGCACCGTCACTTGAAAAGCATTGTATCTTATGGATCTCTATGTCTGCAGTGCTGTAATAAAGCTAGGAATATTCATTTTTGAAGAATCACGAGGCAATTATGTCACAACTGTATAGTTACGTGAACATCAGCATGACCACCTTAGAAAGCAGATTTCCTTTTTTTTGGTGCTTATAAATTAGAACCAGTAGTCTTGACAAAGCAGGTTTTTTTTTTTTTTTTTTTTTTTATACCACAGCTGGTTTGAGGAGTGACTGCTGTTCTACATTAATGTTTCATTGTGCAAACACTGCAGTGACCTTACAAAGGGCTCTTGTCTGTTCAGCCAAACAGCTCACATTAAATGCACTTGTCGTGTAAAAGGCTCCATAAGAACATCTGTTTTTGAACTTATGTTGTGGTTCTCCGTACAGTGCACTTAATGTACACTTACACAATAAATTAACTGCTTCCTCAGCCTGATGACCTCAACTCCAGTTGCTCAATTGAAGCTGCTCATTGACTGGTCAACAATAATACAACAAAAGTTTTTTTTTTTTTTTTTTAAAGTGCATCTCTACAGTTTTATTTATCAGTGTTATTCCATACAGATTATGTCAAAATACGTTCTGCAAGGTCAGCAATAAAATTAATACTGAATAAATAAATTTCCAAGCATTGAATAATGTTCCGTATATATATATATATGTGTGTGTGTGTGTGTGTGTGTGTGTGTGTGTGTGTGTGTATGGTGGGGGTGGGGGGTTAATGTTAGGGTTGTCAAACATTGAATGTTTTTGTTTGCACTGTAAGAAAGTGATTTAACTCCATGATCCTTACTGACACATAAAGTGCTGACCCACAAATAGCCACATCAAACTTATTCAGCTTCCCTTCATGTTAAAAAAAGGCACTTTAAGAAAGACATCTACAGTAGGTATTCATTCAATCAAAAATAGGCTGGAAAGCAGGAAAAACGTGGCCAGGATCGGCAGACCTGCTGATCCATGCTCTGCTCTGGAGGAAGTTTTCAGCTCAGCGGTGAGTATTTTGTGGTCAGGTCGCCTGAGGACCAGTCTGCAGGGATTCTGCACTTCCTCTAAAGCGATGTGAACCTCACTGGGATGTTTAGAGCTCAACTTATCACGGACCTGGGAGGAAAGACAAAAACAATGCATGAAATGCTTAAGGTGGCAAAATTTAAATAAGTTATTTATCGTAGTTCCACTGCGTTGTTTGTGACAAAATAAGTTCTAGCTCACTTTCTCCACTTCTTCGAACACTCGCAGGAAGTTTCTTCGTAGGACATCCGCCAGTTCACCCTCTGTCCAGTTTCTATTCAGGAGTTCCTGGATTAGGGCAGGATACTTTGACACATCCTCTAACCCCTGAGGGAAGCTGATAACAAAATACAATACTTACTGCAGGGTGTAAACAAATCACTTAACACCCACTTGTCAGGTGCACAAATGCAGTCTAATGTAACAGCTCTGCACTACATCTCAGCTTCATGAAAGTTAAGGTATGGAGCATGGAGAAGCTGTTCAGCTGTGTTTTCATGTTGGAAGTTGTGGTTTGTAGTACTTCTGAACTGTGTTGTGTTGTACTGACGCACGTCTCTATTATTTTTTAAAATCCCTTTATAGTTAGTAGGCTGAATCAGATAA
This sequence comes from Mugil cephalus, assembly GCF_022458985.1. Taxonomy (NCBI): domain Eukaryota; kingdom Metazoa; phylum Chordata; class Actinopteri; order Mugiliformes; family Mugilidae; genus Mugil; species Mugil cephalus. The sequence goes on along the minus strand of NC_061772.1, from coordinate 14,692,881 downwards.
AAGGAACATTTTAACACTATTAGAATAAATTCATCACTAGTGCACCTTATGCTTTGGCAAGTGAGTGTATACATTATTATGAATTAATAATTATAATAACAAGCCCTTTTGCATCATTTGGTATTCGTGTTTGGAAAAGTGTACAAGAACAATTCAATGGCCAGTGTTCTCTGGAAATGTATTGCAGCAGCCCTCTTTTTATGCCTGTTAGCAGTTTAAAGGTATTGATTTTTAAACATTTTTTTTTGCAGTCTGTTGACAGCTGGACAGCCAAATTGCTGATGTCACGACAAGCAAACAAAAGCCCAGAATTGATCCGGTTCAACAGCCTTTGAAATATGCTGTCTGGAGAATGCTGGGGAGTTGTGTGGCCATCAGCTGTGTTTTGTCTCTGAAGACCCCCCCCCTCATCCTAACCACACGATTTATAGAGGAACTAAGGCAGATACCATGGATTTTCTGTTTGCAAGCAGTACATATATCCCCCTCAGAGTCAGTGCTTCCAGATATCTGCATGCTGTGTTTGGAAGTGAATATTTCTTGCCTCACTGCACCGTCAAAGTCCCCCCCAATTCCGATTGACTCAGCTCCAATCACCCTCTTAATGTGATCAAAATGGTCTGTAAAAGACGGATGATACATTAAATCAACATAAAACCAAGAATGATGCATTTTAGATTTAACACATCTGCATCCTGCATGGACGCCTCACCTGCCACATGAGAGACGTTTGCCTCGTCCCTGCAGGAAACAAATTTGCTGTGCAAATTCACCATGATCAGCCCACGGTTGTTTTTCTGAAACACAACACGCAACATGTCACTGACGGATGTAGAGACAGGGAATACACATATGGAAGCTTTACAAGTTAAAAAACAAAGAGAGAACAAATTCCTTATTTGTACCTATATAAAAACCTGTTAAAGCTGATTTATATTTTTTACTTTATCACCAGGACGACTGAGAATCAACACAGACATCTCCGTCAATCCCTTCACACTTCAAATACCAACTCAGAAGAATGAGCTACAAAAGGAAGCTAAGAAACTGTATTCTAGGACATATAATCGTTATCCACTTATGTAACACACACAGAAAACGGAGTATTTCTTCCTTCACTTAAGGGAGCTATTAAAGAGATGGGTCCAAAATGCGTGCGAGTGTGGTCTACATGCCTAAACCACATGAGGATGCAGGGAAGAGGCTGTTCCGATTTGTGGTGGCAGACTTAAAGAGACAGAAGCTAGAAGAGCTTTTCACACCATGTATGGTATGTGAAGTAAAAAGTGTTTTTAAAATACTAAAGCATATTAACTCACTCTCATGGACCGACGTGATAAAATATGTAACGTGAAAATAATATGACGTCTTTAATCATTCCAGTGGGAGCTCAAGAAGGACACGGACTAAAGCCAACTCTTAAGGTCTACAATACACAAAAACATCTAATTAATGTGGAACTGTGTCTATTATGTGGTGTTGGATGGTTGTGTGGTACTGTGCATAATGAAACGAAAGCAGAAAAAGATCTAAGCAAATGTGGCTGAGGGTAAAAATCATGTTGATTTCCTGATCGTAATATATGTATCCATAGCATTTGGAATCAATTATCTCGACTGTTAGTGGGCTGAAATGGAATAATCAGCTCATAAATGTTTGATGCTGTCAATACACACACAGACTAAAAGTAAAAACATGTTTTCCATGGGTATAAATGAAAGTTAAATATATAATTTATTTGCCTTCAACCCGATCAGATAATTATTATTTGATTTAATTGACATCTCAGTGAATTGTTTTTCTCACCAGCTCTTCCAGCAGCCAGTCAGGTACGTTGCGTTCATGGTTACAGACTGTGTAGGAGGATGAATGGCTAAAAATGACGGGAGCTTCGGAATGCTTCAGCACGGCCCGGGCAGTATCCCAGGAAGTGTGGGAGAGGTCCACTATCATTCCCAATCTGTTCATCTCATGCACCACTTCCTGAAAAACGAAACGTTCAAAAATCATTCAGGGAGATTTTCACAATTTTCTGAGGAAGGAGAGAAGTAAGCTGAAACAACAAGAGGCGATGGCTGCATGCAAACATACAAACGCAGTCATGCAGATTGCAATCAAGGAAGTCTGACACGGCAGTCTAAATAGGAAAGACCTTATTACGATGTCTGCCATATCTACTCTTGCAGAGTAATATCTACTCTGCAACAACGTTGCTGTAATAAATTAAAACCTGATAAGGGTACTCCCATGTTAAGGAAAAAAGCTTTTCGAGCCTCAAAAGTGATAAAATCTCATCTGAAACAACACAACTCTAAATTGCCTCAGCGACTATAGCAAACCATTCTCTTGTTTGGTAGTAAACATGTGTTTTTTGTATGTGTCCGCTGTCAGTTCACTAACAATTATAATACTAATACTAATAATAATAAGAAGAATAAAAACAAAAACAGCCCAGATCAGCATGAGTATTAACACACTGCTTGACAGCACTGAGGTTTATGCTTACCTTCCCAAAGTCTGTCAGGCTGTTGTTCTGTCTTTGAAAGACATCGTACAGTTTTGAAGATGATTCAGCCCTGGAAGAAGAACAGAAGAAGGCTACTGCTCATGCCATCTTTTGCACCCTTCACTCTACGTCAATACGGTATCTTTTGTGGTATCTGAATGAAACTGCTCAATCAGATTGTGCACGCCTAGGTTCATTTTCAAAACAGACAATATGCAAACATAAAAAAAATATTAACACGTTTGACATTTCATTCCCCTCCTCCACGTCAACAGCAACTATCAGATTCATTGTGACTAATTTTTAATGTCGCTCTAGCGCTGCCGCCGTCCGATCCACCGGACCCAATGGACGAGCAGGACAAGAATTAAGCAAAAGGTGATTTGCTCAAATAAAGAAATGAATATGCCTCTACTATTACCAGGGTGTATTGCAGGTATGTGTGAGGGACATGGAGCGGACACCCAGCTGGTAAAACATCCGAAGGGCCGGAAGGCTGCTGTCAATGGAGTGGCCTCCCTCAATACCTATAAGACAGGCTATCTTTCGCCTCATCTCAGAATTCTTCAGATCTGCAAAGACAGAAACAAATATACAACACATACACAAAATAACATGTTACCGTTTTTGCTTTCTCTGTCAAACCAGCTGCTGCACTGTCGTTATTTCAGACAGGCTGAAGCAGCAAAATGAAGAAAACTGAGTCTGTAGTCTTATCATGAGGGCGGTGCATTGTACCCTGGACAGTTGTGGCCAGCTCAAAGTCCTGGTATTCGGTGCACATGCGCCTGACCACATCTATTTGTTCCAGAGTCAGCCTCACAGCATCCTTCTGCTGGGCCCCACACATCACATAGACAGAAAACATCTGACAAAAGGGACGAGGGGTGTCACAGAAAGAGAATGGGAGACACTTTTTAGAAACTGAGGTGACCGTCGCTCTAGGTTTGATCTTTTCACAACATGTGCTCAGTAAACGCTTTCATCCAAAAGCCCTCTGGCTTCGAAATGCTTTTGCTACCCCGTGGAGCAATCCCCACTTTAAAGCATGCAGGCGTCAAGGAGTTAACTCTGATTAAATTATAATACCTGCGTCTGCACGTGGCCCTCTTTGAGACGGTTGATGTCTGTGGCCACTTTGCTGACCTTATGAAGGTCAACCTGGCTCAGGCGATTGTTGTGAAGGATCCTCAGCTGGAGAGCTAGGTCGTTATGACTGAAGGAGAGAGAGGGGGAGAGGAGGAGGACAGTGGGGAGGACAAGGTGGAGAGGGAATTTAACGTGATCTCAATAATTTATTTCCGTGACTGTAACTTTTACGCAGGCAAAACTGTAAAATCCTTCACCCGTCGACGAGAGGATATTTGGACATCAAGTCGACTGCTCTGTCTCTTTCAGAGTATCCGGATACACAGAGACACAGGGAGAAAAATACCAGCAGAGGCCCCGGGGACAGCATCCAGATGCTGAGTGAGGCACTTGTTAAAATTTTCCTCGAGGGCATATTCTGACCAAAGAAAACAGATCATTATTAGAGAAAGCAAATAGTCAAATATTACAGTGACAAAAAAACAAAACAAAAACAAACAACAAACAAAAAAAAACATCATGGTAGTTTAAGTTATAATATAATATGAACTTAACTTCATTACACTTTAACTCTGATGAGATTATATGTTAATAAGGTGTTAATAAGGCAGTGTATCTTAACTATTTATATGAACACAAGTCCACAAAAAAACAAACTGGATACAGATTTTTCCGTGTTAACTTTAATTTAAACAGTAAAAAACAAAAAAAAACAACAAACAAACAAAACAAAAAAACAACAACTTACCGGTCAGGCAAAGACTGGTTGACAGCCTCATCGATCTGTTCGTCAGCTGTCAGGTTGTTGAGAGTATAAGCTTTCCAGGTCTCCGCCCCGCGCAAATGTAGAGCAAACATTATTCACGACAGGGAGCAGTACACTGTGATGCATTCGCGTGCCGTCGGAAGAATTGCTTATACAAATACAGCGTTATTATTAGAGACAGTGTTTGCTGTAGGTTATGTTTGTTTGAACATGAACATCTGCACACTTCCTTGTTGTTCCATCTTCACTTTCAAACGTTCCTAATTTGTTAGTTATGTGGTAAGTGTTGCTAAACATATGAGGCATGTTAATAAAATCTACTTACGCAGCCACTACCCATGTAGGCTATGCATCATTTTCATGAGCAGTTTTATTTATCTGCTTACTGAATATTTAATTTTTACTAGAATTTACGAGGGTTACATCTCCGTTGAATCTTGTGGATTTGTTGGTTGCCATCTGCTGGTGAGGTTCTGCAATTACACCACCTGACCTTCACCTAATTTATTATTATTATTATTAGCTTTTTCACGTTTGTTTTGGACCAGGAACAAGGTCACTTATTGATTATGAGACTTTTTAATAATGGTGTTTTATTGTGGTCTTTCTATTTTTCTTTTTACACAATTATTTTACACGTCACCCAGGTAACGCGCAAAAAATGGAAACCGGAAGTGACAGCGATTCAATTATGACATTAGAATGATTAAACTGTTTAGGAGCGCGTTAATAGGCTACTAGATAACAATGACAAACCGAGGAGTTTGGGACAGTGACTGGAATCTGCTTACAAATAAAAACAGTTAACAGGAAGAGACACTAGAACGAGAAGTTTGGCAAGGCCTACAAACACAAAAAGCGGAGGTTTGCTGACTCTGAAAGAGTCCCGGATTTTACTACCGCCATCTTCGTTTGGCTCAACGACTGTGGCTGAGCAGCAGAGAGAATGTGTGTGACAGTTGGCCGAGGAATGGAAGTCCTGAAGCAACTATAAGTGCTGTTAATCAATGTTTTATAAAGTTTTGAAGAGGAAACTTACATTTTGGCTTATCTACATCTTTTGCTTCTTGTTTTTGTTGTTTTCAAGAAGAAAATTACGTTTTAGCTTACCTCCATCTGTTGCTTTTCATAATATTTTGATTGGCCAAAGGACAACTTTCTCAACGTTCCCTCTATAAAATGGCAAACATGGCGTCCTCCACAGTACAAAGACTAAAAACTGGATTGATATACCTGGAATTATTATTTGTTATTTGCACCTGCGCCTTCCTGACTGGGAATTCTGACGATATGACCTGCTACAAAAACTTTAATATGGCGCATTCGGGGAGCTGGAGGCCTGGTACGTGCACAAAGACTGCACTTTCCTCAAAAAGAGCACGGAGTTCTGCAAATGTGGAACGGAGTAAAACAACGAAAGAACAACGCCTCGAGGTAAGAGTGTATTTCTGTTTATTGGATATTGATTATTTCGAGGCTCATGGGATGCCCACTGAGTCCGCTATCTGTGACACGACAAGTCGACCGGAGCAGGTTTTGTTGAAGCCTTTGCATGAGTTTGGCTCTCGAATGTTGAGGTGGTAACTTATATAATTTTTTTTTAGCATGAGAAACCTTCTTTAAATTATCATAACTATGTTTAGTGTTTCATTTTCAAATTAAGAGTAGCTAGTGTTTGGAATAGTGACATGATTAGTTCTTGATGTGTTTCTGATTAATTTTTGGGCACGTGGATATGGAAAGAAATTCCTACTGTCATTGAATACATACTTCCGCATGTACAAACCGTTATTTTGGACCATGGCTTGTTGTGTTTTCTCATTTGTGGATAAAAGCGTTCCAATCGTGTGCAGATTTATTAATATTGCAAGTCCTCTGGGGGCGTTCAGTGTGATCGTTCCTAATGTAATCATGCTACTACAGATAGTTCATGTGCAATCCATTACAATTTGATAGATTGTATTATTATAGGATATATGCTGACACCAAACAGTCCGTTTAAATATATAAAATGTAGCCATTATAGGTTGCATATTGCTGCCTACGAATCTCAAGTGTTTGTGTAGATTAGATTTAAGCACCCTTAAGTTGGGGACATGCTGCATTTTTTTTTTAAAGTAAGAGCTCCCACAAAGATCCATCTGATTCTGTGAACTGGAGCTTGCATTACACTTTAGCCTGAATGTTAAGGTCCAGACCATGGGTTGCAGCCTCTGTCTCTACATGCTTTCAAACTTGAAATGTGCTCGCGCTTAATGAATCCTGTGCAGCAAATGTGAACGAGTCTGGTGTTGACGGGGAGCATCAGGGCGCCACAAATGAATTTCAATTAATTTCAGTGGGTAGATGCGAAGCCCGATTCCGGGGTCCACCCACTGAGATTTGGCCTTGTAGTCTGTAATGAGGAGAGTGATTCGCCTCTGATTGGAGCACCCTACTGCTTCAATGGAGTAATCACAACAGTGTTGATATTACTCTGCCAATCCTCCCACTGCGCGGAGTGGACCCCCAGCCGACACTGTTTGAATTCAAATTAACCAAATCATTTAGTTATATTGTCGACCTTGGTGTGGAATGTGACTGGCAATACGACGTTAAACTGAGTCTGCACAGATTGATCTGGGCGCTTAAGCCAAATTTGTATTAGTGTAGCTTACTGCTGCAATTCTTTTAATTAATGTGCTTGACTCATGTGAGCAGGGTCAAGTCAGTGTCGGTTGAATTGTTTGGGGGGAAAAAAAAAATTCTAAATGTTGGTGTTACTTTACTTTTTCTTCACTTTTTATTTCATGTCACAAGATGGTGATTGTTTAAATTTAAAAACTGATAGCGTTAGAACCAGTGCAGCCACATACTTTAAACGACCACCATGTGGAAGATGTATTATTGCAGAGTCTTTTATTATTAGAGTCGCATGTGAATGCATCTCTCAAAAGAAATTAACCAAATTACATAGGAAACTAAGAGCAGACACTGAAATAGTTTTTAACTCTTGTATGTACTCAATATGTACTGTACACATGTAGTATTGTTGTGCAAGAAAAGAAAATCTTTAGCAATGCAAATTAAATAAATGTCAAAGAAGACCTACTACCTAACCTAACTTAAAAAATATATATATATATTTTAGCCACACAAACACTCTTACAGAATTGCTTCATCTTAGTCGCCAGCAATTTTTTTTTTAAGCCACAAAACTGCAATAGCTGCTCTTACATTGTTTTCTTTGAAGTTGTAGTTAGTTCTTTCAGTGGTGAGATACCTAAGAAAGCCACAGATTTAGTTTCAATTCTGAAAACACTGATAACGCCTAAAAGCTTCATCTCAGTATTGTTACCGAGATAGGGACGGCTAATATTCTGCCCAAGAGTGCTGGGCATAATGCTTGCGTGTTTTTAGTGCCCAACCCTGCCAGTAGTTTAGAGCATTTCTGGCGCCATTTTAATCCCAGCGCTGCATTTCCCCACGGTGTACATGTGCACAGTCTTTACAGAAGAAGTCAAAGGGAAGAGGTTGAAGAATCCAGAGGGCCTCCTTGTTTGCAGATCACCATTATAGTGTTAATTATGTGTTCAGGGTATTACTGAAGACATAAAACTAAGTGCGTGTGTGCATGGATGCCTTTTTTTTTTCCATTTCAAAATCATAAGTCACTTAGCCATGTTCCTCATCATTACCTAGAAGACTCATCGTGTTACTGTGAGAGAAGAGTTCCTTATTAACTTGTGGTTCTTTAATTCAGTTGAGGCCACTCATTATTACTGGAATGAGGAAACAATGACGGAAATAGCTGCCTTTAAGAAAGAGTTCAGCGTACCGGCCCTGAGACCGTCATTAAATGATCTAAAGAACTGCGCGACCCACGTCTCCTGTTTACCTGTGGTAAAGGCTCTGTTGGATCCTTAAAACGTGATTCTAGGTAATAGGTTCATCAGATAAAGGGCATCTATTCTGTGACCGTTTATCTTTGTTGTGCAAACTCTCCGGTGCACAGGACCATAAATGTCTCCCAAACATATCAGCAATGGCATCTTTCTGCAAGCAGATTTTCTTCTCCAGTTTGTTTTCAAATCGTTTCTCCACTAGAGGGCAGCAGCAGTCAGTTGCTCTGCCTGGTTTCCTTCATCTTTTCCAAGCCCATCCTTCATCTAAGAAAATGAATCCAATTCCAATATAATGTTCAGAAGTGACCGATGCATGTCCTGCTGCTCAGTACATAAAAAACACACATAAATTATTTAAAGAGCATCTGAAAATCCTCAAAGTGAATGTAATCTTTCTTTTCCTTTTAAATTTTAAGACGTTTCCATGAAAGTAACAGCCGACTCATGAGTTACGTTTATTGTTTATTAAAATGGTCTTAATGCAGGGTGACTACACCTAGTCATCATTTCCTATCGGAGCTTTTCGGAAGAATACCGAAGACGTTTTGGTTTCCAAACTTCTCATTTCTTTTTGCCCTGGATTCTGGCAGCCCCGTAGTCAATGTTCATTATCTGCTCTTACAGCTTTGACTTCAGCACAGCAATTACATCCTCAGCTGCACTGATTAATCCAACATGGAGGCATTTCACAGAATGGTTTTGAAAAGGCATTTCCAGACACTTACCAGGGAGTAGCTGTGGCACAGCTTGTTTATGCAGATAGACCACAGCCAGTCAAATGGCAATAAGATGCTTTCAATGGCTGCTTAAGTGTTCTCTTAACCTCTAGTGTACACTGCGCAGGAAACAATAGAGTGTTCAGAAAATGATTAATTTAATCTATTTTACCCCTGACTTATAATGGCGGTGCTGGATGTCATGTTTAGGTAATGTACGTTTCTCTATTGTTCGACATATTCCCTCAATGGCCATCCGTTAATATGTCTCCACTGCTCTCTGCTTAACTGCTTAACCTTCCATTCTCTCCTTGCAATCACATAATCAATCACTGTCCCGTTACTTGACAAGGCAGACAAAGAGTGTGTATGAGTGAGAAAAACCTTTTGGCCTGTCTCGGCAACCAAGAGGAATGTCGACTTCAGAGGGCTAACACGGGCAGAAAACATAGGCCCAGTAAATATTCAATTTAAAGGATTCCCAGATAAGGCGAGTTGAAAAATTGAGGCAGCACCCATTCTTCTAGATAAGAGAAGACGGAGCCATCTGGAGGCTGGGAGATAGCGAACTCCCACGCCATCCCGGAGACCTCGCTCTCATCTGCTGCAGCGGCAGAGAGGGGAAAAATAGAGTGCCAACACTTTCATTATATTTACTTCAAAATGAATTTATTCACACTCAGCGCATGTAGTTATTGGCTTTGGCAAACAGAAGGTTACCGCTGTGTCCGCCGTAACCGAAAACCACAATCAAAATTGTGGCGTGATTTGTGATCCGAATGTTGATTTACTTGGTTAAAAAGTAAAAATAATACCGTGTGTGCGAAGTACTATTTAATAAGAAATTGTAAACTGCTTTGTCTATTCTACAGTTCTTTACCAAAAACTGAAAACCAAGATCCAGTATTAAATAGAATTTAAGTGTTTATTAGAGTTACACCCTTATAATAAGTTTGTGTCTTTTAATATGTCCACCTTCCTCATCTGATTCAACACTGAAGGTATGGGTTATTCTTAGAGCAGATGTTTGAAGCCTCTGTTTAAACTATGTAAAGTACTGTGTTGACTGAACACGAATACTGCATCGTAGGCTAAGGCTTGTATCTCTTCCTAATCCACCTTGACCTCATGTTTGAAAACAAACATTTACCTGCAAACAGTCTCTCAACCTGTGAATAACCTTGTCCAGATTCTTATAATGCACTTTGTTGACTCCTCCACCCCGCTATTTCGTGCCAGCCACATTGAATTTAGCTCTGGGATAATTCTTTTGTCAGTATGTTTTATCTGTTCTCTCACTCAGGTACGCTCTGCCGTTATCCCTAATTACCCTCGCCGCATTTCACACTTGGCCCAGAATTCTTAATGCTTGATAGCAGATGCAGGTCGATTTGAAATTTACTTATAGCGGCATTATCTTTTTGACCTGCATCGCTGACAGACTGTCCCGAAGGCTCTTGGGTGAAAGCTGTTAACTCTGTGATAACAACGACCTGAAGTGATAACCTTCCAGCGGTCTTGAGGACACACAGTTTGCTACATACATGGCGTACTGCGGTCGCAGCGTTTCTTATTCAACCTTGGGTGCTTCGCTGTGCTCTGATTCGTTTAATGGGATCGGGAGAGAGGTTAATCACTATGTCCGCCGTAGACTGTTAAAGTGCTGCTTGACCACCATGAGAAATATTATTACTTCTTTCTTTCTCTGTAAAATGAATTTGAATGCAAATGCAACAGGAGTTAGTTCTTTCTTTTTTCTTTTTTTTTTACTCTTGTTTTAATATCGTCTTTCCAATTAGGAGTAACTTTGATTAATTTATTCTGGACGTCGACATTTGTAGATTTTCATTAAGATGAACAGTAAAAGCTTCAGACAGAGTTCCACTTGTATTGTCCGCTGAACATATGGCTGATTAAATGAAATGAAAAACGGAAAAAAAAAAACGTCCTAAGTATGCGGATGGAATTGTTCTCAGGCAGGTTTGCTCTGTTCGCGTTGTTTAGGACAAGTTTCTAAAGGATTCTTTAATCCATAAAATTCAATACGTACCCTCCCAGCTGTTTCCCTTTTCCTACCACTGTGCATTCTGCTCAGAGTTGAATTTTGATCCAATTGCCATAGATGTCTGCAGCATCCAGTTAAGCTTCCGAAATTACTCAGAGGCACCTCTCTTGCAACAAAAATGGGATCCAAGTGGTGTGGGAAATGCAGGGAGGCAATGTATACAAAATGTCAGCTGGAGAAAGTCCGCAGTCATTTCATTTTGTTATGTCTGTCAACTGCAAGTGCACGGGGTTACTTGGCTCCTTTTAAACCACATTTTCAGCGCATTATTTTTGCTTGAGAAACAGAAGAATGCAGAGGAAGAGACTACTACATATGCTGGGTGAGTAGGCCTGTAGGCTGCAACAGGAAGGAGTGGAGCTTGCTCCCTGGTTTCATATTTTGCAGGGACGGTGTGGTGTGTAGCTGTGTCGCGCCTAGTTTTAATCCTTTTCTCCACTGTGTTGTCTGATTTTATTTTGTTATCTTAATGATAATCTGTGCCTGTATTTCTGCCCTAGGCATTTCTGTCAGACTGGGTTGATTTAGGAGCTGCGCCTTATCAACAGCTTTGTCATTAAATCTGATTTTTTTTTTTCTTCTTCCCACAGACAAATTTCACTGCCGTTATTCTTATCAACAGATCAGCACACTGTGATTTTCTCTTCAATCAGGACTTTGCAAATGATGTGTGAGTAAGAAAGATGAAATACAAAAGAAAATTTCCGCTGGAGGGGGGGGAGAAATGTTTATTTAATTTTGTTTTCGTGAGTTAATAATCAGACAAATAAAATTGGTATGTTTTGCATTTGCCATATCATCGATGGCTTCACGCTGTTTTTCATCTCATGATCTTGCATCTACTTTCTGGGTTTTGAACAGTTATATTTAAAAGCAGGGCGGGATAGAGATGTTTGTAATAGTGATGCCAATAGTATGACTTTGTCCACAGGTTGTGGATGGTTTACTGAAAGCAGGAATCTGGTACCCGTGCGTTTCATGGCTTCTTGTCTTTGTGAAATGGGATGTAAATCTAGTCAAGACCTTACAGCAGAGTAGCACACATCGTCACAGCTTTGTGGATGTGAGAGACCACGTTAGACGTACCAGGAATGACGCCCTGTAAATGCTGCAAGTACACAGGCAAGCTTTTAGGTTCCAGTTAAACTGACCTCTGGAGGCTGGAATTGGTAGTCAGTAGTCAGTTCTTCTGAGAAAGCACTGTTCTGTCTGAGTGAATGTTCTGATTGTCTCAGCATTGTGCTTGAGTGGAGTGCAGCGCCAAATGAACTCCTCTGATTCAATCCCCTCCACTGTGACACCGGATCAGACAGTCACTGAGGAGGGAGGACCGAGACTCCTTCCCCTAAACATACCCTCTTACACTGAGGGAAAGTGCCATATGGCAAAGGTCCAAGAGGTCTCTTGCATGCTTTCTGCGAGGAAGGTTCGGCGCCCTCCCTCTCCTCCCACAATGCACTGAGAGTCTCTGGAGGCTGATAGCCTGGCTCTTGGGGGTCCAGGGGATCTTTGGAAAGAAGGATGCTGATTGACGGTACAGTCCTGTGCACCGTCATCTCGGAGGTCCCTCCTTCGGCGCTCTCCCACACCTCTTTCACCACCTTGTACCGCAGTTTGGTCAGCTGGTGCAGGCAGCCCACCTTCCGTTTCATGATCTCGGCGCAGGTGATGGTCTTCGTGACCGCGCGACCCGAACCGGTGAAGACCACCTGCCTGAGCCCGTCACCGCTCACACCTCCCCCACTTACACCCTTCTCCCCCTGCATTCGTGCCATGGCAAATCCCATTAAGTTGCGGATCTTGCTTCCCTCCTTTACACGCATCTCCAGCACCCCAGAAGCCAGTCCCGGGAAGGGACAGGGGCTGTCCTCCTCAGTTCGACACACTTTCCTGAAGCCTTCCTGTCCTAGTTTGAGTGCAGGAGGAGGGACAGGTAGCGGTGCTGGTTTCAGCGGGCTTGAATTATTGTTCACCACTGCTGGCTGGCCAGCATTGCCGTACACTTGACCCTGGTAGACGGGGCACAAACCCAGATTCTCCATTTGAGTCGGTTTGTTCACCTCCAGTCCTGGGTAAGGCCTGACAGCGTCTTTGGTCAGGTACAGGTTCTGGCCACTAACAAGTCCACACCCTGTGAACATTTCTGCAGTCCTCAGTGCTCCACTGTGTTAGTCCAGACACAGAGTTTTCCCACATCGAATACCACTTAACATAATTTTCTTATGCATGCGGCACTTCCCTCTTCCCTTCAGTTAACAGCTGTAAAGTTTCAAGACTTCTTATAAGAAATATTACCCGCTCCCCAAGAGCACTATCAACAAAGTCTTTAAGGCTCTCTCTCAGAAAGAGCTGGAGAATAAGATAAACGCCTGACTGTGGAATTAAGAGCACCGACGGGACCTTTCAACATGTTCTTTAAAGAGCATCTGAATTTCATACCACAAATTCAGTAAGTGTTCTGGAGACAGTAAAAAAAAACCCACGGCTAAATCATTTACTTTCCTTCATGTCTATGTATTTCACATGGTGCTTTTATCCTTTATGGCTGCGAAAGATACTGAGTGCTTTGTTGATTCTTCTTTAGCAAAACTTTTCTAAAGAGAAACTAAAAGCGCAAATTAAGACTCCACCTTTTCCTCAGCGATCCAGTCCAGCGTTGTTAATTTGTATCTGCTGAGCATGTCGTCTTCAGCTCAAAATTGACCTCTTGGGTTGTCCAGCTGTTAAGTTCCTCCTCCTGTTTTCGGACCTCTGGATGTTTTACTCCAGCTTGTGTAGGTCTGTGTCTCCCCTTCTTTTGCCCATGTTGGCGTCCACGTAGTTGAGGCCAGGGTTGCGCAGAGGTCGGCAACTGGGGTTTCGTCCCTAGAGTTCTGTCTCGTCCTCAGTGATGCTCTGGAAAGTCTGTTCTGTTCCCCACAAAGAGACATAAGGGACAGGAGCTGCCTCACAAATGCTCACAGGAGGAGTGCCTGTACGGTTGAGGGGGAGCATGAGGGAGAGGGGAGACAGCCCTCTTAAAGGCGCAGGTCTTTTCATCTTTTAGACGAACGCCCTCCGCTTCACAGCTGAAGCCTGCCATCTGAGGAAAAGCAGGAGGGTAGGGCTACTGTGTCCCTTTAAAACCTAGAATGCAGATCCCCGGCAACTTTGTCAATCTCTTTAGAGGACGTTCCGGTGTTCAATGTACATGACTGATTAAACCCGAGTTCTGAAATAGAGGCTCAGTCAACCTTTAAAAATGCATTTTCAGCTCCGAAACAATGAATTAAATTAGCTCTCTTATAATTGAAAACATCCTTCAAAGAGCTACTGAAAGTCAGCGGCATTAAATTGCACTGTACTTAGCCTTTATCCTATTAGATGTTTGTGGCCATTTCAATTTACATAATGCAACATTAATAGCTTCATTTTTGAGGCAATCAAGTGGCGCAGTAAGAACGCCTGTCTCTTAACGCATGGGCTGTTATATTGTTACAAGCCTTGTGAGCCCTTGGGATCAAGGACACGAGGACCACAAAATGCATAGAAGCATGACTTCCACGTCCACGGTGCTATATTAATGGTGACTGTCTTCATTAGTCTGGCGGATCTGTGCAGGTGAGGAGACGGGGCTGACAGGTGGGGTAATAAGCATCTTAATGGGCTTTCTGTCACCAGTGGAGGGCGCTGGCTTGCTCCCGTCTGCGCTGAGTCAGGCCCAGACAGCTGTAGCAGCGTCCTGCTCGGCCCAGTCTCCCGGTCGACAGGTGGATTTGTTTTTGTGTGTGACTGACAGATGGGAGAATAGGTAAAGACAGCCCACTGAGGCTGAACCTATGAGGCAGACAAGTCCTAACTACTCTCAGCTCAGTATATCTTATGGCGCACAGTAGTACACAGATAGTGTAAACTCACTGTGACTTCGCCCGGTCCTTACCGTGAGGCTAATTCACAGTGGCATGTGTATTATATTGGATCCCTATGGTAATCAAGGAAGAAATAACCCTCTTCACCCCCAAATCCAGCTGCCAAAGTGAAAATGTCTTTTATTATGTTTAGAATATGGAATCCTCACTGATAGATCAATAGACTGTTTGGATCCTTGGAATGATTAACTTTTTTAAAACTGTATTTTCATTTAATACGTATGTATGAAAAGGGTGAGCTATTTATCTCTGGAACCATTCCAGACACTGTAGGAGACATGGTAACAAATGTCTTTCTTTTTCTTGCCTTTTTTTTTTTCTAAGCTAAAAAAGAAGATGGGTGAGAGGGAAGACAGGGGGAGGAGGGAGGGTTTCTAGCGCTCACCACCAAAGTGATCATTCTGTTGTTTGGGAGAAATTACCCTCATCAGTCATACAGAGATGCACAGCTGCCTAAGGGGATCTGGTAATGTTACTGCATAATAAACTGTGTTTGTGCGTGTGTGTGTGTGTGTGTGTTCAGTGAGAGGTGGCAAGGAAGAAATGCAAGGGGGCAGAGGGTGAAAGAAGTCTGATTTAACCACAGTGAGGTTAAAATTGATGATAAAAGCAGCTCCGTGATCATCCCTCCTTACTACATGATGTTGACACATCATTTATTGCCTCTCAGTTTAGCTTTAGGAGCCTGTTTGCTGGCGGTTATGTGATAAATTAAGCAATTCAGCTTCTGAGTAAAAAATGCAGGGTTCTGAGCAAGTGTCTTCAGCCACATATTTCCAATGTTTTTTTTGTTTGTTTGTTTTTTTTGGTCCACTTTAAAGACAAAACTATTCCCTGGATGGCTAAATAAAACCATCAGGGCTTTGCACAAGTGCCGCGTATTGACCTTTTTGAGCGGAGCCTTTTTCCTTTAAGTGGCTTCATTTAATGACGGGTGGAGGCGGCGCTCATGCTTGGTCACTAACTCCTTCACACCTCCTCCACACAACTGGCCTCTGCCCCTGCAGCTCTCTAAGCACTTACTCCTCACTTTATCTGACCTTGGCTGGCATCTGTGACAGTCTAGGAATTCTCTGCTGCACGTTCACTTCCCCGTCCTCCTTCTCAACAGCCACCACCCTGGGCTTTTTTCTTCTGCCCACCAGGATTTAAGTAAAGCAAAACTATTTATTTTCAGAGACTGTGACAAATAGCGGTAGTTGTGTCTTCTTACTTTTTGCGGTGTACTCAAGGTGTCCGAGATGGTTTCTGTTATGAATAGTATGGCTGGCCCTTTGTTGTTTGTTGCAGCATTGCAGAGTGTGGTTGTAGAGCAGCTTGTTGTGCTGTTGTCGGGGCTGCATATAACAGCGGTGCCTCACTGTGACAGCCGGTCGCTCACTTTACGTTAACCGCAAGTGTTTTCACGGTCATCAACCAATGGTGGCCTGGAGGCTGTCATTTCACTCCGTGTGGAGCTCGCCCGCGGCTTGGTTCTGCCCCACAAACTCACAGCCAGCCCTGGTGGGGGACTGAAAAAGCACGCACACACACACACACACACACACACACACACACACACACACACACATGCATATGCACACACACACGCGCACAAAAAAACTATATGCTCAGCATAAGGCAGGCTGTTGGAGCAATTACAGAAACATGGCAGAACACGATGAAGCAGGCCCCACTATCAGAAGGGAAATAGAGTGAGCAGAGGAAAAATGATGACGCCATTAATAACGGGGAGGCTCAGAGGCTCGCAGAGGGGTGGGGGTGGATGACCCTCTTTGTGATTTCCCTGTGACAGCACTTTGAGGTGCAAATGGTTGTGTTTGTATTCGATATTTGGACGTTTAAATGGGCATGTTTTTGTGTCAAAGGAAAAAAAAAAAAAAAATGTAAAACCACAGTGATATAATATGCCAAATGATGCATGAAGAGATGTTTTCCTGTCACTCATGCATCCATTATTTTGGTAAATGACGGGTCAGTCTTCCTCATTCTCATTTTCTCTTTTGCGTCTCCGTCTCATGCCATTCAGACATACATCGCTTCTCTTTCAACATACCTCTTTTTTTCCCCTTTAGCGGCTGCTTTCCCCTTGGCACTGCAATGCAGATGTGTCTCTCACAGTGGCAGGAAACTTCTATTGAAGATGCTTTTGAAAGAGAGACAGGAGGGAAAGGCATGAAAGACGTTCAGCCAGAGGAAGAGAGGGACAGAAGGTTGTGGGAATATATTTGTACTAGAAATAATTTAAAAGGGAAAAGTTTGGAAATCCCATGCATTCGACGTATGACAAAGTGGAAACATATGGTAGACAAAACACAGACATGGCAACTCTTGATTTATGAGGCCTATCACTGAAAGTCATGTCTTTGCTTCATCAACTAAACAGCGACGCACAGCTATCACAACACCTAACAAATGCTTGGGCGTTTTTGAACTTGACATGAAAAAAATACAATAAAAATATGTTCATGTTTGCTGTTTTTCATTTAATGGAACTGGGCGGAGTTGCACCCTGTTGCTCTGTGCTTTTAGGTGTATTATAGCACACAGTTTGATTAACGGCACTGTCTCTAATTTAAATTGGCAGCAGCAGTTGAAAATAACATTTGTGTCTGGTGCTTCTGTTCTGTCTGGCCTCGGGGTGAAACTTAATGGACTCCGCAGAAAAAGTTTGATCAATTATATCAAAAATTAATTGGCCATGTTGAAACAAATGCAAAAAGCAAATGAATGCCTTAGAGGAAGTATTCACTAATTCCACAGATTTCAGTTTGGGACTTTAAAGCCAAGCAGTGTATATTTGTAGACACACCATTAGACATGCCATGATAGGAAGAATGGTAAGCACCAAGGCAGCAACATCGATGGTGCTTCGTCTGTATTTTTTTGTTAGGAAATCTTCATTTAACTATTAGAAACATAAGGCCGAACAATTTTGAGAAAATATCTAATTGTAATTTGTTTGTCAGGTATTGTGTCAATCTATAATTGATTTAAAACATGTGATGGAGCATTATCAGATGACATACCATATTATCATATTAAGAAAAAAAATAATACAGAATAGATGTATCATGGGCCAGATGTGCTGGATAATGTATAGTCTAAACGGCAGGCTTCCCAAAAGCATTAGCAATACTTTTGCTTTTTGTCAGATCAAGCACTTAATAATGTTATGACTTTCAAAATGTTTTTTATTTTCAGATAATTTATTCCTCACTTTCTGACTTTAACAAAATCAGGCACAGCATGAAACTGTTGCCTCGTTTGCCAATTTCATATCCAACTTTCGTGAACAAACATGACATTCAAATGTAACTTAAAACCCATTCAGCTCATTTCAAAACCATGTAAAATACAAGTCGGAAAGGATAACATTTCATGTTTGTGAAAAGTCTTTTTGGTTCTTTTTGATGAAAAGGAGCTTCTCCATATTATCAGTTGCGAGCCTGCTTCTTTTGCATCTGCAATATTTCATACTGTACTCAACAGCCTCTCACTTTTCACTCTGCTGCGTGGTGCTGAGAGGTATCTGCTTGACAGCTGGACAAAAGTTGTAGTCCCACATCCTAAAAGATATCTTAAGACACACCTGCCCTTGTTTGGCTTGTGTGTGCTCCTAAATGGCCCAGCATGTAGAATGAATTTCTCTAGAGCAAATTCCTTATCTATTCACCACACAGTTAAACAGGTGGGAGATGGTGGGTTGCTAGTCCAAATACCGGTAATAATACCGGTACGGGTGAAATTGTGTGTTTCTGTGTCATCACAGAATCTCATAATTGGGCTCCAGTACGCAGAGCTGGAATTGCGGATGTTCTGAACTATATGCTGTGTTTGGAAATGCTAAGAAATTGGACCAGATTTGATCTTTTCTCCATCTTGCATATGCACTCTCATTTTGCTATAAATGGGTCCTCATTCACCATAAAACCACATGCTTTGTGTGCAGTAAGATCAGGATCAGGAAAAAAAGAAATGTATAATTTTTGTATTGCATTAAACAGTGCCTTTTACCAGTCATGTACATGGACAACTGTGACAGGATCTGGTTAAAGATGTTTGTGGCATGTCTCGGCTTGGGTATTCCAGGTGTATGACTTCATTCTCTATTAAAACTGTCCATGCTTTGTTGTCTTTGAACAGATAGACCTCTTCTTTTCTGACATGCACTGCCATCCAAATATGTGATAATGGAACGCTTTTGCCATTAACATTTTATTTAGTGGTCAACTTTACCCTTTCACAAAAATGACTTTTGTGTTGATAGCCCCGTGACTGACAGACAGGTATCACTCCTTGCCCAAATGTTTTCTTTTGCACAGATATCTCACAATTTAAAAGACGGCCAGTGCCAAGCCTCCGGTTTGGCCTGTTTTTGATGGTTTGTGATTGCAAGTGGAGCCGGTACACACTCAGATGAAGACCAGAGCACTGCCAGTGACAGAAGAACAGCTCATCTGTAACTCAGAAATGGTTGAGAACCATAGCAAAGAAAATTGATATCTCAAGTACAGCAGTGTGGAAAGTTCAAAGAAAAAATGAATCAATGGTGGACTTCAAAATGAAGACAGGACTGTTCGCCCAATGAAAACCTCTTCAGCTGATGAAAAACAAATCCTCCGAGCTGTGAAAAAGAAGCCCATAACAACCAGTGACATCATGTGAAAGCACAGATGTGGTATAATTACAGTCAGCACTTCATAAAAGAGTGGAAAATCTGGGGAGAAAGACGGGAACTGTCCGTGGTAATGACTGATACATGGAGAATGTGATGTCAGTGCCTGGGTTGTTTTTTTCGTGTTAGAGATAAAATAACACAGCTTTTAATATTTTCGTTTTTCTTATACCACTGTTACACTCTATGCTGAGTATCATTAGTTGGAGCTAAACTGAAGTTTCATCAGTTCTAAAATGTCTGTTTTTTTTGCTCATCACCAGCTTTGAACTTGTCAGCAAATCATTTTTCAGCGTTGCATTTTTTGGGCTTGTCTCATTTCTGGCCAACACCAGTAAGCCAGTACTGTTGATAGTGAAAGGGAATGCATTTGTGTGTGCAAAGGCTTTTCCTTTTTTTTTTTTTTGGATTTACCTAAACCAAGGGAGGGAATCAGAAAATCAAGAAAGGCCACCTGCGGGGAAAGTGGTAGGCGGCCGTTGTAGTGGGACGTGACGCATGTTAAAATCATTTTTATTTTGGTGACATACAGTCACCTTGAATTAGGAGATAAGAGAAGTCCTCTTTTTGTCCACTGTGCTACAAAAAACAAATAATTAAAAGTATGATGAAATAAAATTATAACTCTGCTCCAGTGGTATGGTGGCTTCTGGAACTTGCTTGTTGTTTTTTCTTTACTTGTCATATTGATGTGACAAATAATTGCTGCAGGAATAATTTTGTAGATGTGAACAAAAGTCTGTGTGGCTGAGCACAAAGGTTTCCTTGACTCCTATTGGCTGCAACAAGACAATAACCTGAGACACCTGTCTGTGCAACCAAACATTTTAATTTCAATGAATGTCAGACTTTATACTGTCATTGCATCAGAGTTATGCTACCACATATGAGACTTTTAAGTGATTTATGTCCTTGGATTTGCATATTCAATTTTTTTGTGACACCACAACAACTAATGTATTTCAGTGGTCACTATCTTTAATATCTTTTCTACTACGGATATAAAAGGATCAATCCAGACGGTAGGCTTTTTTTCAAAACCTTTTTTTTGTTGTTGTTGTTGCACTGAGGAATAGAAAATAGAAAAGCAAGATGAAACAACAGCAAATAACTAGAAAGTAATTCTTCCACAGACTCTTTAGTCTCCTCCCTGTGTGAAATACCTCTGATTATATCTGTACCTTCATGCAAGTTGTTGTCAGACAAAGCTGTCATGAGAGATGTATTTTTATGAAAAGATGAGTCACTGTTACAGTGGCTCTTAGTATTCATTGATGATATGCAGTGCAGTGTAATAAGAGCAAAATGCTAGTCCCTTCATATTTCTTATTGTAGCCCTGAACTCAAATGCCTACAGTATAAAAACAAACATTTTCTAGTGACGAGATGACCACACCCTGCCCATGTCACATGAGCGGCCAGTGTGTTATGTCATCAGCCATCACAGGTGACACGAAATTACCTGACGTGCTTTTCTGTCAGTTGGGGTTTTGCCTCTTTGCCTGGTTCAGGTTCGTCTGATATCCAATAGGATGCGTTACTTATGTCAGTACAAAGCCAGTAAAACACAGTTCATTCCTCTGCAGGACTAGACGTCATAACCTACGCACGTAGCCTGCATCGATGCGAGCCATTTATACTCATGCACTCGTCAGTCTGACTCACTCTGTAAAAACACCACCCAAATGCTTGTAGGTGCTGTGCTGTGCTGTTTTTTCTGCCATTCGGGTTAATTTTTGGTTTCTACTTCCTGCTTCCCTTTCAACAATGGCGACTGAAACTGAATAAGTCATACAAGTATTTGTATCGCCGACCCTCCTCAGTTCACCTTTCCTTGATGTGTTCCATTTTTATTGATCCAAAACAATCAATCTGAAAATTGCAGTGATGGAGAAGTGGCAGGAAATACTAAAGCAGAAATATGTTACTACCAATTCGACCAATCACAACTCTTGCGCTCTGCATCACCCCAACACATTGTTACATTTCTGGGAGGTGCACGTCAGGCTGCAGTGGTCTGTGTAGGGTCTGTGAAGTTGATGCAGGAGCCTAAACCGGCTAAAAGAGTGCTTCTTGTAGTTAGTTATGCACGGTCACCCACTCCTCTTTTCTATTTTCCACTGTTTAGCATGTGACCATTAGCATGGTTAAGATCTCCCTACCGATTTTCAAAGATGGGTTCAGATTATTTTTTTGGAAGCGTTTTTGAGCAGTGCTTTGACTTTTTGTCTTGCTGTAGAAGCCAGAATTTTTCTCAGCTTCAGTTTTATGGATGACTGCATGACATTTACATCAAGGAATTTGTTGATATTTAGCAGAATCCATTCTTCGGTCTCCCTATGCAAAAATGCTTGGGTCACTGGCTGCCTCACATCTCTTAGCAGAGTATTTCCGTCTGTGTATGAAGGTGTTCTCTCATCTCCATCGTCCTTGTTTCCTCTTCTTTTTTTTTGTTTCAAATTTGGTGTTTGTGGCTAAAGCAAAATTATGCTGTGGGTGTGGCTGTACTTTTCCTCCATTGCTTTGTCTTGTAAACATGAACCAAACCAAGGTTAAATGCTAAATGTTAACATTATTGTATCAATTACGCTTCAAATCCAAACTAAATATAGGTGTGAAAGCACGTGAAATTGGTTTTCCAGATCATTTGTTTCTAAACCGCCAACTCTGAATGACACTTGAGACAGTTGAAATTGAGAGCAGTCTTTTTGCTGTTGTCTCTCTACTGCATGAATGGTATTTACTTATTTTACTCTACAAAATGTACATTTTCCCAGGCTCTTTAAACACTTGAATACTGTACCTCCATGACTGTTAAAGTGGGCTGTTTTTGTTGACATTGTTTCACACAGGCACAGTTTTTATGCTCATAAATTTCAGTACATTATGTGTTTTATAGAGAGCATTAACATGGTACCATTTACAGCTTTGGCTTTTACTTTAACTACGTTTTACAGGTTTAAAGCATAATGTATATCTTCCTTCTTTGGCTCCCAAACCAGCCTTTCTAATAATGGTGTACTGGATCGGTGGCTTTTGTAAAATAAAGTGAGACAATGTGTGTTGTGGCTCTCTAGTCTCCCATAAACACCTTCCCGTCACTGAGTTTCCAGATGGCTATGCTCCTCTGTTTCCCACAGTTCATAGCTCTAAACTTCCTAGTGCACAGATTTGCGTCAGGTCACTGCTCACTCTGACACGCTGGAGGAAGAAGAGCACCAGTCCTACTCAGCGGGTGTCCTTGAAATGCACTCTCTGGATTTTTATTTATTTATTTATTTGTGGGGGGAGAGATCCACGGCAACACGCACACATTTTCTTTCTGATTGGAAATCCGCGTAGTTTAAGATTTCAGCTCAGCAGTTTACATGGGATGCGATTTCATACGGTCTGGTGTTAACATGCCCCGACGCTTTTAATTGAAACAGCTATTGGACATGCGCACAAATTATGGACAAGTCATGCATTTGTCTTCCTGAAAGGCTACTTACACTGGTTACTGATTAGTTTCCTACCTTCTGTGTACCTAGTGCTGCTTAGTTGCACTGTGCTATTTTGATATGCTTCTGTTTGTGGTGTTTCTGTTTTTTAAAGAGACTACAATCCGAATATTAGACTCTATGTTTGGTTTCAAGCATGCGCATGCAGTTGGTGTAACAGACGTGACTTCAGCTCAGGCATGTGACCTCCTTAAAAGACTTGGTTTAGGTTTCTTGGCTGGGGACTGGCTGTTAGGAAACAGTGAACTTTAAAGGATCTGTTCACAGGTCCACACCAGTTTTATTCCGTATTTAATTGCATCTGAGAGCAATCACTCTCTGCCCTACAAATCCTTGGTAAAGCTGTGCTTTACAATAGAGCCATAATTGCAGGAGTTTAATTGCCTGCCAATGCTCTGCTCCCACTGCCTGCTTGCATTGAAGAGCCCAATAATTAGAAACAGGGAGAAATTAGGTGGCAATTTTGTCTTGGCAATTATCATAATGCAAAAGAAGTGCCATTAGTATTGTTAGCCCCACAGTACATAATCCTTTGACACTGTCAAGTCTCTCCCTTAGCTGCTGGGTACAACAACTCTTGATTTCCCTGTAGCCTTTGCACTCCCTCAGTCACTACTTTAGTCATCAGCTATCCGGGCCAGCACACTTGGAGTCAAACTAGCAGACTGAACACATCCATGCCTGGAGTGCTGGGAGGATTAGGAACTACAGCATTAGCAATCTGCTTCCTTTAAAGGTATATAAATTGGGTGTTAATCCTCTTCCACCATGTCAACCATGAAATTGTGTTTGATATAACAGAAAAATTAACACAGTTGACGGATATTGTATTTGTACCACACTGGTATTTCATTTTGTTTCAGCGGATTTTCTGAAGTATGGTCGTGCTCCTGTTTTTGCTGTACTGTACACGAGGTAGTTCAAGCGTACGGGCAATGTTAAGAGAATATTACATACAGATCCTATCATTCACAGTTGAGGTAGTTTTTAAGATTTTTAATTGGAAGTTTTTATTACTGTATGTTTAGTATGGGTAACGACAGAACAATATATTCCAGAAACACAGTACAAAGTTATAACTGTCCAACCAAACAAAATGTATGTTTGATTTTCTTTAGACTCTTCAGGCATCTTTTAGACCATAAGAGTTAACTTCATTTAATACATGCACAGAATTAACATGATTTCTCTGGATGCCTAGACTAGACCACACTCAGACCCAGTAATCTGTGTGGTGGGAGAACATTATGATTATGATACACTTCTTATTTAAATTTCTCTTGCTATTTGCAATTGCTATTTTCAGTCATGCTCCCTAGCTGAAATACTTGTTATACTAGTTAAGCAATGCGGCTGATTTCTTTTGTTAGGCTTTGTAAGAACATAGGACCCATGTTTGAAAGGTGCTTTGATTGGAATTCAGGATACGACTATTATTTAACATAATTACCTATATGTAATAACGAGCCTTATTATCCGTGCTGTCAGTTAGGTTTGTCATTACATTTAGTGTTTGGAGAAGATTCTTTTTCTTGCAAACCATTTTCTACACATATCCTTTGTATTTCAAACAATGTTTGCTGCTTTGGGAAATTGCTCTTCTAGTGTTTTGTACAACTTTGTCACATTTATCAATACCCTCGTATAGAAGATATCGACCGCACAAGTAGCAAAGCACAAGTGGCCATTACTGCTTTGAATGGGTAGGGTTGTAAAAAGACAAAAGATAAAGTATGTTTCAGGGATCTGTGTCCATTGGAAATCATTGGAAATAGTACATGTGATGCACCCTGGCCTTTAGAAGTGATTATTTAAAATTGATAAATACTGTAGATCTAAAGTTCAAAGCATTTAGCCATTGACTGTACGTAAGTGACATTTTGAAACTAGATCGTAAAGTGTGCAATATCTGATTTCAATGGTTTATTTGTTTGCATAAAGACAAAATTGAACCCAGTGGGAGTATTTGGATGTATTGTTTTTTTGTGCAAAACATTTGCTTGCTCTTTTAAAGTCTATTGGCTGAACACACTGCAAAGCCTGGAGGCACACAGACAGGATTTGTCAGCTTAATTTGTATTTAGACAGACTTCAAATGATAGTATGGTTGCTCATCCTAATAATTAAATATTGTTTTAATTTAAAATATTGTACCATATTTATGTTCAGAAAACTATGTTTGGTTAAAACATGTTACCAAGATCCATTTTGTGAAAGGTATCACTTCACAAAGCTTCTCTACTTTTTAGCCTTCAGCACTTTTTAAAAGTTTTGTCTGAATTCTTTCAAAATTCATTTTGGCAGTGTATTGCAAAACAGCCCTTTACCATGTTCTGTTACCTGTTTTTTGTTTTTTTCCCCCTCACACTAGCAGATGCTGACTATTTCTTCCCCTGCCCATGTGGGAACTGACCCTGGTAACTAAACGTACAGTGACATAATTTGCATACCATGTTCATATCTTCGCTTAGCTGATTTTATGACTGCCGGCAGCTGCTATGGGTATTTTGGACTATCAGGCTATCAGGCAGCTTGTCAAAACTTCCCTGCACAGCAGGTGACTAAAAGCAGGGCTCAACATTAATGCTTGCTCTGTTGGAAGAGGAAGAGAAATTGACCCTACGAGCAAGAAGTAACATTCTCCCGGGTCTGTGGGGGGGACAGAGGAGGGGAGAGGGTGTAAGTGAAGTGACATTTGCTAGAAAGTCTAAACAGCTGTGCAGTTTACAATAACACTTTATACTTTTACTTTAAGAGCTGTGACCTTCTCTCACCCAATCAGCTACATTGACCCAAACCAACAAGTTGAGATAAACTACAACAATAGATACAATAAATACAAACATGGCTCACTTTGGATGCTGGCCAAGTTTGATGTTGCTTAACCACAACGCAATTGTTATTGATGTTGTAATTACACATGCATCAGATAATCAAAGTAGGCTAGACTGTTTCCAAACTGTGTGGCATTGGAGCAGACCCGGAGCAGACCTGGGGCCAGATGCATAACACAGCCTAACACAGCCTAACACAGCCCGATATATCGTTACGATATCTACATCTAAATATGAACATTCAAGATATTGATATTGAAAAAGCAATGATATAGACAATATAGATTTTCCCTCCCCTCGATCGCCCTGCATGTACAGCTCTGGCAGTCACAACAAACATCATTTTCATGATTGCCCTTGAATGCACCGCTAAGACCAGCCAACCACAAACCTTATTTCATGCTTGCTGTGGATCGACAGCTGAAGCCAACCAATGACAAACATATGAGGGCAGGAGTGAGGGAGACGGAGACCGACACACAGACCCAGCGGGGAAATTAAAAAGAAAAATAGAAAATGAGTGCGGAAGATAATGCTGCCGGTAGCGGTGTAGAATCTGACTTGGTGCCACAACATAAATCATCCTCCATTATTTGGAGGTATTTGGATTCAAAAAGTTCGATTTAAACCGGATTGAGGTGTCGTGCAGGTCGTGCTTAGCAAAAATTGCGACAAAGCAAGGTCGCACAACAAACCTGTTTCACCACCTGAAACAACACCATCGCGTGCTGCACGAAGAGTGTATGACAATGAGTCATCCCAGTAAGTGGCAGTGAGTTCTTAAAAATGAAACTGCACTTTCCACAATTTTTTTGTATTATGATGTTTATTTTTCTGAAAAATGTGTTTTCGCTAGTGATGCATGATATGAACAATTTCAACCGATAACCGATAATTTCCTGCTGCGCATGGCCGATACCGATAACCGATAAGTTAATATTTCTATATATAATATAATATAATATAATATAATATAATATAATATGATATAATATAATATAATATAATATAATATAATATAATATAATATAATAGTTTAGTAGCTCTGGCATATCTATAACAGCAAACAAATGTTTTGATTCTTCATTTACTGTTTTTAATGTCACAAATATTTGTGGTCATTTGCTGTAAATAAAAGTAACAATAACAATAACAGCTTTAGCGCCGCTAGCTGCCTCGTATTCTTTGCGATGTTATACGATTACAAGTGTTAAAACTCGGAAGCCTTCTTTCCTCCTCTCGGAATCCTCGCTGAACATTGTTTACAAACAGCAATGCTGTTATCATCCTCTGCCACTAAAAAAAAAGACCACACTGGTGAAGTCATGTTTAGTTAGTTAGTCTGGCAGAGACAGGGCCAGGCTTTGGTCCCCAATTTCATTAATTTATCGGATCTTTTTATCCAATAAAATGTACATATTGGATCGATAAAAAAATGACGCAAGATTTCCCCAAATCGTCCGATATTTTATCAGTCTGATAAATATACCAAACCCGTAGTCATATCATATTGATATTGAGATATCTGGCGTGAATATCGAGATATGAAATTTCGTCTATATCGTTCAGCCCTACATGGCATGCACATTGTTTTAGACAGATTTTATAGCTTCCTGTTCACATGGTTCTGTTTTATAAACTTCAATCATAGTGGGAACTGCCACATATACGCAAACTTGATTTCTCTTCCTGTTGCTGTTGCAAACACAGCTGTTACACTTAGCTGTGGCTCTTTTTTTATGTCTGTACCACTCCTTTATGTTTTGCATTTCTTTTGATGAATGTGTGAAATATGCAGTAGTATGTTGTTAGAGGACTGTCAATATAATTTGGTATATGAATTAGAGATAAGCCGATATTTGGGTTTTTTACTGGCGATATGTGCGTGCTTTTGTCGATACATATATATATTTTTTCCCCTCAGCGAGATTTACAGACAGGCGCAACCACAGGCAGCCCTGTGTTGCTGGAGACGCTGCGGACCCGTGCAGCCCATATATTGCCCCTCCCCCACTTGTAGAGTATGTGCCATAGGCGTGTGGGGCACCCCTCGACAACCCCCTTATTGTTTTTTTTAGTAGCAGTGTTAGCTCCAAATATTGGCTCAGAAATATCGTCAGCACGTATCGACCATCGACAAAAAAAAAATTAAAAAAATGATACCAGCCCTAAAAAATCCATTTCGGGCAATCTCTAATATGAAATGGCAGCCAATGCAAAATTTGACATGAGTTCAACCGAGATTTGTACCCAGCACTGGATCATAGTGATGCAAAATAGTGCAGAACGTCTTTGTCGACTCAGCTTACTGTATTGTAGTGTTTAGTGGCAGGGTGTTATCTTCCTTTGAAAAAACAGAGGTGATAATACACGTCTGAATAATGAAGAGAAAATGACTTTGGGAATCAGGAAGTCCTTCACCATTAATGTTGAACAACTCTCAGTGGCCCTCAAGCAATCAAGCAGTGGGATTTACGAAAGATTTTAATTTGGATGCATTATCCGAACTCCTTACAGACCAAAATGCAGGGAATTGCTCTGACAAAAGATATGCACTGATAAGTTTGGAGGTCAACAAGCTGCTGCAGTGGAGATATCAGCAGCTGGATTGTACCACCAGTGTTTAGCTGCAGTAAAATACACACTTAACATACAGTATAGTACACATTAGCCGGTGACCAGGTGGCATAAACACTATCAAACACAAAAACTGATCGTACAATTAGCCTTTTTCGCTCCCCATCAAAGTTTATGATCAGTAAAACGCTCCTGTTTCATCGCGTGCTTGAAACTCGCATGGTGCACAGCTTACAATTTTCAAATGCCATAAAGGAGAACCGC
Organism: Mugil cephalus; assembly: GCF_022458985.1. Classification (NCBI taxonomy): domain Eukaryota; kingdom Metazoa; phylum Chordata; class Actinopteri; order Mugiliformes; family Mugilidae; genus Mugil; species Mugil cephalus. Next base: position 14,664,094 of record NC_061772.1, on the reverse strand, counting down.
TAATGAGGCCCTGTGTGGAGAATAAAAGGAGGATTAATGAACAACGTGGTTTGAAGAGACTGCGCAGCCATCACCCAAACCCTTTACAGTGTATGCATATACTAGGTGAGAATATTCAGAGGCTTTCACACGTCGCCACAGTATTGAATGGTCTGTGCCGCGCTTGGAGGAGCATTCTGCTGATGGAATCAAAACCCCTTTCACAGATTCAAATGAGGTGCACTCAGCTGTGATTGGTATTGGAAAAGCATTTGTCGGAACAGAGGCTCACAGAAGGCTTCTTAAATACAAGGCAATCACAGTGTCTAACGCAGAGACGAGGCGAGAGGTGTGCCCAGACTGCAGAGTGCTAAACAGGACAAAGGATTATGATGGTAATAAGCAGTAAACCAAAACAAAGTCATCCCCTGATCCCTCATTCTCTCTCTCCCTCTGTCCATGTCTCTCTCTATCTCCCTCACCCCCAAATCCTCTAACGCGCTCTCTGCATCAGACTCGCCGCATATTGACAGGGCCCATTTTTTTTTTTTTTTTTTTTTTTTCACTGTGCCTGAGCTACAATTTAAAACTCATTTCTCATTATTTGCGGTGAATCCTTACACACACAATTTCTAATCTGTCGAGGCCATGATGGCTGCTGGCAGAAGCAGAGGCTCTTTATGCAGATGCCCGGCTGTACACCTATACGCAATGTCAACTCTTGCACACCCGGCTGGCCTTATTTTATTACAGGCGTCAGCAAATCTGCATGCCGTCAACTGTGAACCTTTGTGCTAATGTCTTTTTTTTTTTCCCCCTCCCACTTTAGCAGAGCTTGTGGTGTACAGGCATTTTTTTCCATCCCAGTGATAATGTGCGAGTGCAGATCAGTAAGTATTTCTGGCTCACAAGCTTCAAGAGATACCCCCATGTGACAGACCTGGGATATAGAACGTACAGGCTGAGGACACAAAGGGTAAGGTGGACGCCGATGAGCTTCGGTGCTTAGGGCGGGGGAGAGTTTACAAACCTCTAATTTGCCCTCTTTAATGAAAGGTTGTCAGAGCTTTGCTACATCCCAAAGCGGCTCCCCTCCTACTTTTTCCTACATCTTTGGCAGACACGGAAAGGTTGTGTATGTGTGTGAAAGAGAAGGGAGAGGGAAGGAGAGCGGGAGAGAGGGGCAGGGGAAAGAAACAACCATTATTACGCCTGCAACAACAGGGGCTGGCAGCAGAGAAAAGAGAAGAAAAGAGGAGAGAAGATTGTGTCTGGAATTGTCCAAGTGTGGCAGTAGTGGTCCTCAGTCACTTTATCAGTGCCACAGCAGCAGGTTTTTCTCCCCATCTATCTAGCCCAGCGACTACTCTTCCGCCCTCTCGGAGCAGGACAAACTCTTGCTCTTTCACCATGGATGGCTCAACACAATCGCAAACCTTTTTCTCCACCCCGCCTCCCCCAGCCTATCATGCTCACTCCATCTCTTCGCTCAACATCGCTCTTTGTCTAAATGCGTTTTTCTCTTGCCATCGCTCAATCTCATCATATTTGTAGAAGTGCAGAGTACTGAAAAATTGCCACACTTCACCTCCTCTGCACATTCTATTTCTATCTGTTCACTTAACATCGGGGTTGGGTGTAAATACCGCACCGTGTCTGGTTACTTAGAGCACTTCTTAGAAAGGGTTCTGAGTTGGTACACACAGTATAGGGCTTTACCACTTTGCCTGGAAAACTGATAAATCTGGCGAGTCACAGCATTTGCCAAAACTCATTTCCGTAATTTATATTTCAGCCTCTTTTCACTTGTGTGTCAGGTAACACCTCCTCCATACTGCACATTTGACTAGTTGCCCTGATCATAATGAGGCCAAAAGCTGTAATTTAATCTTCAATGCAAGTTAAAGATTTCTGATTTGCAAACATTGTTTTGAGTGTTGCTACAGTTATTTGAATCAGGTCATTCGTAACAATCATTCATTTGGACAGTTCGTGCCTAGCCTTTTATTATTTCTTGTCTCCAAGCATCTGGTTGTCATTGCTGACAAACGCCGAATACAATTTCTCTTTCCTATTCTTAGGTTTGTGACTTGCTTGTTCTTTTTTTTCTGTCTTTTTTACTTACTTTGGCAACATTGATATTGAAATGGAAAGACACTTCCTGTAGGAATAGAACCCAGCCAGGGACAGTGTAGCCTGTGCATTTACAGAAACATATTGCATTCTGCTTGGTCAAGCGTAGAAAGGAGATAAGCTACTTAATCCGTGCATCACAGATGAGGAAATGGGTGCTCTTTCTTTGTGTCTGCTGGACACTAAAATACCAGAGAAAGTTCAGAGATGTTTTATCGTCGCAGCAAAGAGGTCAAGACTCAGTTAAAGATGCCGTTGGAAGGGGATGCTGAAAGAGATGGAGAGAGAGAAGAGAACATTTCCTGATAATGACCTTTTCAGAAGCCCGTTTCTGTACGTTGGTATACAATTTTTGTTTTCATGCTCGTAGTTGTTTGCTCTCTTGTGTATGAAGTTGCTGGTTGTTGCTGTGAAGTAGCACATGGCCTCAGTTTTTGTAATTTCATATTTTTGTATCGATTAAACAAAGATGGGATTGTTGTGTTTTTAATCTTCTAATCTAAATCCCCCACCTCCCATAGAGTGATTGAGCGGATTTCCCAAAATTCTGAGACGCTGTCATAAACACTAATATAGGAAAAGAGGTCAATTTTGTTAATCTTAACTTTCCAGCCTTAATAGTTTTAGGTTTAATTGACAAAATGACGAGAAAATATTCCCTTTGATATTTTGTGCGAAATTAGATTAATTGGCCCATTTGGTGTGGGTAAAATTGTTTAATGGGCCATTATCAAGACCCCCTTCCCACGGCCACCAGCCTTGAGCCTCTACTTCATTCTTTAGATGAATGAAAGTGGACGCTCATTTCTCTGCTGTGGTGGCTCTAATACTGTGCGAATGCATAATCAAACTAAATCCAGTCTAAGCAGAATGTTTGAAAAAACAGACTTTTAAAAATGCAGCATGGCTTCGAAAAATCTACTCAGCCGCAGTAACTAGTTGCTCATTGTCTCATACAGCAGCAGCACAACAAAAACAAACTAAAGAGAGAACGTGATGAGCTTGAGTGGATAATTGATCAGGTTGAAATTACCAATGGATTTCTGCACAGCTTGCCCCTGAAAATCCATTGTGCTTCAGGTCATCTATTGGGAATCATAGAGGTATGTAATACAGTGAAATGGGCACAGAACACAGTGTTAATAATCTGTTTACACTTCAACCCCCTTTCCATTGATTTCCATTCACGGCACGCACCACCTGACAAGCACCACCTCCCTGAAGGACTACAGTTAGTTTTTAGAGGCAGCACAGGCATCTCAAACGAAACAATGAAGCAGAACCTGTTATACAGTACCAGTACAGTACCAGTACATCGTGTGGGTATATTCTGGGTTCACTGGTAACGTATGGAAAAGAATTCATCATATGTAATGTGAGATACAGTATATAAAGGGTTCTCAAGCGTGGAACCATGTTAGTACAGTATGTGAGTGTAAAATACGGTATATTAATGTTATTTCCAATTTATACTGTATGACTACTGCATTTAGTCTTGGTTACTTGTTAGTGGTAAATAACAATAACCCCAAGTGTGGATGGTTTGATATGCAGAATCGTTTCAGAAGTGATTCGTGGAAATTGTTTGGACACTTTGAAAACTTTGAACTCGACTGGATGAACCTTAAGTAGCAGTTCAGTCCTATTCCCATGAGATTATTACCTGGAGATGTCATGTGATTTAGAAATGACCTAACATCCACACCTATGTCTGTGCTGCATGAGGCAACCTCAATATTTTTTTTTTTTTTTCTTTTTTTGTGATGTGCGTTTTCACTCCACTGCATGTCAGAAGTAAATAACCTTTTCGACCACTGTGCTTTTGGGCAGATTTATTTGCTTTGCAGATTTGGGTTAACACGGTAATACAAAATATATTATGAATAAAACATGATGTGATAAAACTGTATTGACAGTATGTAAAGCAGCTCCACCTTTACCGATGTGACGCACGCATTAATGCATCAGTAAATAACATCCAATGCATAAAAATATTCACAATTTCATCTCGTCCATTTCCTCATCCTTCAACATTTCACTCCTCTTTTTCTGTGAATGTGCCTCCTTGCTGTGTATGTGCACCCAAACCCCTGTTCAGACTTTTATGTATTATTTCCAACACAGCCTTAATGAAGAGAGAATCCACGGAGAGCACCATTTTCTTGGGATTAGTATTACCTGGGTATGTCATGTAATTTACCTCATGTCTGTACCTGGTGTTGTTCATTCACATTTGACTAAACTCTGTGTTTTAGTCAAATATATTGACATTATCCCTGGTTATGATGGCTCTTCTTTTTTCCTCTTCCACTCCACTACATGTCGGAATAACAATAAACCTTTTATACCCCTATACTTTTTGACAGCTTAAGTCACGTTGCAGATTCGGATTAAGAATTAAAAAACAAACAAACAAAAAAACATGACGTGATAAGACCATATTGCTCCTGGTGGAAAATTGCAGTATTTAAATCAGCTCCACCTTTACCGACGTGATGAGCACATGAATGCATTGGTAAATAAAACACATAAAAACACATTGTGCCATCTTTGCGATGTTTCTCTAATACCCTGACAGCCAGATGAACTCCTTCCTAACGTTAATACTCTGAAGACAGTTTTTCCAAGTCCACAGGTGAGAAGCATAGTAAATGCTATGCTAGACATGAAACAAAAACACACACACACTATAGACAACTGTTTAAAGTGACGGCGTGAATAATATAATATAATTCAGAAATACATATGAACAATCAATGAAAACGCATTACAATCATAACATGATTGCTGATTTTTTTTACAAAATTTTTAAGCAAAATCACAGATATTATTTACCCCAGATTATCATTGTTCCATCACCTCTGTTTAAAGAGATGCATGGTAGGTAATGTAATGTGTAAGTTTTACTATAAAAATTACTGACACAAGCAAAGTCAAAGAAACACTCACAATTATTATTATTACAAATGACTTGAGGTCCCCAGGTAATACTAGTGCAGTTCGAAAAGTTCTGATCACAGGATTACTTTGACCAACTGATCGTCTCTCATTGTCGTCACCACTGACCACGCGTTCACCCTTACCTGCAAGTAGCTCACCATAGGACGCAGTTTAGTTCGAAGCATTGTAATCACATCTGACAGTTTTACTTGTTGTGTGTGTATTTTTTTGGCTGATGCTCAACACATTAACCACTCCCCACTCTTGGTCTTTTTACAGCAATAGAAAAATACAATGCACTGCATCATGAAACCTATAACGAAGGCTATAATGTGCAGACATTATAAAGCGGACAACAATGAAGAATTTCTTTATGGTCGTATTGGCAGCTTACAAGATTATCAGTTAACTGCATCAGAGTAAATTGAGTTAGGTCTTATTAAATCTACCCCTGGCCGTTTCAAAATGCCACTTGTTGTAGTCTCAATTGGAATGTGATTTTATCTTTATTAATTGTATAATTACTTATACTTGGTCTATTTTACACACTGCTGCTGATGTTTTTCATCTACATACTATTAAATACAAATGTTCTGTTTTTAAAATTTCCACGATTCCATGACTGTGTTGATGTGTTTGTGTTTGTGTACAGGCATGCTGTGTGTGTGCGCGCACACTGTACCATCTTCGGCTCACCTGCTCCTTCTTTCATCCATGTGCAAGCTTTTGTGTGTGTGTGTGTGTGTGTGTGTGTGTGTGCATCTCACTGCGGCGCTGCCTGTCTACCTTTAAAGAGGCTGTGAATGATCTTATTTAGTGCGTGCTGATTGCTGCTTTAACCTGGCGGCCACGCTGGATGCTGCTGCATTAATAATCGCGGGGAGCCAGGAGAGCTGGCGAGGCCCGCACCTTGTTCAACGCTCGCTCGCCCGCTATCTCCACGGTACCAAGGAAAGAGCCAGCAAACAGCAGGGGAAGTGTGGCGGAAAATTACAGTCTTCACATGCCAGCCAGGCTGCTGCTACTGCTCGGTGGGGGCCAGCGCTGTGTGAAGAAGACAGAGGAATTGGGTGGACGTTTTAGCGTGTAATGCTTTTGTGGAGGGAGAGAGGTGGTGTGTGTGTGTTCTTCTGCTTCTCTCCGTGTGTGTGTGTGTGTGTATCTTTTGGCCTTTCTTCTTTGGGGAGCTAGTTTAAGAAATGGTAGTTTGGATCATGTGTGGTGATGACTTGTGTGGTGAAATTAATTTAGCATATGTGCAATGTGAGCGTATACCCTAGACTCCGTGTGACTTTTCCATATTTGTACAAAATGTTTTCATGTTCCAGAGAAATACAGGTTAGGTGAGCATCTGTCAAGGTGAGTTAGACTGGTGACCTTTTGCGCATTGCCCAGTGCATGCTGGGACAAGCTCTGCACCCAACAAGGTGGTACGGTCAAAAATGGTGAATCATTTTGTATGTTGGTGAGTTGGTGTGAATGTCTTCGCATGTGGTTTGTAAAGGAGAGCGAGAGAAGGCAAGAAACTGGTCCACCAGCAGACCTCCTTTGTGTCAATATTAACTAGATGAGTTGAAGCCGCTGCCCTTTTTTAAGCGTAGCCAACAATTCCCTCGTTCAGTCCAGTCCAGACGACATTTTGATTGGTTGTGTGAAGATTAAAGCTTTGCACTCTCTGCCAGGGAGAACAGTATAATTGATATTTCAGCTCTGGGCAAACTTGCTCTCGCAGGCCAGTGGCTGTTTCAGCAGAAAATTAATGTTAGCACAGCTTGGCGGCAGAACGCTCGGCATGTTTCAGGAAATATACTCTGAGTTGGGTCTCTCTGGTCCACTGGTTTCTGCTGCGACTCTGTGTGTGTGTGAAATGAACATACCGTGTTGGGAAAGTGCATGCGCACAAAGGCAACGCACAAACCTTTTCGCTGCAAATAATATCCGTTCTAATGGTAACACGGCTTAGGGAGACTTGGTGCTATACAAATTTCGTGTTTTTACAATGATGCCTAGAACTGTAGAAATATAGAGACACTCACTTTTGCCCTTGATCTTATGATGCCAAAATGTTGTAGTGTATTTTAATGTCAAGGGCACTACATAAAAGTGAATGAGATTCTGACTAGGATCTGATCAGTCCTCTGTCATATCAAGTTGCTCAACAACGAGGAGCATCTCTTGTCTACTTCATTAGCGCATGTATCATTCAGCCACTTTGAAGAACATAAAAATCGACCTAGCGTGAAACAATGCCAGAGTCATCGTTCCGATAGCACCCTCATGGTGCACTTGTCCTGAATGGGCCATTTAAGTGGACACAGGGGATTAGGAAGATGATGGCAGCCGAGGTCCTCATATTGGTGCAGTGTGACTCGGACCACATTAACACGACATTAGCCTCATTTCCATTCAGACGGCGTGCTCTTCCACACAACACCGGAGAGCGCGACCAGAATCATTGTGACCCTCACGCTCCAGCCTTTCATTTCCTGTTGCCATTGAAAGCTTCCTTATCTCTCTCTCTTTCCCTGTTCTCTCGCTTTGGTTCTTGCCCTTTCTCTGCCGCGCTTCTTTTCTTCTTTTTTTTTTTTCATCCGCCCTTGCCCCCTCATGCCCCATTTTCTTGCCTCTGTCTCCGCTTTTTTTTTTTCTTTCTTTCCTCCTTGTTCCACATCGGCGGCTGGGTGAAGCCTCTCCCCGTCATGCTTGACTGCACTCCCCTTAATTACCATGTATTCTTCTTTAGCTAATAAAAAACGCTGATGAAACCGATTACATGGCAGCCGGGCTTTGTGTGGAGTTGGATGTAGGCGCGGCTGGAGGGAGAGCAGAATAGAAGAAAAAAAAAGAGTGATAAAAAGAAACGGTAGGAAAGAGAAGATTGTAGACAAAGGGGTGAGAGAGGAAGAGAAGGAGGGAAGGAAAGGGGGAGACGGAGGGGAAATGGAAACGATGGAAACGGGGTAAAAAATAGGAATGGTTTAGGCAGTAACCCGTTTGTTGTCTTTGTTGTTGTTTAGGTCAGAGATGCTTTGGGCCCTGAGGGAACTTCCTCATCTTATCACAGTGAGCAGACGGCTGGCACATCTTTCTCATTACTAGCCTCTCAGTTATAGATTACTCCTGCCTTACTCCTCTCCCCAGGCACAGGCAGTCTCTGTTACAGTCTACAGAGCCACGCTTGCACCAAATGCAGTTTGAACTCCTGAATATAGACTTTGCCTTTTCATTTCCCTTTCATGAGAATTAAGTCACTCTGTCTGTCCGTGCAATTGTGGTTTCAACTGCAACCAACTGTGGCTCAGAGGAGAGAATGAATTAGGGTTTTTTTGCTTGATTGAAAAGCCTTCTGAGAGGAGCTGAGTAGCTGGTTCATGTTACACTCTTTCTCTTTGCTTTATATTGTGTTCCTGCTCAGCTGGATGGAGTAACTGGTTTCAAACTCGATGCATTAGCTCTAGTGCGAGAGACATAGTTTCAGCACGCACACAAAACTGTTTTAACAGTTTGCTGGGTATAAAGGTGGAAATATCAGGAATGCGATTTAAAAGTGTTCCTCATTTTGCACGCTTGAAGCCTTGTGTTCAAATAATAAAACTTTGAAAATATAAATATAAAAATATATAATAAGAAAAAAGTGCCACCTCTGGCAGAAAATATTGAGTTTATGTTATTTGATGAGTTTTGTTTTTTTTATAACTATACTGCAGTATTTTTAGCTGTGTGGGGAAACAAATACACGTATTCCTGGTCAACAAGTTAGAACATTAAGCAAGACCTTTGTGCCCACTACAAGCGTGCAATTTTCCGTATGAATCTCTGGGCCCATTAGCAGCAGAATAGTGCTGCACGACAACCGCTGATGCACACAGATGCTTCGGAACAAGCTGTGCCATTACTGGTTTGTTGTCCTATTTCGTGACCCCTTTTCAATGAATACGGAAGCCCTGTGAGGCATCCTCCACATTTACATGTTAATGTTTGCAATTTGTAAACATAAATTGAAAATGTCAGAAGCTCAATAGCTAAATGGAGATAAGTAAACACATTATTGAAACGCTCTGGCCACTTAAAGTCGGACACCCATTCCATACAAAAGGCGAAAATTATTAGGAGGAGGTAAGAGGAGGAGAAAGAAGACAAAGCGGAATAAGAAAGCAAAAAAAAAAGCAAAAAAAAAAGAGGGCAGGGGCGCTTTAATTCGCACAGCACGTACTTGCCGAGGGGGTGAGACGATTAGGTTTGTGATGAGAGGCAGCAGTGTGACGGAGAGGGCATGGGGGGTGTCAGGATGAGCGAGGATGAGGGAGATGAGAAAGAGAGAAGCATTATCTTGCTGTGCTTTTAGAATCCGGCATGTACACGTGCACAAGCACACGTTCTTATGTGATATGTGATACATACACACGCACTCTCTTCAACTTGTGCATAGTTATACCTGACATAAAATGCACTTATGTGCACATCATGCACACACTGTCGATCTTTTCCTGTCTCTCTCGTTTCAAAAACACACACAGAATTGCACATAGTCAGTGGAGAAGAGGAGTCAATGCAGGAGGCACATGGTCCCCATCACTGCACACACATTCATCACTCAGTCGCGGGGCTGACAGAACCCCCTGCCCCATAGGCCATGGGTCCACACATACACGCCAGCGCACACACACAGATAAAAAATACAGAATTTAGAATGAAGTATCGTGAAAAGTAAACTACCCAAAGGCCACACTTCCTCATAAACACACTTATGCTGTTGCACACTATCACTAAACTGCAGCATGACTTTTGCTTTGTCTAAGTAGCCCATGCCCCGATTCCACATCAGATACTACGCTCATGTACTCGTAAAACAGCTCAGATAAAACCAAACCCCACTTTATGCCAGTGTAACATTAGACTCTTGATAGAAGTTAGGCCCATGTATGTATATATATATATATATATATATGTATATATATATATATATAATGTATATATATGTATATGTATATATATATATAATGTATATATGTATATGTATATTTATATATATATATGTATATATATGTATATGTTATATTTTTATATATATATGTATATAATGTATATGTATATATATATATTATAGTGTATATATATATAATGTATATGTATATATATATATGTATTATGTATATATATTATGTATATGTATATATATGTATATTGTATATATATATATATGTATATTTATATATGATATGTATATTATATATATGTATATGTGTATATATATATATTTAATGTATATATATATTATATGTATATATAGTATATGTATATATATGTATATGTATATATATATATGTAATGTATATATATATATGTATATATATGTATATATGTATATGTATATGTATATATATGTTATATATAGTATATGTATATATGTATATTATATGTATAATGTATATATGTATAGTATATGATGATATATGTATATTGATATTATATATAGATATGTATATATATGTATATGTATATTATATAGTTGTATATATTGATATATTATATATATATGTATTGTATATATATGTATTGAAGATATATAAATGTATTTTAAGATATGATAAGATATTAGATCTGAAATTAAACAGCTAAGATGTAGTTGGAGTGCTTTCTGGTTTAATTCAACGGGTTGAACAAAAATATTCTATGAATTGTTAAGGAATTACAACCATTTTTATACAAGTCTTCTCATTTGAGGGGCTCAAAAGTAATTGGACAAATTAACATTACCATAAACAAATGCTAATGTTTAATACTTTGTTGAGAATCCTTTACAGACAATGACTGCCTGAAGTCTGGAACCAATGGACATCAGCAAACAATGGGTTTCCTCCTATTGAGGCTTTGCTAGGCCTTTACTGCAGCCATCTTCAGTTGTTGCTTGTTTGTTAGTCTTCCTGCCCTAAGTAAGTGAAATGCATGCTTGATCGGGTTAATATGTGATAAATGACTCGGCCATTGTTTAGTGCTTTTGCTGTATGTTTTAAATCACTGTCCATCTGTATTCGGAAGAACCTTCCAATAAAGAAAGCATATCATACATGCTTTTAGGTGTGGGCGATATGGCAAAAATATCATATCATGTTTATTTAAAAATAAAATCACGATTTCGATTTTATCATGATCTTAAATTAAAAAGTGAAAAACCGCGGGTCAACTACGTTAAGCAGGCGTTTGAACCCCTCGTTTTCTACCGTCTTGAACGATACCATATCTTTTGCAGGATAAAAGGTAACTGCTTCTGTTACCTCTTTCCATCGCTTGCTTCACTTGTCATACAGAGTGCCTCTTTGAAATGCCTGTGTTAATGTTGACTGTTTTGGTCTTACACTAACTGCTGCCTCCGCCTGCGGTGCCGGTGCCGTCGGCCCCTTCGCTGTTTGGCTCTCAGCATATTGTTTGGGATGCTTCCTCTTCAAATTATTGAACAGGTTTGTCTGGTTGCCACCCGACATGCGAACCCGTTCTGTGCAAACTTTGCACAAAACATTTGCCTGTGCTTCATCAGTTGAGGAAAATCCAAACCAATTCCATATAATGGAAGTGTTTTTTTTTTTTTTAGTGACCGACTCTGTTTGGCTTTCAGCCATCGCTCTCTATGCGGCTACTGCTACACACATGAACAAGGAGGTGGGTAAGAAAGCGCGTCACTACCCGTCATTCGCTATGATTGGTCGTTCAGGTTGACGGCGTAATACTTCCAGTGCGATGGTGCATCAGCCTAGAACTGCAATTTATAGAATGTACCCCCAACAATACCACGATCTCTACAGTTTGAGAGATTGTCTTCACGTGTAATAGTTCACGAGTTAATATCGTCATATCGCCCACCCCTACATGCTTTACAATTTATTTGACTGCTTTTGTCTTCTGTCACATCATAAAAAACACTAGTGACCCAGTGTTATTGGAATCCCTGCATGACCATGCATCGCACTGCCACCATCATGTTTGATGGAAAATGTGGTGAGCTTTGGAGTTAGTTTCATCTGTCCAAAGAATGCCGTCCTAGAACTGGTCTGGCGTAAGTCTGGCAGAAGTCTAATCTGGCCTTTCTATTTTAGAGGCTGACTGATGGTTTGCAATGTGTGGTGAACCCACTGTATTTGCTCTCAAGAAATCTTCTCTATATGGTAGGCTTAGGGACTGATACACCTATTTCCTGGAAAGTGTTCTTCACTTGGTTGGATGTTGTAAAGTGGTTTCCTCCATAGTGGAAATTGTCCTACGATCATCCACCACTGTTGTCTTCCGTGAATGTCCAAGCTTTTTTGAGTTCCTGGGGTCACCAGTGTGTTTTCCTTTTCTCAGACAGTTGATTTGACCTGTGGAGGAAATTGTCTGAAAGATAGCACTCTGGACACATAATAATCACACAATACTGAAAGGTTTAAGGTATCAGAGTATATTTACAATAACAGTTACAGTAATTACAATAGATACAAAAGATAAATACAAGAGATATTTGCAACACCTCACCACATGAAGTGGCGGGGTGAATATCAAAGGTACAGCAGAAAAACACTTGTTTCTTCAAGTATTCACAAAGACTGTCATGCGATTGGTTAGCTTCCCACAGTTAAGAATACACATCCTGAAGATGATCAAAACTAAATCACCTTCCTGTCACACAGAAATAGATAAATGGCTCCTTTTATGAAGCCTAGTCAGCGTCTCCCTTTCCATCTAAAACATGTGTCCAGTAAATCATTGGAAGTTGAAAATACAGTAATAACTTGAACAGAAACACTGTCTTTGTGGTTGAAAATAACATAATAAGAAGAAAATGCAAACCATTTTTGAATAAATAATCAAATAGTAACTTCACTTCCACATTCCCTACTTTTGACATTCATTTAACATGACAGAAATTAACATGATTTCAAAAAGAGATTAGAACTAGATAAAGTCCTCTTCAACTCATGTACCCTGCGTACAGTAGAGAGTCATCACTATGGAGAGGTTACTAGCACTTTCGATGCATAGTGATATGGTCTCCATTTTCTTCCGTTCATCGTCGGTCAAAGACTTCAAACACCTTTAGACGAAGGATTACACATCTGTTTCCATTTTTGTTTGCAAAGTTATACACACATTTACAAGCACATAAATCATATATCACCACTCTGATTCTCTTGTGTAAGTAAAGAAATATCAATATACCAAAAATATTCATCTGTAAGAATAGATGGAGAGTGGCAACCCATCACAGTTGAAAGCTCGTCTTCAGGATCAGATTTAGTCCACTAAATGATTAAACCTAATGCACATAACAAATGGGTCATAAATATTAGTATACCAAAATTTCCGCATTCCACTGGATATGTCTGCTATACTTCACAACTTAAACATGATCCTGAAACCATTTTTGAATTAATGATAAAATAGTAACTCCACTTCCACATTCCCTACTTTTGATCATTCATTTAACATGTCAGAAATTAACATGATTTCAAAAAGAGATTAGAACTAGATGAAGTCCTCTTCAACTCATGTACTCTGCGTACAGTAGAGAGTCATCACTATGGAGAGGTTACTAGCACTTTCGATGCATAGTGATATGGTCTCCATTTTCTGGCGTTCATCGTTGGTCAAAGACTTCCAAAACCTTTAGACAAAGGTTACTACGAAGAGTGTTAGGGCCAGCAATGAGAAATAAAAAGGTATAATTTTTTCCCATCATACACACCCATGAAAAAAAGTTGAAATACATTGTCATAAAGTAGACCTTTAAACTGTCAGTACCGTATGCGTATGGCCCCTCTGGTACTCTGCAGACAAGTATTGGGGCTTAATCATTTAACATGACACACATGTCAGAAATTAACATGATTTCAAAAATGGACTAGAATTAGATGAAGTCCTCTTCAACTCATGCACTATGCGTACAGTAGAGAGTCATCACTATGGAGAGGTTACTAGCACTTTCGATGCATAGTGATATGGTCTCCATTTTCTGGCGTTCATCGTTGGTCAAAGACTTCCAAAACCTTTAGACAAAGGTTTACTACGGAAGAGTGTTAGGGCCAGCAATGAGAAATAAAAAGGTATAATTTTTTCCCATCATACACACCCATGAAAAAAAGTTGAAATACATTGTCATAAAGTAGACCTTTAAACTGTCAGTACCGTATGCGTATGGCCCCTCTGGTACTCTGCAGACAAGTATTGGGGCTTAATCATTTAACATGACACACATGTCAGAAATTAACATGATTTCAAAAATGGACTAGAATTAGATGAAGTCCTCTTCAACTCATGCACTATGCGTACAGTAGAGAGTCATCACTATGGAGAGGTTACTAGCACTTTCGATGCATAGTGATATGGTCTTCATTTTCTTCCGTTCATCATCGGTCAAAGACTTCAAAACCTTTAGTACAAGGTATTACACATCTGTTTCATTTTGTTTGCAGAATTATACACACATTAAAAGCACATAAATTTTTCATCATATCCACCATGACAAAGTTGATATACTTGTAATAAAGTAACTTTAACTGTCAGTACCTATCAATATACCAAAAATATTCATATGTAAGAGTAGATGGGGAGTGGCAACCCACCACAGTTGAAAGCTCGTCTTCAGGATCAGATTTAGTCCACTTAATGGTTAATCCTAATGCACATAACAAATGAGTGATAAATATTAGTATACCAGAATTTCCACATTTAACTGGACATGTCTCAGTTACTTAACACCTTAATATTGGTCCTGAAACCATTTTTGAATTAATGATCAAATAGTAACTTTACTTTCACATTCCCTACTTTTGATTATTCATTTAACATGACAGAAATTAACGTGATTTCAAAAAGAGATTAGAACTACGTAAAGTCCTCTTCAACTCATGTACTCTGCGTACAGTAGAGAGTCATCACTATGGAGAGGTTACTAGCACTTTCGATGCATAGTGATATGGTCTCCATTTTCTTCCATCCACTGTTGGTGAAAAACTTCCAACACCTTTGGATGAAAATTTACACATCTTTCCATTTCTGTTTGCAAAGTTATATACACATTTACAAGCACATAAATTATGTGTCACCACTATTATTCTCCCATGTAACTAAAGAAAGATCAATATACCAAAAATATTCTTATGTAAGAGTAGATGGGAAGTGGCAACCGATCACAATTGAAAGCTCGTCTTCAGGATCAGATTTAGTCCACTTAATGGTTAATCCTAATGCACATAACAAATGAGTGATAAATATTAGTATACCAGAATTTCCACATTTTACTGGACATGTCTCAGTTACTTCACACCTTAATATTGGTCCTGAAAACATTTTTGAATTAATGATCAAATAGTAACTCCACTTCAACATTCCCTACTTTTGATAATTCATTTAACATGTCAGAAATGAACATGATTTCAAAAAGAGATTAGAACTAGATGAAGTCCTCTTCAACTCATGTACTCTGCGTACAGTAGAGAGTCATCACTATGGAGAGGTTACTAGCACTTTCGATGCATAGTGATATGGTCTCTATTTTCTTCCATCCACCATTGGTGAAAAACTTCCAACACCTTTAGATGAAAATTTACACACTTTTCCATTTCTGTTTGCAAAGTTATATACACATTTACAAGCACATAAATTATGTGTCACCACTATTATTCTCCCATGTAAATAAAGAAAGATCAATATACCAAAAATATTCTTATGTAAGAGTAGATGGGAAGTGGCAACCCATCACAATTGAAAGCTTGTTTTCAGGATCAGATTTAGTCCACTAAATTATTAAACCTAATGCACATAACAAATGAGTGATAAATATTAGTATACTAAAATTTTCGCATTCAACTAGACATGTCTCAGTTACTCCAGACCTTAAACATGATCTTTGAACACTAATGCCGGTCAACCTGTAGAATTTGCCTTTGATCAACATTTCTGTGGTCATCATTCTCTGACATCACGGAAGGGTGGGGCACCATTCTATGGATGTGACATCGTTGATGGGCGTGGCCTCTTCACCAGTGTTGCTTCAGTCAAATTATCAGCTTTGTGAAAGTTGATCATTACTTGTTTTTAAGATAAGATATACTTGATTGATCCCCATATGGATCCCCATTTGGGACAATTAGAAATTATTTGATTTGTATGACAAACTTTCATCCTATAACATCCCATAACCCAACACATTCCATCATAATTCCAAAGACCGATAAAATTTGGGGGATCTATAAGGTCATGCAACAATGCTATTTGGGTTTTTTTTCAAAAGAGACATCTCGTGGCCAGCTACAGTCAAATTTCTAGGAATACATAATAACTTTTTTTAAACCGATACCGATAACTTTCTGCCTCCAAAGCCTCCAAAGCCAGATACAGATAAGAAATAACATACCTGGAGATAAGAAAGACTAATGAACACGCAGTTTTGACTCTTAAAATGAAGATATTTATTTTTTTCTGATGAAAAACTATTAGCAAGCAAACATTTGCTAAAGGATCAAGTTCAAACAAAACTATTTGATATTTCAAATGAACATCACAAAATAAAGGCCTCTAGACCTGAAATACTTTGCACCAGATTTAAAAGTAAATAAAGTGAAAAAGTGCATTCCACAAGTTATAAAATTTTTTTTAAGTATTTTCACCTTTATATACTTTGTCAGTCCTGTCTCTATTATCAGCTTCTTTCCCACAACTTTAAACTTTCAAGATGCTTAGTTTTTATCCATTTTTTCACAAGCATGTGTTTTCACTTTTTCCTCAAACCTTTTTTTTTTGACATTTTGCTCAAGTTTTTAACTGAGACATGATGGAAACTACCATGTTGTGGAAATCCCAGCTCTCCATATCATCATCTCACACCCAAAGCTAACCCATTTACTCAGGTATATGAATGTAATTAAGAAAACTTTAAAGATTTTTATGCATTTTTGTGCAAATGTGTACCATTGTCCAAATATATATATAGCAGATTAGGGTTTGCTGACCACTGTTAATCTGCAGGTTTGATATTTCATGGTCATGTATTTTAGGTCTACCACAAACCAAAAGCACATACATTTAGTGTCAAAATGTCCTTAAACTTTTTGGTTGTTCTAAAAGAAATGAAACAAAACGCATTCTTCTGTTTTCGTGGTGGTTGGCTTGCATCAAAGCTGACAGATATCAAAGTAGAAGAAGTGGAAGCACAGTCTAAACATGCTATGTGAAAGAACGTTACTCCGGAAAAAAATTAAGCTTAAACTTAAACTGAAATGCTCCAAAAACATACATGTGTGTCCAACATTTGTTTGGCCAACTACCAGTTTTTATATGTCATTTGGACTCCGTGATTGGAGTAAGAACTTGAAAACCCTGTGCAACTTTTCTATTTAGTCAATCAAGAATTGAAATCTGGCTCATAATTATGATGTTAGTTTTCAAAGATTGCCAACCCTATTACCCCTTAACTACCTCTCTGCAAGAAAGAATACAAGGATATTTGCTAAAATGTCATTGAAGTTAAATGGAATGATTCAGATCGAGTGGCAGAACATTTTAGCACTTGACACAGCTCATGTAGTGTAATAGCACTAACAGATAGTAGTAACAGATTAAGAGTCCTTTTATTATTTGCCAGCAGGTTAGGTGGTAGTTATAAGGATTTAGACAAATCAATCTGTGATAAATTCTCATTTGCTGATCTTTATAATGCTTAAATAAATTTAAGTCTAAAATACATGACTCCTAGACATTTACTACAGATTTAGTAATAGACACACCACATTGTGGTTGGTACCAGGTGCACCCTGTTGTTTTCTTGGTGATATACACAATGTTGGTCGGCTGTTGATAAATATGTATATATATTTATGTATGTCACAAAATGGCTACATACAATCATTTCAGATACCATCCCTACTCCTCAATCTAGACCCTTTATTGTAGAGGGCAGGATGTTTACATGTGTTTAGTGCCGTATACGGTGCAGCATAATTTCTGTAATGTTTTCTGACGTGCAGTAGAAGACACAAGGTCATGTGTGAGTATCGGTGACCAGAGATAAAGCCACAACAGGAGGTTGAATGTCTTTATTATCCTCCACCAAACACAGTGTTTGTGTGTGAAAGTGGCTGCAGACACTCAGCAGACATCGTGGGAGGCAAATGTCATCTCGTGGAGAAAAGACAAGCTGTTATTACTGTGAGGAATGAAAGATCGTCTTTCAGAGAAAAACTGTCAAAAAAAACAACAACAATATCTTTCAGCATTGTGGCTTACACCATCAAAATACATCCAGAAAGTGGCAAGAACTTTATTTGAGAAAAGTTTGAAGCTTGTTTGTTGTGGAGATACAAACTTATATCAAGTCTAGAACTGATGAGTTTCTCATAGTAGAGAGTTGATATGGTGCATACGTCACACCAAGATGATTTGCCAAGCTTGGAACTATTCATTAGCCTGAAGTGGTTGTTAGGGAGTTTGTTATTATTTGTTACTTTTTATTACAAATTGTGCTTGTAGGTTAGGGTGGCATTTTTTTAACATTAGTAGCACGGAATATACCGTCATAACCACAACATAATTAAATAATTTGTGTGAATACATAATAGTATGAGAAGCGTGCACAATCAAGATTAGGTACGTTCATTAGATGTAGATCATTTAAATTTAACCAATATATTAATATTATATTTAAAGATACAAGATTTAAACATATCAGTTAGTATGTTCATTTAAAGATTCATAACCAGTCTCTTGCTCGAGATTTAGGTGTAATGTTTGAATAAATTAGAAGAATGTGTTTCATGATAAAAGCTTTGGTAGTAATCAAGTACACAGACAGATACAGGACAAAGACGGATGGGAAGCAAACACAATTTACTCAATACACAGTAGGTGTTTACTCATGTCTTTCTCACAAACACTCAGATTTTAATAATGAGACAATCACATGACATCCTGTCTTACCTGAGTTTTGGCACTGTTATTTTTTTATAACCATAACTAGGGGTGCATGATAATTATCGCCCCGATATCAGGAAATTGTGACATCATTCTGGTAAGCCTGATATCATGACTTGTCGGCCACATAACATTGTTGTCAGCACTGCAGTGTGAGTCGTTGTTTTAATCAGGCTCTCCCTCTCCTACATGAGACCTGCGTGGCCTGCTGGATTCAAGTGGTGTTAGCATCATCGGAAAAACCTTCTGACTGAAAAAATGCATTACTCCGTCATGTCGGAAAAACAACTCGTCCGCTCTGTCATAATTTTAGTAGTACCTGACTGATATCAACATCTTACCCACAGTATTTTACTCATTGCCCTGGATGTTACACATAAATCATAGAAGCTTGAACATAAAAAGGTCGGGGAAGCGACTCGCAAACCGGGAAAGGGGAATTTGCGTCACCACATGAATGCATCACAATGTGCATACGTTTGTAAATGTACAAGATGGCGGCAGTCGTGTGGGAGTTTTTTAAAGTTTTCTAAGGAAGACAGTTCACTGGCTGAGTGCAATAAATGTTTAAAGAAAATACCACGGGGAGGGAGAAATAGCATAGAACTAGCATAGAAATGTTTGATACTTGTGTTGGTGCATTATTTAGTTTTTAGAACTTGTGAAATGCACTTTTTCACTTTATTTACTTTTAAACGTGATGCAAAGTATTTCAGCTCTAGAGGTCTTTATTTTGTGATGTTATTTTAAAAAATCAAATAGTTTTGTTTGACCTTGATCTTTTTTTGCTTGCTAATAGTTTTTCATCTGAAAAAATAAATATCTTCATTTTAAGAGTCAAAACTGTTTGTTCATTAGTCTTTGTCATCTCCAGGTATGTTATCAGTTATCTGTATTGGTTTAAAAAAAAAAGTTATTGTGCATCCCTAACCATGACCATTCCTTGCTTCCTTTTCTGCGTAAAAATAAATAAATAAATAAACGACAACAGGTATTGCAGAACACATTCTTGTTCAAAACTACAAAACTTCATGTGTTCCCCAGTCAAAAAAAATAGCAAACATTTCCACCGTTTTATTTCGTTTGTTGAGCTTCTTCTGGTCCCTCTCGTGGAGAGGTACAGTTGCAATCTAAAGAGCTGCTCAGCAGTTTCTTTTTTAATGAGCTATTTGTTGCTTAGGCAACTGAGAAAAACGGTTTGAGTGAAATGCAGTATGATGCGTTCTTGTCAATAACAAGAATATATTTTGATTTCCCCCCCCCAAGGGTCGATTTAACCGACAAAATCAGTCTAATGTTTCTATGTTAGTAGCTCATGGTTCATCTGCGAGACCACAACACAGTGCGGGCTTTATATAGTCTGAGAGCAAACTGCTATTATACTTTCTGACATGTGTTAGTGTCATTTAAATTTGGCACTAATGCACTGACGAACAGTTTATTCCCACTAACACGGCATAGAATCCTCTTCAAAATGTCACTGGTCATGCAAAAATGTCAGTGTCATGTTATGTGGCGCTACCAGGTGATCCACCGTGCTTTGATTAACCTCTCTTGGTGTCAGACTAGTATTAGACCTTCAGCCTTGAAACCTTTACTCTTCTGAGAGTATTTGAATCGACCCAGTGATGCAAATACACATTTGTATTTCTGTTAATGCTGGCTACGTAATGATTATTAATAGTAAGGGCAATTAATGTTTTTTTGTTTCGTTTTTTGAATATCGTCAAGTAGTGGTGCTGAAAACAGTACAATGTACAATGTCAAATCTTCACAGACTGATCAAACGTGGGAGATTTCTACCTGAAATATCTGAGCAATGCAGTAGAAATTATATTGATAGTATTTTAAGTATAAGCCAGCAGGTATGCCAGCATTCTCTGTCATATCAGGAAATACACATTTAAAAAGGTGTTCCAACATCATGATGCAGTATGAGCACAAAAAGGTTTATCAGCTTTTCATGATACATTAGGCCTCCTTTTGAAATTCAACTTGAGAAAATGGCAAATGTGTATGCCAGCAAAGTTTTTCTTAAAGAAATGTGTGCGTGTGTCTGTGTGTAAATGTGCCCGTTTGAATGTGAGCTCTTGTGCGTGGATTGCAGTATTAATGGATGTTCCAGTACATTTGGTCCGACGCCAATGGGCCCAATTGCTTAGCATGCCTGCAGGACATTAATTGATGGCCGGGTTACGCTTCCTAATAAGTGTCATAAATAACGGTTTAGCAGGACGAGGGGGAAAATCTCAAATACATTAACCACCGCGTTGACATCTTAATGGAGATTCAACTGAGATGTGATCAAGTGGAATCCGTCAAGTAGGAATCCATTAATGCAGGGCCGAACCCTCCGCTGTGGCAAACCGGTGACAGTGATGGCGGGGATGGGACAGACCTGCTTTACTGCTGCTCATGTGTCACTCGCAGCTTTAATGGACAGCCTTGTCAACATCCTCATCCCCTCTCGCACATGGCCCTCCACCAACACAGCTGTTGAAGATCTGTCAAACCTCCGTGTCAGAGCGCCACACACGCCTCCCCAAAGTCACTGATGGAGCCAGTAAAAACCACGGGCCGTTCACTGGCAGCATCATTGATTTTATCCCTGAATTATTGTTGAGGACGCCCCACGCCTTGCATACCAATGGCGTGCCATTCACAGGCGCACAGGCAGGAGGGTCAAATTAGCCCCAGACTGCCACAGTTTTTGTTGAGCGAATGGAAGTTGGAGAAGCGAGCGTTGGCAGCTTTGTCTGGCGACTCAATGAACACACGAGCTCAGAAACACACACACAGCCTCACGTACACACAATAAATTCAGAAAAATGGGCCCACACACGCACACACAGTTTGCCAGTTTTACCCCGGTATTGGGTAAGCAGCCAGGAAGCTCATCAGTGGAATTGCAGGTTTAGCCAACTGAGGGGTTTTCTGTGTAACCAAGCCTCAAGTGAATGGATTGAAAAAACCTCCCAACTTTCACAATGCACTGTAAGTGAGGCTCTGCAAAGGTATAAGCATTAGTCTCATGTTGGGGCCATATTACATAGAAGTGTTTGTGTTCAAGTGCATGTGTGGGAGAGAGCCAGAGTATGCATGTGCACTGATGAATGCTCTTTGGTGAGCGTGTGTCACAAAATGTGATTGAATGGGATTCTGGGTGAACTTTATGTAAATGCGTGCTGGTTTGCTCGTCCACATGTGTGTGTGTACAAGTTAACAAAGACATTTCCTGTACCGCTAAACAACAATGCTGCTATATTTTAAAGACTGTTCAGTCTGTTCAGACCTTTGCACTAACATCTGTCCTGGGGAATCTTGTCACAAGTGACGGGCATAAAGTACATGTGTGAGCACGTCTGGTACGCATTGAGATTGCGTTTGAGATGTCAGCTCTCTGATCTCATTTGAACGTGGTCTAGGTCGCATTTGTCCCAATTCCTTTGGTAGTGTGAACGTCCTGAGTCACATTAAAGGTCCACTACTGTTTTTGGGTTTTGCTTCGTTCATTCATTCATAAAAAAATAAAGACACAATCTCTATTATAAATGATCACCTGATAAGGACTATAAGAGATGTCTGTTCATTAATGAGAGACCTTTAAAATATTCTGTCCTTGCTTTTAAATTAATAAATGATAGAATTAACAATTGGAAGTGGTTAATATGTGTACACTGTGTGTGATTCCATCATTCAATAAGAAACTGGCATGTGGTTAATTATTGATGTGATCATGGTGATGTATAAGGAGCAGCGTGGAGTTAAGTGCGTTTCCTCAATCACCTTTGACTTTGTTTACCATAGTTACCAGAGAATATGCTGTGTATGGAAACTTCCAGTTTAGTGTTAAAATAATTTTAAGTTTTGTGCGGGTCTCTTAACATGTGTGCCAAAGTCGTGATGCACACACAAATATTGGATCGAAGGAGCTATTTGAGCGGGCATGTGGAGACGTGTTTCTGCTATGTGTGAACACGGGCGTAAAAGCTGGCCTCATGTGATCAGATTGCTCAGCACAGACGTTAATGCAAGGTCTGTTGTCTGCTTTGTTGCTTCAACAAAGTTTCTTTTTTTTTTTAACTTTCACAAAGAAGTCTGTCAATCTGCTAGCAGCGGCAAACGACACATTTATAAACAGAATGACTTTTAAAGTGGATTTTATATTAGGAAATTACTGTTGGTATAAAACAGATTGCTTAGAGAAACGGTGTCCTTTACTCACATTTTATCACTTTTTCTGTCTGTTGCTTGGACTTGTAAGAAAAAATTTCAATAGCCTAGCATAAGAAGTGCCATGCTCAGCTCCTCCAGCAGAGTGCTGGATGTGGTCTATCATTAGCCTACATGCTGCCTTGACAGGTGCTTTTGTTAAAGGAATTCCCTCAAGTATATCAACTAGGTTCTCTGAAGTTTCTATTGTAAATGTGCCAGTTTTTCAGAGGTAAGTAGAACTGCTGCAGTGACAGCCACTATATGTGTGTGTGTGTGTGTGTGTGTGTGTGTTTTGTGTGTTGTGTGTGCTAGCAACTGTGCCTGGTCATGTGCTTGCGTGTCTGTGTGTGCGTGGAAACGTCTATTGGGGCTTGTGGGGTGACAGTTTTGCTCTCGGCAAGTAGGTAATTAGCATGCATTATTCAAATGAAAGACGGAGGGAATGAGGGTGGGGACCTGTCCACCTGGTTGTCAGCACGAGAGCCCGTCTCGTTCAGCGCCACTTACTCCACACATTTAGAACATCAGAGCGTGTCTCTTGTCAGTGTATTACCTTCTTCCCGAGCGTGGAGATAATGCACTTTTACAGGGCCCCCATTATGAGGCGAGATATGATCGAAGTAAGCCAAAGTCAAAGACGTTTAATCTTCAGATTGGAGCAGAAATGCCAGTGCTCGCTATTATTATTTAAGTCAGATCGTGTCAATTTTATTAGTGCAGCAATTTCAGCAAAACGGCCCGACAAAGTACTTCAGAGAACGGCAAAGGGCAACAGTAAAACAGCCTTCGCGTTCAAACACTGAACACATCCTGACATAATCTAGGTTGCAATGGATATATTGAAAATATTGTACTGATACTGACGACATTATTAGTTCTGTTTATCTGCTTGAATCTTTATCAATTCCCACATTGACTTCTGATCAGTTTTCTCCGTGGCATAGAGCTGATGTGTGAGAGTTCACTCCAGCGAGAGTCTGTCATCCTTCAAAATGGATGAAATGAGAGCATACTTGTACTCGGGCTAAGCGTATTTTTTCTTTGACTTAGAAAAACTTAAATTAAACAAGTCAAAGAAAAAATACGCTAAGCCTGACTGTGTGTCAATGTTTACCCTCCTCCGTAACGGACACGCTTCTCTGTTGGGAGGCAGTGACACTAGTGCAGGCTTCTGTGCCATCAGTACATGGCAGTCCCGGAAATTAAGCCCGTGTTATGTTTTAGTAGATTGCTGGTGTTTCCACCCTTACTTTAAACGATCACTTTACTGACATTACAACTAGCCGCCAGGAGTTTTTCTTGTTAAACCGTTTCAGCTGCGTAGATGCATGAATATCACGGCATTGTCGTAAAAAAAACATGTCGACATCAATTACATAAACTAAAATACTCAGAGGCATGTGAGGCAGACGCGTACTCACTAGAGAACCGAGGCATTGAGGTGCGTTCAGTGATCTAGTATATGTATATAATTTAACCACAGATAAACTGCACTCAAACGATATGTGTCACTATCCAATCAATGTAATGACCATGGAATAAATCTACATTTGTGAAGCTCATTTTAATTTTTCTTTGGTTCTGCAAGAGACATGCGAATTCAGCTCTGTGGTAATATATGACTCTAGTTTGTGGTTTGGTCGGCTTACCATCTAACATGTTGTGCAGTGCTCTTGTTCTTGTGTCTGCTCACACAGTGCAGTGTATTGTTGGCTTACTTAAGACTCCAGGTAGCGGAAATGCAAGAAGCTGAATTGGAAACGCTTTCTGACAAGGCAGCAAAGCAAAGAGTGATATTATAGACCAATTATGGACGTTCACACCGCCATTCACTGTTACGCGGGCAAGCTTTCACTAAAGTTGAAGCATCGGTATCATCGGTACCACTGACGGGACTTATTGTCGGTGTGAATCAGCCACTGCACTGGCAGCTATACCTGCAGAAATACTGGGCTTTTAAAATGCAAATATAAAAACAGGACTATGAAATAAGAATCCTAAAAAGTGGATGTCTTTTCGCTTGGTTTCCAAACTACTGCAATGGCCGCCAGACGATCCTTTTCTCACCGCCACCATTTCTGTCGAATTATTATCTCCAGACTCATATTTTAGCCACAGATGAGTCATTAGCACCTTATCTTGCACCCATTCTCCAGCACCCCCCTTCAGGAGCGGCCTGTGTTTACTTAATTGATCAATTAGCTGCTTGAGAGGGCCACCACTCCTCCACGTGTCCCATTTAGCCAGCATTTACATGTGCCAGTTTAATTGTGTCCCTATCTCCTCTCCCAAATTATTTACCTTCTCGCTCTCCCACACTGCAAAGCTGCCCATTGTCCCCAGGTGACTGATAGTCTGGCTGGAATGGCAATGCGGTGCCTTGATCAGAATTATGGAGGAGGGAAACCTGACAAATAACCAGCCAGAAGTTTTCTTTACTAACTACGAACAAGGTAACTTTTAACCTGTGTTGTGTGTTTGCACACTGCTTTTCACAGTCATGGAATTAAAATAAATCCAGGTCCCAAATATGTACAGGCAGACTAGGAAACCAAAGCCAAAAGATAACCTCCAGTGAAAACTGCGGAAACAAAACATTAACAGGAACAGTGATTTTGTGTCAGTGGTTGGCTTTTTACAAAGGCCCTTTCCCCCCATACATATTCAAACACGGGGTCTGCTGGCCTGAGGTCCATTTCCAGTGGGTGGACCGGGCATGAAATCAGACTAGCATAACCCTCCTCTTCCATAGTGGATTTACACAATTTACATACAGCAGTCTTTTCAATGTGCTGGACCACCAGCAAATCCTTTGTTCCCAGGAGATCTTGGGCTGTACTTTGCCCACTTCTTTTTGTCTGCTATAGAATCTGACTGCCCTCAAGTGGGTGAAGGGAGTATTACATCTTGACATGGAAAATTGTACTCCGTACACATTTCTTCTTTTTTCCCCCGGCAGATTCACAGGTATGTCGTCTGCTTGCTATGACTGGAATCAGATAATAAAGGGGACATGATAGCATTTACAGTATTTATCTTTTTTTTTTAACTTATTCTTTAAATAAGAAAAAACTGAAACCTCAGTTGTTGAAAACCACACTCCACTGCATACAGTACACTGATAAACTGCTGTCTTAAATATGTATTTTTTCACACATATTTATTTTCTGACAATGATTTCTTAACTTACCTCATAGGAACTTCCCAACATAATGAAAAAGACAAGGTAAACATGTCGTGGATGAAGTGTAACTATTATGCGTAACATGTATTTAATGTTTTAACAAAAATGTGTTTTTTTTTATATTTATTTGATATTTTTCTTAATAACACAATATTATATTTATTATTGTACCCTTTGCAACCACAAGATGGTGGTAAATGATTGAGACCGACTCCTCTTTCCAAATCAGACTCATAAAACATGAAACCGAAGCTGTCTGTTTCCTCATTTCTATTTTGAGGTAACAAAAAGGACAGGATTTTAATGATCATGCAACATTATCCGTCAGTGTTACGTTCAGGTTTGAACTGTCAGGATGAGCCTCTGCTCAGCTTTGTCCTCTCTCCTAGTTTAAGATATTTGAGAGTCAAATTTCAGTGGCTGTCATATCTTAAGATAAGAGAAATAAATAAATATGGTTTCGACACAGCTTGTTTTCCACAAGCCTTGTGTGAGCCACACTTGGAATAATTTACTTTCAAAAAGCAAAATGCTTTTTTTTCTTTGTTTCTGTTTATTCAAAATACAGAAAATCCAATCCCCAGTTCTTACAGGATCATTTGCTTTCATATTAACACAAACATGCTACAAAAATGACCAGTAACAGCTACACAAATAACCTTCATCTTTCCAGACTGTGATATTCCAAGTTCAGTTTGGTACTTAAAAACCATAGACTGTAACTCGCTGAGAGTGCGCTGGGAGCAGCATAGCAGAAGTTGAGAGTTAATGTCCTGTTAATGTTCAGTAAGGTCATGTTTCCTCCTCTGTCCAAGTGTCCTTGAACGAGGCATCACTGCTACCGTCTGAAAGCGTCTGACTAAAAATAATAGACGGAAGGCTGCTTCTTATCTTCGTTAGTGGGAGGTTGGTACATCTGAGCTTACAGAATTACATAGTGCTGCTGAATATCAAAAGCGTAGTATATATTCTAGTACTTTAAGGCTAAAAATTATACTACTTAGTGGTACATTTAGGGCTGGATGTTTGTAGTGTGAAGAAAAAAAAATGGATCTAAAACAGTGCTTCACAGAGAAAGTTGAGCTTTATTAAAATGAAATCCTTAATAGCCAGACATGGGTACAGAGAGTATATAGAGAATGTTAAAATAAAAAATTGAAACTCAGATACAGCCTTTATATAAATCTTATGAACATGTAAGATAAAATAAGCTTTTGTCTTACAGGATAGGATAGCTTTGTGCAGTAAAGGGTACTATATATAAAAAATATATGTATCAAGTAATTTAATGTTTATATTAATATTCATATTTACTTCCAAAGAAATGACAGTCGATTACACATTTAAATAAATTAATAAAAACATTAATTAACAGTTAATACATTAATACAAATATATCAGTGTTTATAATATTTTAAAAGTAAAGAAATTGGATGTATTTTAGTTTTTGCGAGTACTCTTTACTATTTATTCAGACCACTTTACAGCATATTAGGGAACAGCACAGACTATAGCGTGTTGGTAAACACATATACAGTCCACTATGAAAATGGCTGGTATAAATACCAGTGCAGTACATGTAGCACATTTGTAAATACGTCCTGAATAGCGGGAAAAGAATAAGAGTGAAATCTGTTTAGATTTACTCTGCATAAGGTTCAGGTTGTGCACATGTTGTGTGGATTCAGTCTTCCTTATGGGGACAAAAAGTCATTCCCCTTAAAGTAAAACATAAAATTTTAAGGTGAAGATACGTTTCAAGCAGCAGTTACGATTAACAGTAGAGCAAGTCTCTGTGAAAAAAGAAAAAGTCCCCCGAAGCTGCGAACAGCTATGGACACAGAACAGTGTGTGTGTGTGTGTGTTTGTATGTGTGTAGAACCCTATGTGTCTTCCTCATATAGCTGAGAATGCTCAGTAATGACTACAACTAAGAAAAGACCACAGAACTTTTAACTGCTCCGTGTGGAGTCAAGGCAGCACCGTAGCTATGTGTGTTTGGGAGCATGCGCGTTCTCATATCTGTGCCTCAGTACCCTCTGGTGAACACTGGCAGCTAATGGTACGGACCTCTGTCAAATTCAGGACCCCATCACAAGCATCCAACCATCAGGGTTCAACCTATCTGCCCATTATCACCGGGGCCGGAGGATGCAGGCTATCCAAACCAGTAGAGAGAGAGAGAGAGAGAGCTCCTGACACAGAGCAGGCCTCTCTCCCACAGCACGCTCACCAGCCTGCACTTTCCAAGGACATTACGGCTCCATTCCACCAGCTCTCCGGTGGCAGGCTATCATTAGTGCACTTGCGAGAGCCCAGAGAGGTGATAGCAGGGGAATTGTGGGCTTTCATATCCACAAGCTGGTCCACAGGATGCCAAGGAGAGTGTGGTAATTTAGCTCAGAGGTGATGGAAAATAGTGGGTTAGTTTAATGACAAGTTTGTGTGGCCATGTAAAAGCACTCATCAGAGAGTGGGCGATGGAGAGAATGGTTGAAAAGCACCAAAAGACAGCATCGCGGTGTTTGTGTGTGTGTGTGTTCCCTCTTATTAGGGCTCTGCTTTCTTTGTCTATAATAATGAACCCACTTACATTTGTATGCAAACGGTTGGGAACCCTAGGGCAAATTACATACCTTATTGAATTATGAAATTATGAAAAATTATGAACAAGCGAATAATATCCCTGCAGAAAGGACGTTTAAATTAGATTTTCTCCATGTTGCATAGAAATTTGTGGCATGTGCGCAAAAAAAAAAAAAAAAAAAGTGGGTATCCTTCTTCAACTTGTAAAATCATAGAGTATCATTCAGACCTTAACTGACTCTGATATTTGTAAGTCAGGTATTATATGATGTCAGCTGAAGATAATTCACGAGTTGATAAATTCCCTGCTTCTTCAAATCTTCTAACGCTCAGTGACCACGGGCTCTTCTTAAGAAACTGACTGAAGATCTGAAAACGAAACTAATTGATGCCTTCAAAGCAGGGGAAGGCTATAAAAAGACATCTGACAGGCTTCCTGCCTGCAGTTCCCACTGTCTGAAATATCACTCAGAAATGGCAGTTAAGTGAAACTGTGGAAGTCAACACAAGATCTGAAAGCTCAAGACATCTTTCAGATAAAACTGCCTGTCACCGAAACGAAAAGTAAAGACCCCACATGACTGCAAGGAAACTGCAAGAAGGTTTACCTAACACAGGACAGGCGGGGCGCCTGCACCAGTGTGTAGCACTGATGCACAGTCAGGGTCTACGTAAAAAAGTAGTGTTAGTACTTGTTAAGCCAGTGACCAAAGTGTGCAAAGCAAACTCCGGATGTAATTTTGTGAACGGCTGAAGGTAAGATTGGCCGCAGACCTTGACAGTGTGTTTTGAGTGGAAAAAAAAAAGGAGCAACGATTGATGGAAGAAACAGCTTGCCAACTGTTGAGTACGGTGGAAGGAATCTGTGGGTAGATTGTAAACACGATGTGTGTGTGTGTGTGTGCAAGGCAGCCTAAAAACCTGACTTAAAAAAAAAAAAAACTGTTTGCAAGATATCCACCAAAGAGAGTGAGGATCATGGCAGGGGGTTTTCTACAAAGTCTTAACTCACAAGGTTACCCACTTTAATGTTTTTAACAAAGTAAGTTTGGAATGATCAAAACATGCCTATACTAATTTTCAGTGGGTTTAGTATTTAAGCTGCTGTCATGGAGGTCTCACACCCTTCACTCCACAGCACACAGCCATAGACTGAGTCTACTGAGGCCTTTCCCATCACTGGCCGTTAAACTGCATCACACATCTCCCCCTTTAGTAGCGATGAGAACTGAAACTCGGAACACTGACTGCATACGTTATGTGCAATATTTTTTTTCTCTTTTCCTCCATATCATATGAGATCTATTTTCAACGTCATGTGCAATATCATTCTACACAGCGCTGTATGCCGATACCTGGTGCATCCCTTTTCACTCACGCTGAAACCATGTGCAACAGTGACTAGTCCATCGGGCTGGATTATATTTCCTACTCTGCATGAAAGTGCATTGTTATTTTAGCTGTAAAAGCATCTTGTGGCACAGGATTTTCTTCCAGGGACAACAAACTTTTATCTTATCTCAAATCTGTGCCTTAAATTATCCTACACACACACACACACACACACACACACACACACACACACACACACACACAGAGAGGATGAACGACAACAAGTAATATTCCTTCATCGACATGCAAATTCTTCTTACATTATCTTAAAAGCATAATGTAAATATGGTTCCATTTAAATGTATAATCTTGTTAAATGTATAATACAATAGAAATAATACAAATAACATTTGAATGAATATACATATATGTGTGTGTTATGGTCGTCCGTAATCATTCACCCAAGGATAATCCCTCAAAAAGCCGTTCACATCCAAACAACATGCTTTTGTGCTAATCTTTATCAACCTGCTTCATATTAAGAATAAAACCGTAAATTATCTAAGTCACCATTCATAAATGTTAGCGCGCTCTGGCCTGATGTGTTGTTTATTCATGCATCTAATTCACTTTGAATTTTATCCCTAAAAGAAAAAAAAAAAAATCAATCCTCCATCTCTGTCTCCCTTGGCAACAGGTTATAATCCATAGTTACGAGGAACGGTTGCTAGGTGCGTTGCCGAGATACAGACCCTTCTCTCTACTGGCGCTACGTAGGAGGCCACCGGGTCCTTGATGATGGTGGAGAGATGAGGGACGGGTGAAAGGATGACAAGAGACAGGACAATGAGGACAGGAAATAGACACACACACCTGACAGAGGCTGTATGAGCAGAGGCACAAAGGGAGCGCAGAAAAGAAGGCTGCAAATGAGAGCAGAGAATGGAAAGTAAACACAAAAAAGGATAATGCAACAGTCTAAGTGGGCAATCTGCACACCTCCATTTTCCACGGCAGCATTTTTAGCGTGTCCCTTCCTGCGTGCATTTGTGCTGCACGTGAAAGAAGCGGCGTCGGTGGGAAAGAGAGGAAGATGGGAAATCTACTTCGAGTCCCGAAAAAAAAAAAAAAGATGAGATAAAAAAGCTTTACTGATGACTTCAATCACTGTAGCCTTTGTGTAGAGACTTTTTCAAAGGAGCAGGGGGAAAATGCGAACAAAAAAAAAATCTATTTTTGAGTGTGGCCAAAGTTTCCAAGTGCCTTTGTTTGGTTATAAAAGAGACACTGAATCACCATGTCTGTAATGTGTAGAAAGCGCATATGTTTTTTTTTTGTTTGTTTTTTTAACATTTAGATGTAATAAAGATTCTATAATCATTCCCCCAAAAAATCCAGTTTTTGCAATGATAACCTGTTACACATTTTCTCAAATCCCCACAGGTGTTACATACAGAAGCAGTAACAGTGCTCTGTTTATTAGTGCTCACCGCCATATAACCACCTGAGTTACACAAGCTGTCATTCTTTTTCTGAGGCTGATTCGATTAGTGTGGTGATGATGGAAACCCATGGGAGTGCTTACTCTTCACGAGTTTCCTTCTTGCTAGATGGAAAGAGTGCTGTTTGGTGCCGAAGCTGCGGGAGCCATCTGCCGCTCCCAGCGCCGATTATGCCCAGTCTCTCCCCCAGGGGGCAGTAGCAGCGTGCGCACAGCCACTCCGCACCTCTTTAGACTCTGCTCTGCCCTGAGATCAAAGCCACGGCGCTGCTGCAAGCCAAAGCAGCCACCGCCGCCCGTCTATCTCGGGACAACTTTTCAGTAGTTTTTTAAAAAAGGGGATATTAACATGATGTCATAGAATAAGAAGCCGACCTCGGAATCAAAGTTCCTTTGAGTAGGTGGCGCGGCTTTACAATGCCCGTCGCTTCTGACAGTGTTATTAGGAAGATAATTCTTCCAAGCAAATAAACACTATTTAACAGCCTGCTGAGTTTTCCTTTCAGGTTGGGTTACTGTGTGTTTATTTCATTATTATTGTGTCATGTGCTGAGCGAGTGACTATCAGGGTTAGTTGGAGGTTAGGCTGTTCGTCTATTTTTTGAACATAACAGAGTTCATAGATGATCACAAGCAAGTGGCGCTTTATATTCAGTTGGAAATTCAGCTCACATCAGTTGCTTACTGTCACGAGTTGAAATATGAAAATGTAGTATCAGTATTTGTAATTCACAAACCCCCCTATTCTGTCGGAGTTGGCGTAATTTCTTATCTGCACCCTCCTGTCTGTGTTTTATTTAATTCTTTGCATGAAGTTAATAATTCAAAAATCCAGAGAAAAGACTTGTGAGAAGGACTTAAAATGTCCTACAATTTGTTATTACTAATGAAAATTAATGAACTCAAAATCTCGGTTGTTGGCTGCCTCGTGTGATTGCTTTGATGTCTTAATGTACCCAAACAAAATCCAAACAAAAGGAAAGAAATTTTAAAAAGAGAAATTAATTAAGTGCCTATTAGTTTGCGATTTATATTTTCTTACTGGGGGGGAAAAAAAACATGAAGAAAAAACATAAAAGAGTGACAAAGGCCGGCGTTATTACTTTGCATTAAACTGTTTTTACTTTTTGGTTTTACTTTGTAAAAATGCACTGCGAGAGCTAGTGCCGGTGGCATCGGATTAAACAATAGATGGACCTCTGCCACAGTGTCTGTCCTTCAGCCTCTTCATACTGTAGGCTTTGCTTTGAGGAGAGACTGCTGTTTGTTGATTGGAATGACTTCCCTAATTGGATTCAATTCCTAATTGAAACGTAATAAAAATGCATCAGTAGACGTGGCGCCAACAATTACCTCATGCAAATCTCTTGATGAATTGACGTGAGGGGCGTAATTGCAGCTGTTAAAAAAAAATGCATTGATTTCTCCTGGAATAACATCAATTCAAATCAGTTCACACTCACGCTCCAACCTGCGTGTGGAAAGCATTTGTCACCGCTCGGTGCTCCTGTGTGGAGGTATACAGGGGAGGAAAAAAAAAAAAAAAAAAAAAAAAAAATGGAAACATCTGCACCCTTTCACGCGGGTACGTCAGATTGATTGGGCTCGCAAGACGTCGTATCAAATGCACTACACTTATGCGTGTGCAATAAAATATTCTCTACACTTGGCGGAGGAAAACAAAAGGAGGAACGTCTTTGTTCTGTGCTTCTGTTTTCATCGAGATGGTGCGCCGGTTATTTGACTTCCTTTGGTTTTCAGAACAAACATACCCTGCTGGGCCAGTACAAAAGAAACGCACACACGCGCGCACACACACACCCGTACACACGGGTGAATACTCAAAAAGGAGCTACGAAGGCTCCGATTTTTCCATTCACCAAATGTTCTGAACATTATCTGTCTGTCTGTTGATAGGAGGTGGCAGAGTAGAGAGAAAGGGTTAAAGCATCTTCTGAGTTATTGCCGACCGCTGTAGTCATAGCAACAGGTTAATAAGTAGCTTCTCTGATCTTCCTCTGTTGCTGCACAGGTTGCTAAGATACAAATAGCATTCTGGGCCCAGTGGACTGAACTGCAAACATCTTTTGATAAGAATGAACTTCAAACATTTAAAAGTAATATGAAAGGCAAAAAAGGCACATATGCGCGAATAGTCGGGGCGGGGGGACGGGGGGAGAAAAGCTTCCAGCATTACACCTACAGCCATAGTTATTGCGTCTACCTTATTTGACCTACCCAGGCCAAAAAAGGAGCACAGCAAAACAAAACTTGCTAAATCCAGCTACCTCATACCTCGGAGGCGAGTGGTTGGCCCATGTCTAAAGGTAAACGGGCCAATCAGCTTCAGAACAGAGTGGCTGTTCCTAGACGCGTGTGCGAAACCAAGGGCAAATTAAAGCATTGCCTCCGAGTTGCATCATTCTCCCCTCACAGCTCTATTAGTAGGCTAGCCACAGTGTCTCTTTACGAGAGCTACTCTCAGAGCAGAATTAGGCACACTTCCCCTGCAGTGATATGTCTTTTTATGAACCACATTGGCATCCTGTGTGCCAGTTCCCGCAGGAACAAACCAATGTTGAATTAGTGTAAGAAAAACATACCGGGATACGAGGATTTATTCAGTGTAAGGTGACACAACAGAAAAGCATGAGTTAGATTTCGAGTTTTTTAAATTTTTTTATTATCAAACATAATACTTGTTTGATAAATTTATCACCTGGAAAGATAATGAAAAATGTGAATTGGGCATTGGGAATCTGAAAAGCGATCCAGACAAAAAAAAAATGACAACAAAGGCGGTGCTCTCACCTTTCTGTTGTCATCTATCTGCTCGTCTCTTTCCCCATCGAGTAATAGAAGCCGAAAATGGCATTGATTCAAGAAGATGGGCCATGCACACTGACACAACAAACGAACAAACAAACGAACAGCTTGACTGGAGGAAGCTGTGAGGCCGCAGTAGGGAGCACTGAAGCCGGTTTTGATAATAACGCTTGATCCCTCTGTTCTCTCTGTCACCGGGCCTCGTGCTTTCACTTCAGCTCAGCTCAGCTGTCAGCCGGCCGCGGCTACTCACTCAAGTGCTTGAGCACACGCGTGGGCTCACACACTCGCGCGCGGGCACACTCGGACACAGTGCCCCAGGTTTTTCAGGCGGGCTCGTGCTGGACCATTCCAGTCCAAACACGTGATACACAATAAAATGCACACTTTTGTGCGATGTTTCCGAAATTAGCGATCATCCATGTGTTGTAAATTGTCCCACTTACAAGCAGCAATAGCTGTGCATTCGCGTGATTAAGACAGTAATCGGAAGGTAATGATACTTAAGTGAGATTTATGAGAATGGATGGAATTTCCCAGCTGAAAGGTGGCAGCTTAAACAACATTGACCTGTCAAATAGCAAGAGAGATTTAAACAAAGGCCCGGGATAATACATCACGGGAACGAGGGGGCTGGGGGATGAAATGTGTGTGTCTCCGAATTTTAGACAGCAAAGAGAGCACTGGAGGTCATAAAAACCTTTTCAGAGGAGATACCGAGTTTACTTAACCACAAATGGGTGAAAGGGAATTGTCCAAAACAAGATGTTATCAGTTTGTTAATGATGCACTGGGTCTTTGACGGGTTTTGACGTGAATGAAACTCGCAAAAGGGAGAAAAAGCATCACACCTTTATTTTATTTTTTTAATTTATTTTCTTATTTTAACCACAGCAGCATTTTCCGTGTATATCTACAGATGAAAGCAATACTGATTAAAGGCTGTTCGCTCCCACCGGGCCCCACGCTGGTTTGGTTCATTCAATCTCGGCCCTGATTACTCGATTGGACTCATTGATTGAAGGGGAACTTTAATGACCTATTATCTCAAGTGTTAATCAGGTGTTGACAGACGGCTCTCTGTGGGGCCGGGGCCTCGAACGGACAGAACTTGCTGGACTCCCACCACGGGTCGAGCGGCACACACATGACGAAGATGCACCACCCGACAAGTTTCCCCCTGGGGCACGGACGCCGAGTGCGCGCCGTGGTGACATCATCTTCACTCTGTCCCGGTCGGCCATGACTCAGATGCGTCGGTGCCTTCTTTAAACGCGCTCATTCTCACCCGCTTTATCTTCCCTAGTTACAGTTTTACCGCCTCGTGAATTACCTTGAAATGAGAGCGCGAGGAATTGAGATATAAAAACGAAGGCCTGCGCCTGCAGAGGATGTGTTCTCATTTCATTTTGTATTTATGGAATATATGCAGTTGGTAAAGTTACATAAATTCACAGGAACTTTGTTAACCTCGTGAAATACTGGTGATTGGGAAGGATAGAGGTTTTAATAGGAATGATGTCTACTGCAATTGGGTTACTGATTGTAGTTTGCGGTGAAATCACTTGCCAAATGTGCTCAGTGCACTTACACTTTCATTTGTGGTCTCTCATGAACTCCATATGTTCCCTCTAACCCGGCTTTATCAAGAATTAAACTGTAATTTTAATTATGAAGCATCTTGAGGCAGATTCGGTAAGGAACCTTTATGTGCTTAGTCGAGCCTGTTCCTTTGTCTTCCTTGCCCCCCTCCCGCTGCTACACGAAGGTACATGCTCAGCTTTACATGTGCGCACGTGTGTGATTTGTATTTTCCCGGTCAAGTCTGCAAATGTAGTGTTTGTGTGAGGACGCTGCTGAATATAAACTGAGATGCTATTGAATTGTTAATGACAGACAGTGAAATAGAACCTAAATCTTTGTTAGCGTAAATGCGGCTCGAACAGAATTATTTCAGTTCTAAAAGCTCCTCTTTGATATACATGCTGTGGAGTGGAAGCACTTCCTGCTGTTCTGGTGGCAGCGGTGCAGCCAGAAAGCTACGTATCCAAGTTTCATCCGTCTGCATCACCTCCTGTAGCCTATCTCCAGCCTAAATCTCTTTTGTCTCCTCCTCCCCCAGTGTCCCACTCCCACTGCATCCCTCTCTTTAATTATCTCCCTTTTCAATCCCACCGTCTTCAAGTCTCATCAATGCTCCTTAATTTCCATCAATATCGCTGCAGCGTAAGCTCTCCACACCTGTCCAGTCACCATGGCAACCCCACCTCTGACAACAAAGAGCTCTGTAAGACATGGCATGCTGTATTCCCCTTGATTAGATATTGATTAAGCTTTTGTAATACATAATAGGATCAAAGGGATTGTGCGGTATTGCTTACCCAGGTCTTCTTCACACTTTCATTTAGTTATAATCTTTTGTTATTTAGGAATCTGCATGTTAAGAGGGATGGAATCGAAATTTGCCACCCTTTGTCATAGACATCCAGAGCCTCCTTCAGGGACTTGTAGCTGCACAAAGACCTTTATTTTATAATCATTAAAAAAAAAGAAGAAGAACTGGAGAGGAGTGAAGTAGGAATGCAAATCTCCAGTTTAAAAAGAGTGTTGACAGCACCTTCAGGTTTCTGAGTGGCATAACGTATGCTTAGTGTTTGCAACATGTTTCCCATTAAGAGGACATGCTAATAGGCCCGTTGGAGTGTGCAGAGGCTCCCAAATGCTCGAGTGTCCCTAATGGATGCATTGATAGATTAATGGACGATAAAAGTCAAATGCTAAATGCATGGTAAGTGACAAGAGATAAGTCAATATGGTAAATATTTGTGTAGGACATAGTTACGAAGTTGAAAGGCCATTATTCACAATTACCTACAGACAAGCCATTCCTTGGTATAATGAGGCTCATGACATGAATTTAAAAGCCTGTGAAAGTAATGGCCCCGAGTTCGTTTCTGTCAATTACATATTAGCGTCAGCTGCAGAACAATCTGCGAGACATGATAATATTAGTTCACTTGATCATAAACCCATTAAATTAATGCTTTTAAAGGAAAGTTACACGTGAGGAAAAGGACTAAAACTCATGTGCTAACAATTATGCATCATATTTTTTTTTTTTTTTTTTTTTTTTCTCCCCGCTTCTCTTCAGCTGTCAAAATTAATTTAACTGCCACTATCCTGAAGATCTCTGTGCCAAGAGCAAGGCTGTATTTGTTAAAAAGAAAAAACAACATTCACTGAAGTGGTAGCTCGTACTGCTATGACTAAAATGGATGTGGCATCATTTCAGTTGCATGACATTTGCTAGTAGAGTTGCTTTTGATTTTTAAAAGAAGTCCAAATAACATTGTGTTTACTGACCTGTTGTTATAGATCTGTCATTATTTGTTTAATTTACAATTTTGATTAAAAAAGGAAGTAAAATTGTCAGCTTGGCTGGATTGCTTCAAATCCCACAGTGGTAATATTCTAAATTTGGTGATGTTTATTTATTTATTTTTTTATCTGGTAGAAATTAAATAGTAACCACATTAAGTCATGTATAGAATATTAAGTTACAGTTAAAAAATATATTTGA
Organism: Mugil cephalus; assembly: GCF_022458985.1. Lineage (NCBI taxonomy): Eukaryota > Metazoa > Chordata > Actinopteri > Mugiliformes > Mugilidae > Mugil > Mugil cephalus. The sequence goes on along the minus strand of NC_061772.1, from coordinate 14,625,880 downwards.
CATGTAACGACATTTGAACTCTTGTAAAGCTTCATAGAATCAAAAACACAGCATCCTCTCTGATATAATCAGTTCACTCGATTCCATCAAAAGATATTGTACATTTGTCAATGGTCTCGAGAGCGCTAGAAGGATTGAGGCTGATCTTTTAAGTTTTTTTCTCTCATGTGAGCCTGTGTTGTCAGCTGCAGTGTTTGAGCTTCATAAGACACCATCTCAATCAGCATTACCAATAAGGTAAATACACACAAGAAACACTTCAGCCAGACAGGAGGAGGCTGTGTGTTTGTCAAATTTACACTGAAGATTTAAAAGGATACAAGGCTGAGCGAAGTGCAAGAAAACGATTTCTCTTTTCCCACAGTGAAAAAGTAGGGGAGTCAGAATTGAGGATAAACCCAGTAACTGCAAAGAACCATGTTTGGAACAAGCTGACCTTTTTTTTTTACAACTCAAACAAGGATAAAGACAACAAAATGTAATAACTTTCCCCTATCCAATCCATACTTCATGATTATCCCTCACTCCAAAACATTAGAAAAAATGGAACTGTCAAAAGAGTCTTGTTGTTCCATTTTCTTTCCCTTGGCCCCCCTCCTGGAGACAAACAAACAAACCCCTGTTAGCACATTTCATCAGCTTTAGGGGTTACAGAACAGATTGAGTATCGACAACGGTGGCTGTCGAGGCTTATGGCTCAAAGGCAACAGTAGAGCAAAATCTCAGGGGTAGGAGATGCAATCGAAAGGGCCAAAATAATTCAGCAGGACTCACTCGAGGAACAATCCAGTTTGTCATGTGGAATCATGGAGTGTCTGCCGCACAATGAGAGAGGGTCCCCGGAGACGCTGTGCGGGAGTCAACATGTGAATAGCCAAGAGTTACTGCCACAACTGGCCACTCTTTGCCTTTTTATCACCTGCAAATTTAGCGACCATAAATCTGTTTCCACACCAATGCTGGTGCACAGCCGCACCAGAGAGGGCCATAAACAAGAAACGATGCTCTGTGTCTTGGGATGGTTCGGTCATTGATGGTCCCTCGGGTGTCGTACTCTATTCTGGGAACAATTACTGTCACAGAGTTTTGATGTTTTCCTTCTGCCGTGATTGACATTTGTGGCTGGTGGAAATTGCTGAACCATGTTGATCTGCAAAGAAACACGTTGTATTATCTCCCCCATTGTCCATAAGGGGTTGTGGGCGAACAGTGTCTGTGTAGTGTTTCCCCGCCACCGTAAAAGGTTTTGAGGCATCTGGTGGCTTCTGGTCGACTCTGAGGGTTAACGCGGGAGAAGGAAGCCCAGGGCCATAAAAAGGACACTGGCTGTAGGCTTTAATGTAATCTGACTCTGCTCACTATAAAGTCTGTGTCAATAAAATGCAGCCTGAGGAAAACCTTGGATTAATCGATTGACTTCTTGCTTCTTATTCACGTACAATAACCAGCGGCACCCATTGCACCTGCTTTTGTTTCTACTGTAACACCTCCACAAGACCAGAGCTGAATATCCATTTCCCTTTAATCAATTCACAATTTATTCCCCTCCCTCTTCCAATCTCTCCTCCATTTATTATGCATTATTCGCCCTTTTTAAACGATTTTCTACTAACCGTCTCATCTAATTTGGTATTCGGATATGGTTAGAGCTGTTAGCTCAATTAATACAATGACATGTCCTAAATGCATTCTCTTCACAATGCAAGCGACAGGAGGAAGTGCCTCACGTCCTTGCAAATGGGGTTATGCATGCACGCCGTGATATATCCAAACCATTAGGAATTATTTGAACAGGCTATGTGTATAGACAAAAAAAAAAAAAAAAAAGACAAAGCAGGCTCAATCTTCTACAGGACTGTGCTTTATTTTAGTCTAAGCAGAATATAATGAACTAGAGAACTACAGAGTTCAGGAGCACTATGGGAGATATCGTCCCGAATCAGGGAAACGGACCCGAGCCAACGCTAATTCAAATTACATCCGTTTCAAAGAAAGTAAGACAACCGTAACTCAGTTTGTTCAAAATAAATTAAAAAAACAAACAAACAAAAAGATTATTTCATCCATTTTGAATTTAAACATAACATTTATCATGATAAATCAACTTTGCATGAAAATAAATGAAGACAACGAAATTAAGCAGTGAAGCTGGGAATGTGGTGATTTATCTTATACACAAAGATCCGTGATGCAAAATCACTTGATGTGAGCGCTTTAAAGGCTATCATTGAACGCTTGATTGAAGCAAACTGCTCAGTCAGCTGAGTTTGTTTACATTTTGGTCCTTGTAACCAATGGAAAATGGAGGTGGATGACCACATCCTTTATTTGCGTCAAAATGGACTTGAGGCTTGACTGACTCTGGCAACGTGTTTGTTTGTAAAGAGCATTTGGCATTCCCCAGAATACAGCGTGTCCGACCACTGTTCACAGGTAGTACTGTCTGAGAGAACAAGCTGGGTTTAAGGCAGAATTCCCCCCTCACATTAACAAAACAACCTGACTGGTGTAAAGCAGCGTGACATATTCTACCGTTGGCACAATGTTTTTAGTGGATGGAGTCGCATTAAACAGTGTGGAAGAAACCTCCCGTAGACAGGAACCGAGATGATGGAAGTCAGAGATATGTCAAAGATTACAGTAACCCTTGAAAGAGAGAAACGGAGAAGAGCATTACAGGAAAAAACAACCATGACTTATGGACAATGAGATATGGCAGCATAGGTCCCAAAACCAATCTGATGGCAAAGTTTGATATATATATATATATATGTTTTTTTTTTATTTTTTTTGTCTTTTCTGTCTTTTTCTTCTCAAAACAACAAAAGGCCTCAAATAAGATTCTTTTTGAACAATGCTGATCCATTTGAACTCAGTTGTGCAATGGACTCCGTTTCTCCTGAATCCACATGACCGGTACCATCAATCATCCTTTTACAGTGCAGTTTGTTAATTCGTGTATTGATTTAAGAGCTTTCCATGAGCAAAATCTCTTTGAACTTGCCCATCCACGAGGGATTTCACACGGGGATTGTGCAGCCAAAGAAAATAAAGACAAAAGGAAAATGATCAAAGAATATCCGAATAAACCTCGTGACAATGGGTCTATCCCAGCTTCAGCCGATGATAACAAAACATAAGCAAGAAAATAAAGAACCATTTACCAACATGAGTATAAAATCCCATTTTTGAACATTAGTGCTTTACTATACATGAAATAAAATCATCTTCTGTTTTTGATAAATTATTTCATAAGTTCCTTTTCTTATTTTTGCTCAAATATATTAACTATTCTTTTATTTTTTTTTAATTAGGATTTTTTTTTTTTTTTTTAATTTTTTGAACATGATCTATTTTACGGCCTATAAAGAATGTTCAACAGAATTGAAAAATAAGCTATATTGTATGTACAGGTGTAATGCAGCTGTGTGGTCAGGCAGATTGGGTCAAGCAGGCAGGCGCTTCTGCTGAGATCTACAATATGTTTGTCCCCTTCCTCCAGCCTCAGCCCAACCATGTACGTACTGTATAGTCTCAGCCGTGTGTGTTAAGTGTTTCGACTCCAAAGTGGTTTATGTACACGTTGAACAAACTGTTACCTGCAGATTCTTTAAATGCTGTAAAAGCCTAAACATTCGACTTAGTGTTGATTCCGTTGCGTCTGAGCAAGCGTGGCGGCGGCTGATGCTTTCTTTTCCCCTTTTCACACTTGTCGAGCGGAAAGCATGCAGATGGATGAACTCTACTGTCACTGCCGTATCTGTTCATCAGCCCCAATTGGACTAATCCAATTACCGCATAGGCGATCTTTCTTCTGTCAGAAAAATCATGACATGTCGGTGTACACAGAATCTTAATTAACGGATCACTTCGGGGGCCGTGGCTTAGGTTTGACACTAAGTCAAATGCTCTCTAAGCCTCGGTCCGGCGCTTACGGTTGTAGGATGCATGTTCACAGCCCAAACCTAAGGGGCTTAAAAGGACTAAAACTCTCCTAAATCCCTGCACTGCTGTGGATACATTTTATAGTGACATCATTGTCCCACAGAGTTGGGCTTCTGAACACAAGTTGCTGTACAACCATCCTCTGTTTTCGTATTTTATAGGCTATTTACATTAAGGAATAAAAAAAGTCTTTGTCATTGTTACATCTCAGCCATGTTGTTGGACCGTAATCGCGCACCTTCACTGTGCATTGTTGGGTGGACAGTTTTTGTTACTTTGTTACTCTTGGCATCGGACGCTGATAACTATAAAACCAAAGCACGATTTAGGTGGTTCATCAGCCCTTCTGCTGGCTCAGCGCAATGTGACGCGACCGCACGGCTCCTGCTGCCCTCACGTTTATCTGCTCGACGTCCTTCAGGATCAGGGGTAAGGCAAGGCTCTGAACCTCTCCACTAATCATGACATCATCGTGCCTGATGCCCTGAGTATTGGGAGTGATTTTGTGGAGTTTCAGTTTAGCACACAGCACCCCCACCACCCAGTGCCTATTTCCACAGTTTCCACCTCCCTTCATGCAAAATCCCATTTCCACAGCAAAACCCTTTCTGCGCTAAAGTGAGATGACGGAAAAGCTCTCCCAAAGCAGCTATTAAATGAGAGGCATTAATTTCTTCCCTCCTGTCCAACAGGTTCCTTTAATTATCTTTCCACTTTCAGTCAATTACATTTCACTTCCTTTCCTTGACAATCGCTGCTATTTTAGGGTGAGTGTTATGCACCCAGGGGGTTGGAGATTCATGCTCCAGCAGCCTTCTCCTCTGTCCCGCCATTGGCTGGGATACGTGCTCATCTAGAGGACAGACTTGGTGAGCAGATGTGATATACCCTCCCAGTTTCTGAGTGGCTGCATGCATCACTGTCCAAGAAGCGAATGTTGTAAATACTTATGCTCCTTTCAGTTTGCCACTGATTGTGAGATGCTAAACAAAGGCAGCAAAGCACTGACAGTGATGAGATGCTTTATGCTTTCGGGCCTGTATATAATTTTTCAAGTGTCTATATTTTTGTTTCTCCTGGCAAGGCTAAATTATATCCTCGCAATTAATTAGATTCACACATCTTCAGGCTGAAATGCCAAGTTACGTTCTCTCTTTGCAAATTTGGGGGTAAATATTAAATCATCCTGTTGGGCAACAGCTTGGTGACTGCCTGCTGGGTTGACATTTGTCAGTGCTCTTAGAGGTGAAACATAGCCAGGACTAAAAGCCAGAGCAGCAGACTAAGGGCAAAGCAGCCAGACCCCTCTAGTAAATAAATGGGTAATGAGAAGATCTAAAAACAAACTTTTTTTTTTCTTTTTCTAATTTTCAGTAGCCCTGCTGCCTGTTTCACAGATATTTCCGCTTTTAATGCGTGTCACTTCTCCCTGGGGTGTAAAAGTATTAGGAGCAGCCTTGTTAAAAGTGTTTCTCATACCCTAATTTAGCCTTGGCATAGCAGCCATGCTACATGAACGGCGCACCGTTAGCCAAGCAGACAGCAGGATACTGGGCTTAGGGTTTTTGGCTCACCGGGGACTCAACCTGTCATTAGTAAAGGGAACTAGTACAACATCTGGTACAGGACAGAGAAGATCAGCGGAGCAGCAATGCGAGGTTCATGTCGCGGGTTGTGTTCTACAGATGGCCAAGACAAGACCTGGAAACTTCATTGCTCATGGAACATTAGATCTCCCATTGATTAGTTCAGCGTCACATAAATAATGAGCACAAACGGTTTGCAGAACATGGCTTTGTTTTGACCTACTTCACCGCGTCGTCGCCACCGTACTTCAAATCAAGGGCAGAGGATGGAGGCCTGTTTTTTTTTTTGTTGTTGTTTTTTTTTTTGCTTTCTGCTTTGCGTGTTACAAAGGCAATTTCTTTAAAGCTGTCATTCGATGGGCATCGTTTTTGAATTTGAAGAACTGCTGTGCTTCACAAATATTCTTTTTAGCGTCGAACGAGGCTGTGCTTTGCAGGTGTCCCAGCAAGTCGGTGTTGAGCAAGTTATTTTGTGGGGAAGGAAAAGAAAAGGAAAAAAGATGACCTCTGTAGTTTACTGCTGAGATACAATTTTGTTGCTGAATGAAGAATCATAACAACACAGCAGCTGCTTCAACAGGATTTCCAGCACAATCGTCGGTTTCGACCCAGTTTTAAGCAACTATTGCTGCAGCATTTATGGTAAAAAAAAAGAAAAAAAAGAAAAGAAAAATCAAAGTGAACCTTTTGCCGTCACCCTTCCCCTTCAGTTTTTGGCAATGTCAATGTAATCTCCAATATTACCACTTTGCTATGATAAGGAGGAGTTTATTCATTCCACATCCTCCATCGCCTCTTCGGGTAAATTCGGCCGTATTATTGGTGCCAGGTCAGCTGTCAGCAGCCGTGCCAGGGAGTAGGCACAAACATAATTCTCTCTAATCTTCCTTCTGTCAACCATGTGCATGCAGGGGACCATCTCTCCCGTCATTTGGTCCAAGTGATTATCCCGGTGATTTTTCACTTGGTTGCTGCTAATGTATAGAGGCTGATGATTACAGTGTGATTAGAGGGAAAGGTGAAATAGCATGTCTAATATGGTGCAGGAGATAATTGAAGGGTAGTGAGCACAGGCATTAGCCAGGTTCAGAAAAATGCTGTTCCAAAGGGAGGGCCGCCGATCAGTGGCGCCGTGGTTTGGAAAGGCATGGCAGCTCTTAGGACTGGGGGGGAGAGAAGGCGGTACATGGCATGCTGATACCAAGGACTGAAATCAAGACCTTCAGCTTATTTAAACAACAAAGGCAGTACATTATAAACTCTGGAAACAGCTGGCACACTTTATGAGTCATCCTTCAGTGTATCTGAGCATGTTCTGATTTGGTTTTCTGTTTCAAGCGAGAAGAGAGGGAGGTTACGGCGAGAAGAAAACGTTGAAGCGGTAAATATGAACAGTTTGGACTGGGGCAGAAGCTATTTAACTACATCATTAAACTTTTTAATGTCAGTACATTTAAATACGGCTGGATAACGTTCCCGAAACGATTCCATTCCCAATTGAAAATTTGATTCTGATTCAATATGAATTTAAACATATTTCTGTTTTCAGACAATTTTACCTCAAACTAAAACTCATGTTGTCATTGGTTCCAGAGATTTGCGCTACTTCCAAAGTATTTTAACTTCCGTGCGGCTTTGCTTGTGTCCGCCTCTTCTCTGTCTTCATACTTTTCAAATCCAATCAGCTTTTCGACCTGGTGGTGCTCTCGGGGTTGTAGCGGCTTCGCAGGACTTGTCTTACTCGAAACCAGCAGCGAGATTTCTAACACGAGGACGCAGGAAACGCTATTTGAAAACTGATCGGAAAACCCAGCCCCCGCGTCTGAAGCACAGATCTGTAATATTTGTCGCCAGGAGCTCGACTGCAGCTTCTAATTTTATCAGTTAAATCGTTGGCCACCATCCTAGACGCGTCGGTTTAAAGGATCTCAATGGGATGTTGAGTTGTTGACTTCCTCCCTTCTCCCCACTCCCTCCCTCCTTCCCTCCTCGCCGAGCCCTGGCTCTCGCTGCCAGCTGCCGGTGCTCAGAGAAAGTGTATGGATGTGAGCTGGTGTTCGGGCAGAGAAAAATCGGGAAGTGCTCATAGTGGCTGAAATGGCATCGCTCCTCCCTCTAGACTCACTCCAAACATACTGTATTGATCCGGTTTTTAGAGAAGAGGCTGCTTCCAGAGCTGTAAAACAGTCAAAATAAAGGCTACAGGACTCTAAATCAAGACATGACAGTGCTGGAGTGCTTTACTCTGTCTTGGCTGGCGTCAGTGTCAGAGAAGCTACAGGCGAGCTGAGTGATGGTTATGAGTAGCTGTTAGAATTAATTTATATATATATGCTATTTAAGCAGTAGATTTTTTTCCCCCTCCCCCATCGGCTCTATGTATAATATATGAAGAAAGCAGGTCAGGGAACATGTTAACAGTGGAATTTACATTACGTTTGACAGAGCTAAATGAGCTCTAAAAGCCCGCACTCCTTTGCTATCAATTCAGCAAATTGAATTTGTCTTCGGAGAAATGTTTATCTGCCAAGAGACAAGAAGAAGAAAATTCTCTCTGTCTAGAGTTTTGCAGCAGCTCCAGTGGACACACTCGTCCCTGGCATGTCGCTCATAGAAGTCCTGGCTGGTTACAACGGCCATGCTTAGGTTTTTTTGACAGAATTCTGACACCAACGAGGACCACTTCGTTCCTAAGCCGAGTTCATTCTGCTGGCAGTTTCAGTAGCTGTCACCTCACTCTTCCTTCCTTCCTTCGTCCCTCCTCCGTCGCTCCTGTGACCGTCTTTTAACAATTTGTGGCTTCATAATTCACACTTCATGTTGCGATACAAAAGGTCAAGAAAAGAAAAAAAGAAAAAACAAAAGAAAAACAGAAGACATCCCATGTCCGTTTTACTTGGTCTTTACAGTGGATTGTCGCTTGAACACAAAGGCTAGCGAGAAGCCTTAAACATCTGCACCCTGTCCAGCACAGACATCAGTTTTAAGTTCAGTCTCATTTTTTTTTCCTCTCTTATCGTTCTTTTTTTCTTTTTTTTTTTTCCTACCAGAACAGTCTGTTCATAGCTGTCAGAGAGTGCGGTGACTTATACATCATGATGAGCGAGATATCCAGTGGCTGGTACCTTAACATCCAAACGAAAGAGACTTGTTGCAGGGGAGGGGGGTCAGATGAGTGAATGAAATTTCCTTTCTCCCCTCTTTTGTCCCTTTTTTTTTTTTTCAATGACGACTTCAAGTATTTTTTTTAAACAACAGCAAAAATTAGCAAATCTACTTTTCTTTTTTTTTTCTATTCTACTTTACTATTCTACAACCTGGTGCTAAATCAGCATCCAGAGCAAAAGATCAGCCCCTATACTACGATTCCATGTCTTTTTTTATTTTATTTTTTTTTATACATTATTTCCATTTTCTTTTATTCGTACTTACAGTAGGCCACTGGATATTGATTTAATGATTTTTTTTTTTTTTTTACTACGAGTAAATTGTAATACTTGCAGCTACAAGGTATGAGTTTTTAAATATATATTTATATATTTATATATTTATATTCTTTTAAAAAGCGTTTTAGTCCTTTGGTCCCTATTTCCTAAGGAATGATGCATGTAAATTATCCTGGATTCTCCTCTTCTCTCCTCGTCTTCTCGTTTTCCTCTTCGATCCAGAGCTTGCCCTGTCACAGAGCACAACACCTGTGTAGGCACAAAAACCAAAATGGCAGCAGGCTGGTGTGTGTGTTTGTGTGTATTTCTGTGTGTGTCTACACACGCATGAGTTTGCTTCAGTACTTATGTTGTTGGCATTTGCACGTGTTTATGTACAAAGTTTTTTTTTTTTTTTTTTTTTTTTCATTTTCTCTTTAGGTGTAGCATCTTTAAATGTGTATGTTTGGTTTGTTTTCTCTGTTTATGTGTGTTTATCTATATCCTGTGTCAGTATGCATGCTTTGAGCATAATGAGTCTATAAAGGTTTGTTTTTGTTTTTTTTTTTGTTTTTTTTCCCCCATCATGTCTAAAAAACAGCAGCAAAAAGTTGGTCTCTGCAAAAAATCTTCTTCCACAGACGCCAAAGCAAAACAGGGAAAAAAGAGGCATTTGCGAAGAAAGGAAAAAGTAAAGTAAAATAAATAAACAAAGAAACAAAAAAGAAAAAAAAAAACAACAACTCTGGGATCCTCCTCTCAGTCACCCAATCTTCCAGCGGCTTTCCAGCAGGATCAAGGGACCACCCTTCCTTCATGATATGTAGCAGAGCAAGAAGTCTTTGTACTTTTACTGCACTTGTGGAAATAAGGTGTTGTGGCCCTTCATCCTGTGACAGAGAGAGAAAGAGAGAGAGGGGGGAGAGAAAGAGACGGGGGAGAATAAGGAGAGTGGATTCAGCGAGGCTGCGGCAAACATGCTCAGGGTTGCTGGCTCCTGGTTATCACACAGACTGACAGGCACAGCCAACAGCATGAGAAACAGACGGGTAAGAGGGAAAAAAAAGAGGAGTGTGTCAATCACAACCAGAAATAAGTGGGCTAGAGGTGGGGTGGGAGATTTGTGTTTTAACCATATGGAACAGACATCTACACTGTGACAGCGCTAATCCGAGGAAGGCCTAATTTAAACTGACTCTTATCTCCCTGTATGAAATAAATAAATAAATAAATCAATGTTTCCCGAGATGCTGCTGTCATTCATCTTTTTGTTAATTCATTACAAAATGCATTTCAAAGGAACGTGAGGGAGACCTAAAGAAAACAAGTGTGTGCGCAAGTGTTAAAGTGCAATAATTGGAATGACAGAAAATAGCCTCTAATTAGGAGCCCCATGAAAAAAAAAAAAAAGAAAGAAAGAAAAAAGATCCCCTGCCTTTGTGTTGGCTCGATGCGCCGCGCTGTTTCTAAATGTGTCCACGCTGCCGAGCATCGGATATAAAAGATCTAGTTTTTGCAGCCTATCATGCCTAATATGTTGTGAGCCACGGTGTGGGTGAAGAAAGGCCATGAAATCACAGCAAATCACTCTCCGGGAGTGAACATGAAAGGGACTGACTTTGTGGCGGGAACGCGCGAGCGGACGCTCTTTGTTCTACCTTTCCATTCCTGTAAATGAGCTTGTTACCATTTCATAATAGATCCGCTTTTTTAGACGGGGGAGCAGAGATTCAAACTTATTTCTGATGTGCGCTAAAGCGAGGCCCGGCCATTAGCGACATAAAGCACTCACGGCCGTGATTACCGATGTGCTTTTTCATGTGCCACTGGCAATTCTTTCTATACATGTAGCACAGAAGAAACACACAGTGGCTTTAAAATTGATTTTTCTTCTCCTTTTTTTTTTTTAAAACATCACTACTTTGTCACATAATAATCTATTTTTTCTTCGTCTTCCACCACAAGCCTTTTGTCACCACCTACATAAGAAAAAAAAAACACCTGGTAGTAAAGTGGTATAGCAGATGCCAGAAAAACCTTATCCCCACCCAGCTTGCCTGGCTGGACACCCCCCTGAGTTCATTGGACAGACTACGGGAGGGAGAGACTCCTGCGGGGCTTTTGAAAAAAAAAATAGGGCAAAACGAGTTTGATGACGGACTCTTATCAGGGCCTGCCTGCAGCTTGGCGAACGAACTCACTTGCAAAGAAAGGACCTTTTTCACTAGGGATCTGTCTGCTGCCTTTTCAATTTATGCATCAACCAGCAATTACCTCACTCAAGCACCAAAAACATGAGTTCTAATGTTATTTGGTGGCATCCTCCAACAAAAAAAAAAACAAGCAACTGGCATCAGCAACTACTCATCCGGGTGTTTTGTTTTTTCGCTCTACATCTTGCACCGCGCTCACATGTCTCCGTGTACAGTAGGTCTTCTGCGCGGTGGATGGATTCTGGCCGCGTGGGTCGGTAGCGCTGCCTGCAGCTCTTCTATCACGGTGTAATTGGTTTGCACCCTCATAAATAAATAAATGGGAAGTGATTCTCATGTTAGGCAAACAAAACAATCTCGCAGAAGTACTCCCTGTGCAGATGGAATCCACCGAGAAGTGGAGTGTCAACATTTGCCTGTGCTCTCCGTGCGAACGTTGGCGATTTAATTGGCTGCACAAACATAGGGTCATCTTGGCCATCTCTCAACTAAACAGCTGTCGATCGGCGCGAGGAAAAAGGTCCTTTTTGCAAAGACGCGGGCTTTAATGAAAACGAAAAAAAGAAAAAACAACAACAAAAAAAACAAAACAAATCATAGTTTGCTGGAGGACTGTTGGCGTGAATGTGAAGAAATAGAGAAATAGAAAATACAGTACATCCAGACACACGGACCCCACAAGAGAAAGTAAAACATCACAAGGGCACACGGTACAATAGCACAAAGGGTCAAAGGCCACTTCCATTTATAACCAACCACCCAGTCAGCACGTCAGTTACAGGTACCAGCCAAGAAAGGCATCGATTACTGCACTGCACAAACTGCCAATATACAAAATACAGTAAATATATATATATAAAGGAGGGCAGAATATAAAGAGATAGAGTTTAGAAATATCAATCAACGCCACGTCATGCAACGCAGTCACAGTCCCACCACATGACGTCATCCAAAAGAAAATGACACCATGGGTTCAACTTACAGCTGTGGGAACTTGGCCCCGTGACGGGTGTGTGTGGGGGGGGATGTGGCTATAGCGAAGAAAGGCCACCTCACACTGTGATTGGCCGTGTCAGGTTGCCAGGATGGTGGGGGTGCAAAAGAAGGAAAGAAACAATGGGATTTTCTTTTCCTTAAAATCAGAATTCAAAGCACCCTTTCCATATTGGTTCCACACTCTCACTGATCAAATGAGGTTATTATTATGGTTATTACCATAAAACTGGAAAAAAAATGACAAGTAAAACAGAAATAATCTCCAACACAGCACACAAGAGGGCCTTTTTTTTTTTTTTGTGCCTCAGCGTGGCGGTGAAATATTCTCAGGCTGACAACATTTGCAGGTTAAAAGGTTGAATTGATGTTTTTATATTCACAAAGATAACCCTTATGGCAGAAATTCATATTTCAGGAACTTGTCCTGTCTACAGTAATTGGATTTGCCCTGCATTGTTTGCTACGAGGGTGGCTGTACAGTGGGCGCTTCAGCTTTTTTTTTTTTTTTTTGCATTACGTTTATCTTTAAGACACAGAACGCAATTTCAGAGTAGCAGGCCTCCCGAGACCAGCGGAGGAGAATGCCGTCTGATCGCGCTTTTAATTCAGCTTCAAAGTAAAATTGTCGGAGCTTCTGAAGTTACACACTCATTGAAGTTTGTACCTATAAGGTGCGCGGAACAGTCAAGTTCAGGTTTCATCGAAGTTTTTGATCGTCGTGATGTAATTTAGCTCAAACTCAGAAAATGAAACAGTTGATCTTGCTCCGGACGTCTGTGTAACACCTGCCACCGTGCATGATTTTTTGCATTAAATGAAAAAAAGCAAACAAACAGATTTGCTACGGCTAAGACGTTTTCCGAATCAACTTTTGTTTGTTTTGTTTCTCGTGATTTTTAGGAATCTATAAAGCCGGAGCCGCGGTACAGACCGGGCTTCAGAAGCACCACCAGCGTATTTTCTCTTTAATGTTTTCGTGGGATTGGCCTCGGTTTTGGTCTATTGCTTTTCCTTAACTCAACAAGAGAAGTGGTGTAATAACAGGAAGAGAAAAACACAGAGATGGATTGAACTGGACCAGAGACAGAGGAGGACGTGGGAAAAACAAACACACACCGACTCGCGCGTGCCCGCACACCTCCCGATTAAGTGACAGAATGTTATTGTGGGGAATGTCTCTACTTGGAGGCATTCTGAGTATATCTCAATGACTAGCCTGTCATTCTGTGTTGTTTCAGGATATTTTCCATTTGTCCCTCATTGATGTGCTAAATCAAACTCAGCCCGCCCCCTTTTCTCTTCCCAGTGTGTCTGCCTTGAAAGCTTCTCCTCAATTAGCAGCGCATAGCTCTATTCAAATGCTATCAGGGAACTGATAAAGGGGCCATCTATCATTTGTATTGCGGACCCCCCCTCCATTAATGCCAACCCGTGGCTTTTAAAGAGTCAAATCTAAAACAAACAAATGGTATTTACCATGCTTTTATTTATGGCGGGGACAGAATCCGGGCTTATGTTATTGTAATGAAAAGTTGTCCAGCCAATTGGGTGACTAGAGTGTGCATCTCTATTATTTTTGCTCTGGCAGCTGCAGTTTGTAACAGATGGGCAATGATTATTTGAATCAAGTGTGACACTGTGAAATTAGTCTATTGAGGCATGGTGCTACTTCAAGCAGCCCATCGTATTATTGCGTTCCTTGAAAGCTTTGGCTTTTTAAGGGTCAGAACAAGGAACGGTTTACTAATGAAGATATATCAGGTGGTGGGTACACTGCTGTGTGTCCCTGCAAATAGGTAACCATGAGGCACATCTCTTTCGCTCTGCTTGAACTCTTCGGTTCGTGCTGTTCTGAGTGCACAGGTTCGCTCACACTGACAAGTGTGGCGACATGCGGTGTGAGTAGACGGGCGGTATTTTGACGGTGAAAGAGTTGACTGTGACGTGATGGACGCTTCTCGCCCTGTTTGGTCCCCATTTTGCTTCACTGCGAAAGCTGACCAGTTTTCAAAGTTGGGAAAGGAAGCTGCGGCAGTTGCAGATGGCCAGAACGATGAACACAGCTCTATACAGATGCTAAATTATGCACCTCTACAGTAAGTTCCTTCACCACTGCTGAATGGAAGCCATCTGTAGGATTATTGGCTTAATTGAGCAGTCTGTAATGAGTGCCCACTGCAAAATAAGCCAGTTTGTTTGAATTCAGTAAATCATCCAGTTGCTATCATGTGAAAACTTGCCAAGTTTGGAAAATATCTGTTTAAATTCGCACTACTGGTGTAAGTGTAGGCAGTGTAGTACCTAGAATTATGTGACACTGTGCTGTTACACTGTAGGACAGAATTATACTCGTACTGTTATATCAGTTTGCCTGTGGATGAGTTGGAAGTGGTTTTGCCAGGTAGCAGATGTCTAACATGTATATTTTATAATAACGTTACAGTGAAATGCTATTTATTAACACTCAGGCATCAACATCATAAATAGTCAAAACTCTAAGTGCTGTGCGGCTACAAGGTAATCATTACATGGCATGAAAAGGATCTTTAATTCATCCTCTTTTATTAATAACGTACAAGCTTACGTACAGTTTTTAACAAGCAACTGCTCTTGTAAAGATTCGTATATGCAGCGTTGCCAGATGGGAAATGAGGAAATATACCGTCGCTCTAGAATTTTGACCGAAACTATCGTATTTACAAAAAATGGCTTGAAAAATCTCTTGAGACTTCATGTGTGTTCATTTCCTTTAACATGACTTTTCGGATCCGCAACGTCGGACGCCGCCTGAATGCCGCAGCAGCAGCAAGAAGCTTCAGCCTCGTAGTCCGGGGCAACAGGTTGAAGCCATGCTTTAAATGTAGAGCGTAGCTTAGCTCCCAGAAAGAGCCTTAAATCTGCTGTGCTTGGCAGGGTTGCTGTGTTTTCTTACCAGTGTCTGTGCTTACGAACTCTTTTATTTAAGCACTTTTTTCTTCCGAGTCCAAACTTGTGATAACTTATTGTGAGTGCGGTGCCAGTGCAGCTGCGCAAACTTGAGCTGCACTTTGCTGATGTGATCTGCTGTGGTAGGAGCCGGTGTGTGGGTGTTTACGTAGATCATGGAAATGCCGAAATGTATATTTGGCCTTTTTTTTATGGTATTTATAGTATATTGTATAGGCCCTATAACTATCGTATAAATATGATAATTTGTATCATCATGTATCGGCATCATGTATGTAGTTGTAGTTGTGGATTACATTAAAAAAAGTTTATACTCTCATAGCTCCTTAGGATATAGTTTTGTCTCTGATTTCTCTCTACTCTCTCTACTAGATGAGGCGATAGGAACAATCTTTATTTCCATTGAATATCCGTATTTGGGCTGTCAAAGATAACGCAATAATACAATTCCCTTTTAACGCCACTAATTCTTTTGCATGCATGCTGTGGCCTCGGCCCAAATCAGGAAGTTTTCAAAGCAGCAGTGATGCTGTGGAAAGTAATCGGACTCTGAAGTGCGATCATAGTAAATACTTGTACTCAGCGGAGGACACTAATACACTCTGTAGCATCAAAACTGCCAAAATCCCAAGGGGAAGAGAGGGAGAAGGTGAAAGAAACGGGCAGAAATGTATAAAGAATGGCTCGGTTCAGCTTCAAAGTCCTGCCAGATGGTTCTCTCGACAAGAACAAAGTTTACTGCGTTTACTGTCAATGTGAACCGAGCTACCGCGGGATCAAGCACACAGCTGAGAGCAGAGAGTCCTCCTCCCACTCGCCAAAGGCAGACCATGCTGGGTAGTTTGCAGCGTAGACGGCATGTTTTATGAGAGCGCTGTACTTTTGAGGTTGTTCTGGAAAATATTTGTCATTGTTTTGGACTGCTGCCATAATAATAGCATTTATTTGCACAAGGTAAGCATATTTACCCACTCCTATGTTGATATGGGCAACAAAAAGTGTCTCCTTAAGGTAAAACAAAAAGATTAAAAATGGAAATTGTGTCATCTTTTGCAATTAAATTCTATTATATTAAATTTTACTGACAGCCATTATTCATACAAGTATTTTCAGTTTTGGTTAACATGACTGCATCCTTAATTACTAAACTGATATGTACAAAGTTAGTGTTCTAACAATAGTCTGATTGTTTAAAGACGGTTTGCTGCAGAGTTGGTCAGTCTCTTTGTTTTGCAAACATACACACTAGGCATAACATTATGACCACCTGCACAGTATTGTATAGGTCTCCCTTGTGCCTCCAAAACAGTTGTGACTCATCAGAGAATGGACATATTTTATGTTTTTTTCAGCTATTCTTAAACTATTTTTGTGTGTGTCTGTGTCAGGCTGCATCCTGCTGCCATCAAGTGTCACTGCTATGGGGTGGGGGTACGTGTCTATGTAACATCCACACGAATGCCAGGTATAAATGTTTCCCAGCAGAACATTGTACTGTCACAAGGTGGTCAATGGTGTTTACTCCTGTCAGTGGTCATAATGTTATGCCTGATCTGTGTGTGTGTATATATATATATATAAATAATATAATTTTGTGTGTAATTTTTCAAATTACACACAATATAAAAAAATCTTGTAAAGGACGAGGTAAGGAACATTTTCTCCTGTTTCTTGTACTGAATCTTTGGTTTGCTGCTTTATGTCTGAAGTTATATCATCACACTACGTCTGTGTGGAATTATTACCGGACTTATTTGCATCAGGTAATCCGACAAATCGAAATGAACGTTGTTTAATCCTTACAAGAGCTCACTGCGCAATGACCGATGTAGAGCATGTCTTAATGCTAAACATGTTCTTCGCTAGCTCCCATTTATAAATATGTACAACTACTCATAAATAAAGATAGCCTGGACATCCCTCGTGTGTGTGTGTGTGGGAGTTCGTTTGGTTGTTTGCAAATTGACAGAATGCAACCAAACAAAACAAAAGAGACAGTATGTGGAAATAAATTCTTATTGATTTTAGCTGAGAACCAATTGGTCAGACATCACTCTAACTACCCAATGGGGCTCGGAAGGAAGGGATAGCGTTGTTGTCTGACTGAATACGAACCACTGGGAGTGAGTGCTTATCGCATATCTTTTATTCATCTTTGCACGAACCTTTCTTCTAAGCGTCCTCGTGTTTACTCATCACGCTCGCAGGAAGTGTAAATCTACTCCGCATCACCTCAAGATTTTTTTTTTGTTTGTATTTTTTTTCTTTTTTCCCGTGAGTCAAGGTTCAACGGGGATTCTGCTAAGCGGCTGACAGAAATCTAATGCTGAGCTATTTTAGGAGAGACGTTATTTCTGTGTGGTTACAGAAATTTGCAGCTTAACAACCTCCATCGATTCCCGACGCTGTACCCAGCAGACGGGTAATTATGCACTGCTGGGTATTGATGATGTCATCAATTTGCCCCGGAGCTCCCCTGCAGGTCCAGATTAGATTAGACAAACCCAGAAGAAACAAAAACACGTCTGTGGCGCAGGGGCCACCTGACACACACGCACACACACACAAAAAGACCTGTGCTACCTTGAAACCTCGGCCCTTACTTAAAGCTAAACACATCAGGGATTGAAGTCACATGAAAACATTTAGTATGATTCTAGGGAGTAATGAGCATTTTCAGCATAAATGTCTTTGTCTTAATATTTAAGACTCTTTAAGACGATGTGTCCTGTGCAAATCCACAACTATGTGTTTTGTATGAAGTGTCCAGTTTTTATTTTGTCCAGTTCAGTGTGTATGAAGGCGCGGGCGTTTACTGTACCTGGGTACGGACAGCAGACGAGTCAGTAAGGTCGGTTGGCATCCTTTGGCCGCTTTAGTTGCACCTTCAGCCTCTTCATGCCTATCTGAAAGCCGTTCATGGCCTGGATAGCGGCTTGAGCGCTGGACGGGTTATCAAAACTCACAAAGCCTGGGACAAGGACACAGAACAGGAGAGATGGGCGGCAGGAACGTGGCAAAGTGGCAAAATGACCCACACCCCCCCAAAAAAATAATAATTTTAGAAGCACACGAAGGAAGAAGAGCGAGCAGAGACGTGAGAGAAGCTGGAAGAAGAGAAAGAAACGAGGAGACGGGCGAGATGAAAGAAGGGAAAGGGAAAAAAATACCCCTTTTAACTCTCGACAATGACACAACAATGGGCCTTTGTTTTCTCTTTTCAGCAGATTAATTGAAAATCTCTGAATTAAAAAGATTACATAAAACTACCACAAAGGCTAATAACAGATATTAAAAATCAAACGAGGAAGAGCTATTAGAAACCGGGAGTTTAACTCGGGATGGAGAACAAAAAAAAGAAGAAAAAAAAACATGAAAAGGTGTTCAAAGATTAGGGAGAGAAAAAAGAAAGCGTCTCATGTCGTGTTTGGATTTTGAGAGCAAAGCGGTGTCTGTAAATGTTACCTGAGTGTTTGAGCGGCGGAAGAGTGGCAGTGCTGTGTCTGTGTGTGTGTGTGTGTGTGTGTGTGTGTGTGTGTGTGTGTGTGTGTGTGTGTGTGTGTGTGTGTGTGTGTGTGTGTGACTGAGCATGTATCTAAGTAAAGAGCAAAGGGCATGGGGGTCGTGGCGAGATGCTAGGAGCAAGGTGTGTAGCACGGAGGTGCCTGCTGCTCTGAGTTATCACCTGGGTGTCGAGGCGGAATGAGCCCGCAGCTTTCCACTCCGGGACTCCATGCCTGCTCTTATCAGACACCTCTGTGATTGACGGCCGGAATTTTCCGCCTGCCAGCTGATTTGATCACACCGCTATGGGTCCAATTTAATTTGGGGGGAGAGGGCAGGCTTTTGTCAGTGTAGGTGAGATAAGGCTGCTGCTTTTACAAACCCTTTAAACAAACTGAGCTGGGAAGGGCCTGTCAGGTGGTAGTGATCCCCCTCCCAATCCCACAACCGCGCACACTCGCACTATCCCTGACTTTAATGAATCTCCATACCTCACATTTATATCCACATGACAAAAAGGTGATAGGATTCTAGGGATCAAAGTACAGAGGACAAAGAGTGCAATATGAAGTCCTGAATCCGCGCGCATTAAAATAACTTTAAAGCAGAATGCAATATTTGAACGCGTTTCAGATTTCAGCGGTTTTCAGGAGACAAAGCAACTGGCTGATGTTTCATATCTTTGATGCAGCACTGAGTGTTGCAGCGCTGTGCAACTCAATACCCCAAACAGTGCTGCTGTTTGAGGTATGGCTCTCACCGCAGCCATCCGTATCAGCAGAATGCTGTTCGCGTTGTAAAGTTATGCATTTTTAATACGAACACACAAAGTTGCAAACATTATTGGGTGACAATTGGGATAATATAAGTGGAGGACCGGGCTGAGCAGCAGAGAATTACTGCGGCACTGAAATCTTACAGAGCCCAAACTCAGGCTCCTATAAGATTAACATATAGAGATGCTTTATAGGGTTGACTAATGGTATTTGGTAACACTAAACCCCCTTTTTGCATTAATGCATGTGTTTTCTCATAGGTATATGCAAAATTATAATAAGAATCTCCCATATTGCATTAGATTTTTATTTAAAGTGCCCATAAAAAGGCTAGCAGACTTCTATAATATACAAATTAAGCATGAATATTTATGTTTGTTTTTCTGTGTCCTGTAAAAACGGAGCCAGGGAGGCCGCCTCCTGCCCAGAAGGCACAGGCGTACTCTGACTGATCGGCTCCAACGGCCTGAGCAGACACCACCCATACGTGTTTGAGCCTAGCTGCTGAAAATTAGTCTATACCCCCAACATTTTGAAAAGTTCAACTCTAAAATACCGTAACAAAATACTTTTTGTCATTGTTGTGCCACACACTGTTGTATAGATGTTGTATTGAACAAGTCATGTCTCAGAAAAAATCATCATCCCAATCATTTGACAGATCTGGTTTTAGTGTTAAATTACTTAATCTGCACAGTACATAAATAAATAAATGTGTATATATATGTACTGAAGAAAGAAATATGCACAGACAACTTTGCCCGGCTTAAAGCGAGAAAGAACAAAAAGGCAAAGTAAATGCATAAATAAGCAACAGCACAGAAAAAAAAGCCTGTTTTCAGAAACCCTTTAGGTAAATTACATCTCCCCGAGTCTATTTTTTCAACGTGTCTAAAAACCAGAGGGCTTCCTATTTTAGGTGAGTGTTCTGTTCCGTTCTCGGAAGACGTTTTGAAATTTATGTCAAGCTAATTCCAGCTAATTCCACTTAACAAGGTAAGCTTTGATCACTTTTAAAAGTCAATACTGAGCGACTAAACACGGAGGATTAAGACTAATGTTGTATCTACTGAGTCCCAGGTGAAAGCTGTAATGTAGCTCATCGTCAGTGAACATGCGAGGGCTGTATACATTTCGTTTATTTGGGCTGTACACACAAACAACGCTTTAATAGGTCTAACTCGTATTTTATGCTAATATGCAATTCACAGGTTTATTTCTGCTTATGACACTCTAAACTAAATGAACCCTCCGTAACCTGTGTCACTTGTGATTTCTTGTTATTTTCATTGCTTCAAGGTGAAATATATATAAATCCCCAGCTATTCTTTATCATACCTGTGCAAGTGTTTAATATCACACCTGTCACACATTCATATTAGTATTTCACACTGCAAATTAAGTAATATAAATATATATATCTCTTAATTGACAGTGATGAATCCTTAAGGAGCATGCTCCCGGTTCCCAGTCCTGCTCCCCAGTTTCATCATTTTTATGTAAGACCTTCAAATGCTCCTCCTCTGACCTTTTTTTAATCAAATTTAAATTCTCAAGCTTTTCTATAAACACTTAGTAATCTCAGAGAGTGACGTCTGATTGTCTCCTTATAATGTCCTGAAATTTAGTTCACGTGCTTCGTCGAGACATGGCCACGTAACCATAGATACGTGGGTGTAACCTTCCCTTATGATGAGCATTTATTTATTGAAGATTGTTAATAATTTAAAATGCAAATTAAACTACTGTACCTGCTATAATACAACCATACACATTTGTTTAATTAAAAAAAATCTCTATTAGAACATGGTGTTGTGCTCCTCGGGATGGTGGGTTGATTAAGGTTTTATTTTATTAACTAAATGTGAACATACAGACGATATGTACGATTAATACACTGTTGCCCATAAATTGTAATAAAAATAATAAGAAAGATTGTGACAATATGATCTGTACAAATAGGAGTAAAAGAGTCCTTTACACAATTTCTCCAGCTTACTGATAGCAAAGGCTGATTTATTAGCTATCACTGTATGAGGCTTTTGTAGTGCTTTAAATAACTGGAATTTTTTTTCTAACATTAATATGTACACTTACCTGCCAGTTCATTGGGTACACTAGTGACAATGAATAAATAACAGTGTTGCACTGATTGCCCTTTCATGACTGTTCTATAATTTTCAGTTTATGTTGAAACTGCGTCATAGGATTAGTTTTGAGATATATAGTTTAGTGTGCTATTAAACTGAACTAAATTAAACGCTAAAGAGTTTGTATTGTTTAGCCTAGACTACTGACCACAATAAGCTTCTCAAAATATTGGCAACCAGTACAATTCAATAGTACTACAAACCACCGTCTTCACAGTGAAAACACAGTTGAATCAGCAGCTACTCTCAGGCATTTTAAATAAATAGTGAATATTATAACTTAGTGTACCTAATGAAAAGACATTTCATGTACACAAACATGAAAAGATGTGTTCTTTCGAGATCAATAAACGGGGGGTCGCAAAGTCTTTGGTTGATTAGACATTTTTTATATGTTTTTTTTTTAATTTTCCCTCACAAATTTAAATGTCTTTAAACACACATTAACATGTATCCAACATATTTTAGTAACAGGAAAAGGGATTTTTCATAAAAAAAAACACATCCTCTTAGTATTTTCTGCATTTGCTACAAACGCTTTTCTTCTCTGCATATCCCTTCCTGTCCTCACACGCGATTGTTCTGCATGTTCAACGGACGCCCCATTTGATCATCCATTCATTTTCTTACACCTGTCAGTTGTGTACACACATTATTTCTGCGCATGGACGTGTGTCTACAGCACCATCAAGGCTAAGCTCACACATTGTTAAGATGAAGCGTTCCAAGTACATGGATGCCTAATTACCTATTCCCCTTAATGCACAGCATCTTCTGCCTAATTTGTTAATGTCCCACAAAAGAGCCTCGAGGCTAGCGCTATAAAAAGAGAGAAGAGTGAGTGAAGAAATTCAACAAAAGACTCGTGGGTTAAATTGCCGTTTTTCAGCTAAGATCTTAATTACCAGCCGTGAAAAATAAGCCGGTGAGACTGATGAGGTCACTGCCCCTTTGTCCTTCCTCCTTGTTGACGGACGGATAGTGATAGTGAGAGGCATATGTTTAGAGGAGAGTGCTCACAGGGGGAGGCAGAAAGAGGGAGACTATCCTGAGATGGACAGAGAGGGAGAGACTCATAGACGTGCCATGTTGACGAGAAGCTGAAAGAGAGCCAATGCTGGGAGTCTCTCTCTCTCTCTCTCTCTCTGTCTGTCTCCTGGGTGCTGCTGTCCAACTGAATCAACAGCAAGGCCCACACCAGTCTATTATTATCTCTTTAAGCCCGTGGATTCCACCTGCACCGCCTCCACCCTGATGAACTGGTTTTCTGTGTGGGAGGCGATAGAAGAGGAGGGGAGGAGTGTCGGGATGCTGCTGGGCAGCCCGGCTGGAGGGTTGTGGGAAGTCTGGGAAAGGGCTTTTCTCTTTGGTGGAGGAGGCTGGGAATTGCAGAGGATGGGGAATGGATACTAATTGTCTTAGAGGTGACGTGATGGAGAGGGTGATGAATAAAATGGCATTTGTGGAAAGGCGTCTGGGTCAGTGTCTAGATGATAGATTTGCGTCAGGTGTGGGCTCTGTGATTTTAGCCGATCACTGCATCCACCCACTGCATTACTGAGCCCCCGTTGTTGCCTCGTGCCCGCGCGATGGACCCGCGGAGCGCCGCTCTCCCTGCTCCCCCCTCGCTCCCCCCTCGCTCCCCCCCTGTGCAGCGGCATGTAACGCCACTTTTAAAATGTTAATTGCAGCTTGATTAGGACAGACACTGGGAATAAAAGCAAGCACTAATTGCAGGGAAGCAGCGAGAGGCACGCGAAGATTACCGAACACAGCCGATGTGTTACTTTGCTTGTTGTATCTGCTGTTTTTTTTTTTTTGTTTACTCACCAAAACATTTGCTCTGATTGGTTGCTCGGTCCACAAATACTTTGGCGGAGATGACGTTGCCAAAGGGTAGGAACATTTGCATGAGCTCAGCGTCTCCAAACTCCTGGGGCAGGTGATAAATAAACAGGTTGCAACCTTCTGGCCCTGCACATGAGAGGAAGACAACGGGAGGATTACGCGGGGACATAAACAGGAGATGCCCATTGAGAGAGACAGACACGCCGTAATAGCATGGGGTGAAAAAATAACTGTAGAGCTATCAGGACCACAATCTAGCAACATAGGCTCCATGTAAACACAAAACTCGGATTATGTTGCCAGTGGCACGAGTATTGCTTCTGTTAAACCTGTTTCTTGTGGCATTTGTGGAGCACACACAGTCTAATCTCTCTCTCTCTTTTTTTAGGGTGTTATAAGGTCAGACAGGTTGTTTGTTCTGCTCTTTTTTTTTTGCGGTTTTCATTTAAGTCCTCCCAAAGACCCCATTTCTCACAATAAGTGGATGGGGAAGCAGCACTTCACTAAATCATGTTTTACAGTTACATTTGACGTTGAGTCACGTTGACATATCAGAAAGTTTGCTTGCAGCAGCGACGCACAGCCACAGAGAGGCAGGAAATAAAGGCTGGAAACAGCCGAAGTTAAAAAAAAAAAAAAAAAACTGAGACAGCAAGAGGAGTTGATTGAAAGAGAAAGATTGAGACGGTTATATTGGGAAAGTGTTGCGCCGAGAAACAGAGAGAGCAGGCAGAGCACACATTAAGACATAAGCCAAGTTTTTGCCCCAATTACTGTGTGACAGTCGGACTGTCTTCCAATCTCTCTCCATCCCTCCACACTCATCCACCCAGCTGCCACATATTGTGCGGGCCAATCTGGATAAAGGCGGGAATGATTGGAGAGAGACAGAAAGAGAGCGAGGGAGCAGACACATAGCAGAAGAGGGAGAGGGAGAACGGTGTGATGGACTCGAGGACAGTAAGCTTGCAGCTGGTTGCCTGGCTAGCTTTCTCTCCTGTCTCATTGCTCAGGGTGATAGCATGACGAGATGAGACTGGGTCTGGTGAGAAGGCTGATAAGAGGGATGCAGCGGTGGCTGGCTGTAGTGCTGCTATACCTCGGTGAGATAGGGGACACACACACACACACACATAAGTTGACAGAATGGATATTTTTTTCCTTTTTTTAACAGTTAAAGGCAAAGTCTCTGCTCTATCTGTTCGGGCGTCTCACATTTCTGTAAATTCTTGCTCTGAAATGTACTGATTTGGAATGGAATGCCTTAGCATCTTATGCACAAGGTTGTCTTTTGATATCATGCGCTCTTCTTTCTATCTTTTTTTTGTGATTACATGTTAACTTTGTTTCCCGTACGGGCTACTCTGCATTCAGACGCTGAAAGGGTGCAGCAAGAGCCTTTTGACCAGATAGATGAGTGAGTACAAAATAATAATTATATTTCTTGCACAACATGTTAGTTTGTCAACCGTGAACAAACAAAAGTTAGTACAAAAATTCATTAACAGGTGCCATGTTCCAGTCAATTCTTATCCGACTTAACTGTTTTGCGTCATGTGTTTTGCATCGGAGACAGCTTCATCTGCTACACAAATGACACCAAAACTAAAGCTTTTTTTTATAGCACGATCCATGCCAAGAAAACTTCCTAGCAGGCACGTTGAAATGACAAGATATTTGGCCCGCATTTCAGAATTTATTTTCTGTGTCTAAAATGTTTTTCGTGTTTTATTGAATCTTGAAAAAAAAAAAAGTTGCTTTAGAGTTGTATAAAGCCCTTTGTGACTTCAGAAGGCACTACATGAAATCAGATTCACTACCTCAAGTGATGTTACTTCAAGCCACGTCGCCTAGGCTGGAGCCTACGGGTTGGTCCTCATTACTTCTTGATGCTAGTAGCCAGAAGCTACATTAGCTGCTACTAGGAAAACACACCTAAGTTCTCTGGCAAACTGTTTGGAGCTGGAGCTGTGTTGTGGACAGTGTAGGTTTTGACAGTGTAAGTGATAGTGGTGGCCAGTGAAATTGGTAGATCTTCCAAACTTAACTTCTACCCCATACCCAACCTAGATCTCACACCAATTCTGCACTCTTTTCTTTCCTCTGCTTTTCAGTACAAATAACACTTGATATAAACTGCAAACTGCTGGTTGCCTTTCATTTAAGTCTTATACAAGTGCGTGAGGCTGTTTGCAAAGTCATCGTGCCATGAAAACAGCTCTGTCAGTTTCTGATCTTACGTCATTGGGATGTATGCTCCTTCCTGACTTTCAGAAACTACATAGAAATATGAATGATGGGCGAAACAGCCTTTATGTGTTTGTCCAGTTCTTTTTTGTTATCTGGATTTCTGGTTTTCAGCTAGATTGCATTTTCCTGGTTTCGGCATTTGTCATTATCAAATAACTACAGACTACAAACAGGCTTTGAGTCATGCAGCGATCCTTTTACTGTTTCGCCAATCCATAACTATTGTAAATATAATTAAAGTTGGTGGTGATGTCTTTATCCTAATATGCCTCATGACTGGTTCGATGTATTTGGTAAAGCTGTAACTTGAGCAATGTCATCAAACTGGAAACAGGAGAGCTTCTTGTTTCAGGATTACATCCAATGAGTCTGCTACACTGACATAAATATTTTTTTCCTTCATCTTCGTTTGGTAACGACATATCACTGCATTACCTTTTAGTATAACATGTAATCAATCAATCTCCACGTCAGTATGTGTCAGTAGAGAGTATTAAAATGTGACACTGTGCTGTCTAAGAGCATGTTTTCTCAAAGAGCACTGTGATGATTTGTCTGGTTAAAATTATAGTTTGGGATTTGAAAAGATTCTTCCTGTTGACACATGCACACAAAGCACGGACACAGAATGTGTTGTTGAAATTGTTAGCTTTCAGTAGGAGGTTGAAGCCGAGGCTTGACTGTGCCTGTGTATTCAGGTTTAGATGTCTCTTGTTAAATGGCAGGGCTGCAGACTGTGGCAATGGACTGAGACAGGCTGGGACAGCAGCCAAAACCCAGAGGAGGCCAGAACTCAGACAGGCCACTGGCTCTACCCAGAATAGATCGGTGTGTGCATGCGCTTATGTGTCTGGCTGTCTCTTTGTCTGCATTGCCATGAATTCTGCCATTCTTGCTGATGATTAAAATGTTTCAGTGTATCATGAGGAGACGGGGTGTGCTTTTCGTGTTAAGACATTAGCTCGCGAAGTGAATAATATGCCGACGCGTGAATATGCGTGCCTGTGTCTTCGGTCCTACCGCTCTGCGCCGTGACCCTGACATGCGCCGACACCGCTGACAAAATTCTAACGTAAACTAACTTTTCTGGAAACGCTCAATTTCAAGGCCACATACTGAATATTCATGCCACTCCACGCTGTCTCGTGCAATCCTATAGATGAATAATTGAGACTGACAAATGGCGTCAAAAAGAGTGATTTACCATCACGGTATATCCTATGCTTTATTACATCTGATGCTGTGGCATAAGAATGAACACTACTCTAGGAATGGTAATAAATGATTATGCATGCAGCTAATTAATCTGATGAATATTTATAACCACTTAAACACATTGTAATGGACTGATTAAGCAGTCCAACGCTGCGAGTTTGAATTAGTGCAGTTTTTGAATAATGACAGAGTAACTTTCCATCTCACTGCTAATGTTCTTCTCTTTAAATGGGGAGCCTTTTTCTCACATTTTCCCCAGCCAGCTTTTTCCCTCCCTCGCTAATTCAAAGCAGCGCAGCTACATTAGAATGGAACATGGCAATTATCACCTTTTATCTTGGGTGGGCGCGCTTGCTCGCTCTTACCTTCCCTCTGTTGCTGGGGAATGATGGTTGGTTGCTGGGGGAACGCTTGGCTGATTGGCGCATAGGCGGCAGGGTAGGCTGCTGTTGCAAAGGGAGAACCAGAGTGGAATTTTTCACATCTCCATTTTCATATTTGACACAACAAAACTCAAATCATTATTCCATTGTTCGTTTGCGTCCTCTAGACATTGCATAAATAAATTGCTTTATGACTGGGAGTCTGGGCTCATTTGGTTGGTGGATCACCACACAAAGAGAAACGGCGAAAAGGGGAGTGGAGTGCAGTTCAACTAAGCAGACGCACAAAGAAAGAGAGGGAGACTAACACCATGTTAATGAGAGCTGATGTCAGGCACAAAGCAGTGGCTATGAGAGGTCTGTGTCATCTCTCATGTAGGAGGCTACGGCAGGTTCAAATCCTCAGCTCTCGATGTACTTTTAGAATTAAGTTTTTCTTTGTGTAGGTGCATAATCAAGTCAGCTGAAAATCCTTTTTGAAATCCTGATGTAAAGTATCATTATCCAGGAGGAAATCGGCTGGTCGTCTGGTTATCTCTACCTGTCACAGTGTCTACTGATGTGACAAACCAGGAAGGGAGAATGGAGAGGCAAAGGGACAGATAGAGGGAGTGAGAGAGTAGAGGGGGTAGGAGAGACGGATCACCTGCGTAGTGTTGGACGCCAGCATAAGCCTGTTGGAGAGGGTCGGTCACCGTTGGACTCTGTGCTGCAGAGAGACGAACAGACAGGCAGAGAAAAGAAAGGTGACAAAGAAGAAAATGAAAGCAACCGAGACAAAGAAAGGATGTACAGTAATCAAGAGAGGCGCGGAGACGGGGACAGATACAGTGTGAATGCTAAACAGCAAAACAGAAATTGGCTTAGCTGAACCATCAGGGGGTAAGCTCACACAAGGAGTCGGAAAAATTTGGCTTGTCATATCTTTCAGTTCTTCCTTTCAGTTCTGCCTGTTCGCCCCAGATGTTTGCATCAAATATTAACAGCATGCCAAATAAACCACTTTGTAGTTCATTACAATTGCAGCGGCCTTTGCATAATGCAGAAATGGGGAGTGAGTGTCTGTCAATTCTTCAGGAATCAGTCCCAGACAGCATTAAGAAGCTGAGGACGGGCTGAGACACATCGAATTAACCATAATTGACTGATGGATGAACTGATGGATTCATCATGATACTGGGCCTGGCTTCTCAGAAATCTGCCAAAGACGCTGTTGATTGACCCTCAAGCCTTAAATGCTTCAGTTCCAATCTGAAAAAGATGTCATCGGAGTGTGAAGTTAAAGGGACACTTGTCAACTTTTAAACAGTATTATCTGATATAATTCACTTTGTCACGACTGACATGTCAAACTTGCATTGTGGCAATTAGGTGATGCTCTTATTCAGATCGCGTACAGCTCTGGAATAATCAAACATTCAAAGATCACCGTCGGTACAAGCTGCTAACAGGGTCTGGGTAGAGGCAACAGCACTACAAATATATGTGGCGTACCCTTTACGGGGAAACGATGATGATGATGTCTCACCTGGGTAAGGATGAATACCGTTGGTGTAGATGGGCTCAGATGTGGGCTGCCCATTGCTTTGAGGCGGGAGGGCACTGAATCCATTGACCCCAATGGGAGTGGCTATGCTGGGCACGGCTGTGGCAGAGATGCCTGGGGGTGTGCTGGTGCCTGCGAAGGTAGGTACTGAGTCATTATAGGACCTCAGGGTTGTGGCTGCACACACTACATGCAAAATTGGAGATAAAAAGGAAGGATATATTTGTCATGAAATGTACACGTTCCCACGTTTACTTTGCTAGTTTACTTGAACTAAAAGCATCCAAGATGATTATCATTATTATTATTTGCTGTGGAGTACAGTGCAAGCCTTTGGTCTCCCTGGGAGAGAATAATTTCCCTCAAAATGCATGTGTTGTGAACCTACAGTCTGCAATTGCTTAGTCCCTTCTCGTCTTTAAGCGCTCTCCAGCGAAGGAAAAGTCGCAGCAGCCGTTACTGTTTTTGTCCTTGCCAACAATTTTTTTTTTGTTGTTGTTTAGGTTGTAATCCTTCTTCTGTATACACAGTTTCTGTTTTATCTGGGGGATCAGAAACTTTTCTTGGACGCTTCCGAAGTTAAGTCTCATTCTTCATGACCACACCAAACTGTGAATTCATGGAACCTCAGTCACATTCATAACTCTAGTTTATCAACCGTAGACTCTGCTCACACCCCTAGACGCTGTAGACTACTTTGTCTCTGTTGCGACGGTTGCTCACCTCATTAACTCTGGCAAACAATCATTGCTGGTTGACGTAAAATTCAGTGCTACCAGTGCGCTAGCGTACGGTTGTTGCCAAATACCCCAGATTTGAACCCCGAGAAAAACGAAGAGATTTACATGGCTGTGATTAGCTTAATCTGCATTGAATGACGAACGTTCATTTAAAAGTCTGGCACTCTACCTCATAGCACATCTTTTCTCCTTGTGTTAATATTCTAAGATTCTAACCTTGACCATACCCTTTTGTACCAATGGATTATTATTATTATTATTATTATTATCCAGGTGAAGGGCATTTAAGTCATGTAGGATTATATTTGATAAGCATTACCTGAAATATGTAGGCCTTGTGGATTACAAATGCCAGGTACAGCGTCAAGCCACTTTATTTAATACATTTGCAATGACCCTGCCTTCAGGCAGCCTGCCTACTTAGTGTCAGGCCATCAAAGCTCCTCATGACAAGGGCCAAAAAAGATAGTTCAGACTGGGGTTCAGGATTATCTCACACAAATCTTTGCTCTTATATTGTATAAGCCAAGGACTCTGCATCCAAAGTCATCGGATTGGCTGTGTTCCCAGAAAACACACACTGTCACAGAGACACAGAGGGAGAGAGTGACAGACAGGGAGAGAACGAAAGAGAGATAATGTGAGAGAGGGACAGAGAGAGAGAGAGACTATAATGTGGCTGCCAATGAGTGTAAAGGAATGCTGTACATCTTCTCCCAATGTGCCTCACTTAGTACAAGGGCTGCGCTTTCTTTAATTCAACACTGACAGAAAACCGAGCCTACATCTTTTTTTCCTTTTTTTTAAAAAAAAGAAAAGAAAGAAAAAGTGTAACAAGGACAAAAGCAGAAAGGCCTTGAATGAATATATTACTCCTGCATCTATAATTCTTGCTAATGATAAAAATGTTCCAGGGCAGTAGTGAGGAATGGAGGGAGACGTCCAGCATGCGAGCGCGCGTTTGCACCTGCCTCGACTGTTGCGCCTCTGCCAGTTAATGGTACGCGTTGGTGTATACCTGAGGACGGTGTCATGGGAGTAGCCACCAGGCCGTTGACATTGAAAGCTGCCATTTGCTGCATTTGTGCGGCAGCGATGGCTGCCATGGGGTTCAGGTAGGACCCTTGTGTTGCTGCCATCAGGGCTGCTTGCTGTTGCATCATCTGCTGTAGGATTAAGGAGCAGTGGGGAGAGAGGCGAGTGGTGGGAGGGATGGAGGGAAGGACAGAAAAGGAAAGGAGGGTGAAATAGCCGCAGGATCCGAGCATGTTTACTCTCACATCTCCGTTTGCTCGGCCCATGCCATGTTCTTGAGCGGAGTGGTCGGTGTTGCCCCACAGCTTTGCTTCCCGGCTAATGTAAGACCGCACTGGCCTTGTGCTCATTATCCTGACACAAGATGAAGGCTATGAGTTGAGCCGGGTTCCAAATGCTGGAGTCCGTGTGCATCTAAGTGTGGTGTATATGTATATGTGAAAAAAAAAAAAAAGGGGGGCCACACTAGCAGAGTTAGAGGAGAGATTGTGTGTGAGTGGGCGATTCTCACCTGTCAGGTTGACTTGTTAGCTACAGTGTGAGTGTAAAATCTCACAGACTCCTAACTCGGGCTGTGACTTCCATGTGTGAATATGAAATGGAGGTGGGGCGGGCGGGCTGGCAGAAAAAGGGGTAGGGGGTGAACCGGTTAGGATTCCTGGTAACAACGTGCACCTCTGTTTTAGTAAAATGAAATTTGCGTAAGTAGATGAAAGGATAACGAGGCAGCCCCAGGTCTGCAGTTTAAATTCACAGGCGAGGTGAGGAAATGCGGGAATGGAAAGTGAATACGAAGTGGATGCTTGCAACTGTACGCAAGTGAAACAGTGTGGTGCTGTGCATACACGATAAGCGGCGTCCCTGGACAAATGAAGGGATAAAAACACACAACAGACACACAGTGCAGAATTTTTTTTTCATTTTTTGTTCCGTTAAGCCTCAATAATTTGGATTTTTCACAACCGTTTAATTGTGTGAATCACGTCAAGGGCTGTTTGCTCGGAGTGTCACATGCCTGGTGGGAGAAGGAGTGAATTCAAACCTCAAGTCACAACAGTTTTGGTTTTCTTTTTTTAAAGCTCACCGTCTCCTCCCCCGCCGGGCTGAGACTTACAGCATGAGAGTAGGCGCCATAGGCCCCAAACTGGATGGTCATGGGACTGAAAATGCCGAGCTGGCCAGCCATCTGGTGCATCCTGCGCAGGGTCCTCTCCTTATCAGTGTCTGCAAATTTGACCACCAGGCTGGACGAGGCACCCTACGTGGACACAGACACATTTGAATGGTTAGTGCAACATACCACTTAACTTCTCCATTAACTGTGGATAGGTCCATGGCAAAATAGGGCAACTCAGGCAAAACTTTTGTGTTTTACAGATTGTACATGTCGCCTCCACTGGTCAAACAGCTAGAGAGCTGGTGTCACTGACAACTTTAGACTGTATAAATAGTTATTCTCTAAAACCATTCAAAAACAAGCCAAATTCAAACATCGTATTTACATGTTTCACTGCAGTGTGTGAGCGTTCCCCATGGTAGATGACAAAATTATGGCTACATAATGTTAACAAATATAGAGCTCAGTTCTATCACTGCAACAACCTTTACACTGAAAGCCTAAACTTCCTAAAAAGGAAAAAAAGAAGAATCCTGTAATTAATTCCTGCCACCTGATGTCCGGTGCATGCTGCATGTCAGCCTTTAGGACCTCACCTTAACCAAGTGAGTCACAGGAATTAAATATAGCCATCATTTAGCCGTCAGTGCTAAATGGATGAGAATGGTGAGCGATATTTGCTTATGTGAACTTTCCAACTCTGCTGTATACACCGGCAGTGAACTGTGATCCTAACCAGATCCCACAGGAGTCCGAGTCCCCCACTGGTGAAGCTCCGCTGAATACAGTACCGGGTAATTAGGTCTGACAAAAGCCTTCGGCATGTGGAGGGCGAAGTATTGACTAATGGGTCTTCCTTATGGCAGATATAGTTCCGTATTGATGTCCGTGCTCCTGAGTTTGCATCCAATTAAATCATTTGAGAGACAGAGACCAGAGTCAGTTCCTCGTGTGACATCCAGGCAAGGAGAGAGGGAGGAAGAGTGTCTGCATGTGAGTGAGGGACAAAGGCATGGGTATAAAGTAAGGGAGAGAAAGGGAGGATGACGAGGCTGCCAGGCAGAGAAAGCAGCCACAGATACTGTCAAAAGGACCAGGCTCCTATTTAATTACAGGCAGTGCATGCTGGGAAAGAGCACGGAGCACCACCAGGACAGAAGGACAGAGACAGCCAGGGGGCAGTCAGGATATGATTAGTAAGATCATAAAAGCAAAGACATGGGGAGAAAAGGACTCCATAATCACAACTTGGAGTCATCTTTCGCAAAATGTCTCATCCTGACAGGGTCAGTACAAATTCAGGCTTTGATTCAGATTTCCATATTTTCTTGGCGTGTAGAAATCCGAAATGTCAGAGAACTGTAGGGGAAACATAGACATAAAAAGATGAGGCTGACCAGAGTGAGTGATGCCGTATGTATCTTTTTCTAGAGCATGTTTCTGCACGTGATTTCGAAGTTGACAAAACTGGACTAAACAACTCTACAGGCCCGAGTTTAAGCTCTAATTACCGCCTGCCAAAGGCGCATTTGTAAAGCGGAGCTATATTCAAACAGAAAATCACAGAAACAAAGAAACGTGTGCCCCACGAAGCTAGATTTTGCAGCTGCACTGTAAGATAGTATTTATTCACCCACTGAACAAACACCGCCTCAGTCCTACTGCTGTAGCTCAGCCTTACTTCATGCTATTTCATAATAATTCATACAAAAAGTGTGTCCTATTTTTGTAAGTGCTTCATGAAATTTTAAACAGGAACAGCTAAGTGATAGTACCACTGAGAGGGCCGTTTGCCAGGGTGGTCCTGTGCCTCGGTTAGTCATAGCTGCTGAAACAAAGACTCCACAATACTCATTACTCAGTTCATTTTATTTTCAGTCTACTTGCAACATCTATTACTTATTTGGTACAATAGCCTCAAGTTAGTCACCATTTCC
This sequence comes from Mugil cephalus, assembly GCF_022458985.1. Classification (NCBI taxonomy): domain Eukaryota; kingdom Metazoa; phylum Chordata; class Actinopteri; order Mugiliformes; family Mugilidae; genus Mugil; species Mugil cephalus. The sequence goes on along the minus strand of NC_061772.1, from coordinate 14,592,268 downwards.
CCGCTACTTCCTTATAACTCATTAGTTTCCCGTACGAAAAAGATGAATACCCATGCACTAAAATGCTAAAAATAAACAAGATTTTTTTTTTTTTTCCCCCACACCACGCATCCGTATGTCAAAAGTGTCTTATAAACATTCCATTAACACATCTGAGAGAATGTGTTGGCTGCAGATAACTGTGAGAAAGTGGCTAGAATGAAGGCAAACATCAGCCTGGACCCCAGGGACAGTGCGTCTGAGATGGGATCCTATCAGAGCGAGCCAGCACCCCTCCTCAGGCCAGAGGAGACCCATCTGGTGTTGCTCCCTCGCTGCCATTTCAATTAGTTAAATCAATACTCTGACATGGCACCGTTAACGGCACAGTTTTTCCCTTTCTAATTTCATTTCAATCCACCTCCTGACCTTTTTCCGTACTTTCTCAACTTTGCGGGCCACTTGAAGGGACTGGGCTGTTGGATTTAATGAGACTGGCACTGAGCAAACATCCTCCTCCAGCGCTGTTGCTCGAGCCTACCCACATCGCAGGGGCCTGGCATTTAGATTACATTCATTTTCTGCCTTGTGTATCTCTGTATTCTTATATTCATTTAATACCTCATGAAGAATGCATTGTGAGCACTGGGACTCTGAAAGCCTGAGGCGGCCTGTACTCACTGCACCGTGACTCAAGATGAGGCGAGTCTGGCCCGGTCTGGCTTCTCCCCGCAGAGTGCTCCGCTGTAGACGACAGCGCGCGAGGAGACCCACTCTGCGGTGTCTACGCTGAATGGTGCTGGCAGCAGCAGTAAAGCTCTACAACAGGCTCTGCAGGTGTCGTCAGCACTGCCACTCATGTCAGAGACGAGCGTTTCTGACGTTCATAGCATAAAATTCAAAGTATCCCCCTTAAAAAAATACATATATCCTCACCCCTGAACAGGAGATTTTCACCCCGTCACATCTCAAGCAGACAAGATCCGAGGCCTAATCAGAAAAGCAGATTTCAGAGTGTGATCCCTCTCACGGATCAAGAGTTTCTTTCCACGGAAAGAAAGACTGGTATATGGGCAGTTAATGAAGAAACAGGTGGTGGCAAACAACACGGATGCAAAGCAGCCACTCCTCACTGGCTGCAGAAAATCACAAGCTGACAAACAAACAGAATAATAACCTCCACCAGCATGACTCCTATACCTGGAGAGAAAATGAATTTGCCGAATTTGATAAGGGCCAACAGGGAGCCTTCAATTCTGACAGGTACAACTAAGGAATTTGTCACAGGTTCAAAAACTAATCTAATTTCTTGAACAACGCACTTGACTTGTGAAAATCTCCCATATTGGATTTTGTATAGGCCGCAAAATGTGTAGATGGAGAAATACACAACGGTAATTGGGGGATTAGAACTCAACTCGGTGCCAGTGAAATGGCATTACGCTTTTATCTCTGCATTACTGTGATACGAAAATATAGACACTGGTGTTAAGTGTCTGCCAACAGGTAAACAGACTCTCATCTTTCATTCTCTGCTGCTGAGGCTTACAATAATACAGTGAAACAATAAACTCACTGAAGGGAAAACTGTCATATCAAAATATATGTGTGTGTGTGTGTGTGTGTGTGTGTGTGTGTGTGTGTGTGTGTGTGTGTGTGTGTGTGTATTAAGGATCAACCACTAATGTGTTAAGAATCTCCTCTCTCCACTATTCAACAAGGAGCAGCTACTCTCCACAGCTGTGACAGACTTAAAAACTGATATTATCAATTGTGAATCTTCAAAAACTTAATTGAATACACTATAACAAGTGTGTTTGGTAATTGGGTGAACCCCCCTCGGGCCTCATATTCAACTCTCTGAACCTTGCCGCATCTCTGCAAGACTCATGGGAGGACTGTCTCTCATTAGCAGTGGATGGTGCTGTCTTGGTCCACCATTGCTTTCTACCACATACGGCTGCGTCTGCTGAGCAGTGCTGCACCCAACCTAAAGGCAGACCAGACTGCTTTACTTCATAGCACTGTTTTCACTCGGTGACTATACTAAATTCTGTCCATAAATCACAATTTTTACGATACATAAGGAGCGCAGAAACTCGGAACGCTGTGTAGTTTGTCACTTAGAAGGCTGCTGAGATTTTGCAAAAGTTTCCTTACACTGTTTGATGAGCTGTGTGTTGCAGTGACAGTGTTCTCTGGCTTGGTCTTATCTCTCATTAATCCAGAACTATAGTCTCGCTCACACGCACGCTCTTGTTACTGCCAACACCGGCAAACTCCACAGGTCCTGTCAGCCACGCTGTGACACCAAACATGACAATGTCGGCAATTTGCTGGGTGTTGTCTGCCTGCCCCTGGCTTTGCCATTTGAAGTTTTGCCACCTGTGCCTCTGCAGCCTTACAGTAATTTAACAGTTGAACCGGTGAGGGCGCCTGTTCTGTGCTCGATCGCCTTTTAAGTTAATTTCGGAAGCACCTGCAATCTGCAATAAACATCAATTAAAGCTATGACCTGATCTATCAGCACATGCCCTTTGGTGACATCTCTTGCCCTTAAGCTTCATTAAAGCCTCGTTTTTGGGCCAGCGTGTTTTGGTACCGGTGATATTTATGGCGTGTGTGTGTATGTGTATATGTGTGTGCCAGGTAACACAGATGCTGCAGAGAGAACATTAAGAGGGAAAGAGAGACAGAGTGAGATACAATTCTTTGTTCAAGGTTCATCTAGACCTCACAGCTGGCAGCAGGCAGCGAGCGGAACAGCCCACTCTCCGAATCCTGCCTCCTGTTAGTCTGTTGTTGACGACATGTGGCAGTGATATTATCCAAATTAACTGCATCCCCCATCGGTACCAAAGCCTTGGTTGGATACTAATGGCCACCTTGCCTATTAATCTGAGAGGATGTTGGATTTGGAGAGAGGAGGGGAACAGGTGCACGGATACAGGGAGAGAGATATAGATAATATAGATTATTAATGAACTGTTGGATGTCTCCTGATCTGCCCCAGGTCTGTTTGGGGCTCCGTATGTTAACTTGGACAGTTCATCTGCAGCAGACCTCAGGTGACTCAGTGGTCCAGCCTAATGCAACTGTGCCTGGGCTACACAACAAGGAAACGTACACCAAGGGTGCAAGATTAGTCAGCATGAGCCAAATGTCCTGTACAAGAAATCAGAAAAACAGCTTTTTATCAATTATGCTAATCTTCTAGATGTAAACACATTCTGTTAATTGAGCCAACAAGATATTTTGAGGAGAAGATAAATATCCTGGTTATAATCAACTTTCGCTGGCCAGGCCTTTCATAATGTGCCTGATCAGTGCGCAACATGCTTATCCTTTGGCTCGTGGCCCACTGCTTATTAAAATTTGACCCTTGTGGTTTACATCCCAAAAAGTTTGCCGTCTCCTGTACACAGCAGCCGCACACAAAGTTGAACCGACTCTACCACTTATTTCACTCCCTCACTACTTCAATGTGATGCAAAATGAGGCGGCATCAAAAAGATGTGTAAATTACATCTGGCTTCCAGGACACTATCTGGCTGCCAGGAAGCATCCGTAAATATTTATTGCAGAACATCAGTGAAGTGTGTGAAGATGCGAGTGTCTGCCAGAGAGAGAGAGACGGAGAGAGAGAGTGTGTGTGTGTGTGTGTGTGTGCGCTGTTGTGTGTGTCCAGCTGTGGTGTAGTGCTCAACAACCACCCGGCACTTTCAGGGAGATGCCTCGCAATTCATCATTTCTTTTACTTAAGCGTTTCGGGTGGCCTTGTTCCGGCTCGACAGAAGTGTGTCCAATTGATAATGAACTGCTGTTTGACAAGAGTTACGGGCTCAGCGGCCTCATTCTTCAACTAAACAAGTGAGCACCAACTAATGCCGTTCCATGCTTCTGATAACTACTGTATGCGAAACTGGACCAACTTGTCATTACCCACTTTCCACAGTTACTTGTGTACTCGAGGTTAATCCACATTCCACACCACTTCACATCAAGGGAACACTTAAGCGATCCTTACACAGTTCTGTAGCATTGGACATGATGCCTTCCCTCGTTATAGTTTTTTTTTTTTTTTTTTTTTTGGCTTTTAGCATTTTTATTATTTTTAGTCAGATTGTTTTTTAACTTTGTGTTCTTATGTCTATTTGTACTATTTTGGAGTTTTTATTTATTGACTAATGTTACCTTGCTGTTGTTAGCTTTATCCAGCCTCTGGTGTTTTGTCACCTACTAGTTTTTCCACAGTTCTTGCTTCTGTTTTAATGAATGCTCTTGTTTTAATGAATGCTGTTCTTAATTGTAGTGCTTCACAGATTGTTAAATTGCACTGTCTGTCTATGTTGGGGAAGGGGTCGGGGGTTTGGGGGAGGTGCAGGTGGGATAATTGTGTAAAGCAGGGGTCTTCGACAGGGAGTACTGCAGGCGGGGGTCGCAAAATCTTTGATTGATTGGACATTTTGCCCCACAAATTTAAATTTCTTTAAATACATATTAACATGAATCCAACATATTTTAGTAAAGGAATAAATGGAGGCAGAAGACGTTATCTTTCAGTCAGCACTTCCCTCATTCAGCGATACAGGAGCACAGTTTCTCACAGATCATCGCACTAGCTGGGACTTCCCGTTCACAGTAAGCCCCGCCCCCGTCGCTGCTGAGCGACGCTGACTCTGTCAGGTTCCCCACAATTGGCCGAGATCCTGTTCAGTCCCCAGGTGAAATCCCAGACGCACACTGCTGTGTTTATATCAGGTATGTTTATGTTTATGGCAGTTGGCCACCTACTGTTGCACATGTTTGAAATAAAAAAAAATGAAGCTTAATATTGAATGCAAAATGATAACAATGACGTATATTAATAAAATAGCACTAAGCCGAGTTTAATATAAAACACATATAATAGTTAATCTCTCATCAGTTTGGAGTCCTGGGCCTGAAAACGACAAGTATGAAAAGGCCTACAAATAAAGTCTGATTGATTGATTGATTGATGGATTGACTGATTGATTGATTGATTGATTGATTGATTGATTGATTGATTGATTGATTGATTGATTGATTGATTGATTGATTGATTGATTGATGGTCTATATGTGTCAGCATCGCAACCTTGAGATCAAACACATACATTTTCCTTTTCTGTGTTTGTGAAACGAATTAAGCGATTCGTACACAATCTGATATTTGAATCTGAATCTCAGCAGTTAAGGAAGCAAAAGCAGCTTATTAATTTGACCTCACTTTGAAGATCCATCCTAACTCGAGGGCGCCTTTCAATATTATTGACTCTCTTGTTAACCTCCCTTCTAGTCTCTGTAATGAAGCATCCCTTGATAAGTGTTTTCAAGTGTGTTCAATATTTTATATACACAATTGAAAATGGGACCAAACTGTCACTGTTAATCATTTAACAAGGATGAGCTGTTTTCAAGACAAATCTCCCATGTTGCTGAAACAAGCCCTGACTCGTATGAAGGTCTTTAGTTGCCCCACCCCCTTTACCACAGCTAATATAAAACAAATCAATCCAGACCCAGGACAACCTGTCCCCAATCCTTATACACATAAAATAATTCAAATTAAACGTTTGTTGACACATTAAACCCTGACAATGATTCCCAATAGACCCTTAAGACTTTTCAGCAGCTGGGCTAAATTGCTAAATTGCTTATTGAATTTTGGACTAACTGTCAACAGGTGGCCAGAAAGAGGTGTCCAGTAGAGTGGTGTGTCGCTTCCAGACATGTACAATATAGTAAGACAATTGTTAGCCACCATTGTGTTTATAACAGCAAAAACGAGCCAAAGGCGATCTCTGGGTTCACTTTGTGGAGTGTGCTTCATAAAGTACCAGTTCAGCTGATTGAATTCAATCTGAAATACAGTCATTGTCACTTTAAAAGGGAGTAATAGTTATCCTTAAAATATGTAACTGCTCCCCCAAGATTTATACGCTACAATTTTTTTGCTGTTAAAATAAAAACTGAATTTTGAGCATTTCATCAGCGCGCAGGGAGTGACAGTTGAAATGCGCCTAAGAACAAAACCATGCCAACAGTATCATCCCATATAAACCTTGCACTATATATGCACATTTCCTCATTTTTCTATTTCAATCACTGAACTTGTGCGCTCCCTTCAATTTCAACTTTTATAAATAACATTACCATATGCAGTACAATGTCTGCTGAGGGCACATTCAAGAATTCATGTGCAGCGCACAGTAATCATATCTTTATAAGACTGTGAATGTAAACACTCTCTGTCTGCACTCTCTGTCACAAAAAAGTAGTTTGAATAGCAGGAGAAGGAAATGGATATTGAGTGAATAGATAGAGATACGGAGTATGCAGCTGTGCACCTTAAGGTAGCGGATGCTGACTGTGGGAATCGTTTGTGTGAGATAACGCACCAAGATGTGTGTGCGCCCGGGCTGTTGATGTGGTTCGAAAAGAGTCACTGTGGTGACCGCGAATATAAACTGTATACATACATATATATATATATTCTGATATTCAAGTGTATTTTTTTGTCCTGAATGCATGAAATGTTTTTCCTTAGACACAAAAAAGACAAAGACTCTCGGTTTTGAATTTCAAAAAGGAAGTGTGCAACCTGCAGTTGGAGTAGGAGTGTGCATGCGGAAGAGAAATCTTTAAAGGAAGGCTTGGTCAGTGTCTCTTTGCTTTGCAGAAAGTCTTTTTTGTACACTCTAGACCAGTCTACCTCGAAACCTTTATAGAACTGAGACCACAGGCAAAACAGCCGTTATAAATAGATAACCAAGTGACACCCCATTTCTTGGAAAACTTTCTTCAAAACCGCCCACATCAAGTGCGAGGGCAGCTGTTTGTAGCTGCTTTATATTAGAAATGTGACACAATTAATTGTATTGTTACGACGGCACTTGTGTTACTTACAGGCATAGTCTGTCCACCATGCAAGCTGTTGATGGCGGCCTGCGCTTCTGCGTGGCTGGAGAACTTGACAAAGGCACAGCCTGCATACATAAAGAGAGAGAAAAATGGAGGAGAGGGGCACAACATCAGCGAGGAGGCTTTGAATATCAGGGAACAAACACTATTAGTTTCCATTGTTCTCATGTTATCTGGTTTGTAAATATATTCCACCATTTGTGTGTTGAGTGCATAATTCTGAATAAATCAATTTAATTGTAGTGATGGCATTAGATGCTTGGAAGAGCCTGTCCCTTGCCCATTTCTAATTTGACCCCCTCCACTTCAGAGCATGGAGCCAAGGCATTTACTATCCCGACTTGTTTGTGATTATTAATCTGTTTAATATTTACACGTTGTGATTTGTGTGCAGTCACTCATAAAAGAGATTATGATGACAAAGGCATAGTATTATAATCTGCCTATCTAACCGAATCTTTGCTCGCATGTAATTTCAGACGGAGTGGAAGGGGTGGGGGTTTTGCTCAAGGGACATTCAAATCATCTTAAATCTGCTGTGTAGTTAATGCACAAAAGGAAAAGTCAACATAAAAAGTTGGCCAGAAGACAAGGAATAAGGCGGTGGCATCGTTGTGGAGCCTCATTGCATTAACAATTCAAATCGTATTGAAAATAATTCAAGATGAAAATATTGCACAATATGAGTTTTGCGAGCGTGCATATTGTGATCACATGATTAAACAGTGTATCCGTGTGTTTGTAAGGACGGGCGCTAGACTAATATAACAGAAAGAGAAAAAGCTGGTGACCTGAAATGCGGTGGAACTGAAATGTGGTAATTTTCCAAAAGCCATTAAATTAAACAAGAGCTATTTCTCTAAGCTTTATGGTCGTCAGAGACTGCACAGGGTATTCTGTTATGTCCTATTCTTATCCTTGCCTTCAGGTAGCTCATGTGTTAAGTCAAGAGATACCTAATTAACAAACTCGTGGATTAATTCTGCCCACTTCTCATTAATCGAATTGCACCAGTGTCTTAGATCCAGACCGCCTTCTCCTGGGTTCAGTCCCTGGTTTCTTGTGAACTGCTGATACCTATTTAAAATGATCACATATACTTATGCTACACGGCTAAAGGAGTTGCGAAGATTCATTTAATATACGATCACTAATGGGGAGGCTCGGGAGATAGTCTGTGTCTGGCAGCAAGCCATTCACTTCATCTCAAGAGTCAGTTTTGCCTCCTCAACAAACACATTAATAATTGCCTGACAAAATCAGAAAGATTTAACAGAGGGATGTGCTGTATGCGTGCAATCAGCGGAGGGCAATTTCTACCTTTACCTGAGGCTTCGCACTCGCAAGATAAATTGTAAGGAAACTGTTGTGTACGGAAATGAGGTTGGTAATAAATGCAATGCGTTTTCTGTACCGTCAAATGTCCTCAAAGCTCTATAAGATGTACAGAGGCCAACAGATAAGTCAAAGAAGCCTTTGATTCTGTCACAGCATTCTAGCCACCCTTTTACTTCTCTTGAATGTTCCTCGGGGTGGAGGCAAGAAAGGTCTTCATTTGTCCAACTGAAATGTATGGGCCCTCTGTGTACCATTTCACTGCAACTCTGTCTTTGAAGGAACAAACACATTTAACCTTTGTGGCCAAAATAATAAGGTCGCAGGTTGGTCTTGCAAAAGCCTTTTGATTTCGTAAGGTAAGATGAGTGGCTGTTGGTTCCCTAACAAGGCTATCAGATACTGTGCCACGGTCCCAGTGACCCCAGTAACTACACGGCGTGACGTATGGCATCAGCGGCGAAGTTGTGTTGAGCGTACGATGCCCTCGGAACTCTCATCTGAAAAACAATACTGTGGCATTGCTTTTGCTGACCTAAAGGAAAGTTAAGGGACTCAGAGCACAGCATCTGAAAAGAATTGCAAGTGCTACAGCCTCATAAATTATACTGCACATTTGAGTTTTTGAATTTGATGGCTCAAAATGAGTTGGAGGGTGGGGGGAGAGAGAGAGATTGTATGGCTTTCAAGCGAGAGGATCTGCACTGCCTTTTGAATTCCCGGGGTAATAATATGTATGCATGAATTCCATCCCTCTGGATGGGTGACATTTATAACACAACTTAATTATAGACCTAAAAGCCATCTCTCTATTATTCCTGACAATTCTGGGCTCTATTCAACTCTGGCAGCAAGTGTTGCACTTTGAAAGTACTTTGAGGAGCAGCGCCATAGAGAGATGGATGTTAAACTTCTCGGCCTTTTTATTGGGTGAAGAGGGGTGCTGAAAAGCCTCTGAGTAGCATAAATTTACATCAACAGGGGACAAAGACTCAACCATGGAACAGATAGCACTGTCAATTTCAAGGTCTGTCTCATTCAAATTACGGGAACCTCATCCCGAGCGAGGCGGCTGGCAAAATAATTTGCCGTAACATCCCGTAATGATTGCGTGGGACTGTTGCACAGTGACTGATAGCACCAGATACCTATATATGAGACCTTGGCCTGGTGGTGGAATTCACAGTTAACATTGCTCTACAGTTTTTCATTTCAGAGCAGTGAAAGTTGAAGAAAAGGTAATGATCAAGTCAGTGATAATAGAGACAAATACCACAGTGGGAGACGTATGGTATATGAAGAGAGAGAAAGGGGAAGGGGGTGGGGGTGGGGTGGGGGTGCAGTGCAGGAGAGTGAAAAGGAGTGAAAGTGCGAATGAGGGAGAAAACTAGCTCCTGTCTGACACACCAGCACCGGCCTTATTTCATTTTATGTGCTGTCAATCAGCTTGAGGCATCTGAGCAGACAGGAAGAGAGGGAGCCAGATAGCAAGGGGGAGACAGAAAGAGAGGAAACAAGCCGGGGAGAAAGAAAGGTACTGGGCTGGTGGGGCGACAGAGCAATAGACCTGGGATTAACAGTGAGAGGAACAGATGTAGACGCAGATAGGTGTGTGGTTCGGTATAGCCGGGCTTTTTCTTTGATATACTCAGAAGGCTTTGCAAGATTGCACATTATCAACCCCTCCCTTCCCTTCCCACACATCCCTCTCGCACATTCAGAGGCCTCATACAGAAGAATAAATCACAGTCAACAGAGAGAAAAGAAGGTAAAGGTTCAGAGGAATATCACTGGCATCATCGCTCCAAATGTGGCTGCGAGACACGGAGCCATCGGAGGATGATTAGGAGCTTTTCGCGCTCTCAGAACAATCCCACCTGCATCGCCCGTTTCACAGCCATCTTTAATTTGACCACGCTCTACTAACCAAATAGCACATAAGCCACAGACAAGAATGCATAAGCTGTTCCTGAATGCAGGCAAATCTGCCGCACGCTGAGTGACAGCAGCAAAACCCAGAGCCTGGCCGCTTTATTTACAGTAGGACATTATCGTCCAATGGCGTCTCTGGGGAGGGATGATGGGAATGTGGGAAACAAACATGATTACACCTCTCCGCTTTTCAGATAACAGGAAGAGAGGGAGGAGGGGGAGGAGAGGAGGAGAGCAGGAAAACGAGGTGTTGTGTGATGTATTTGTTGAGTACAAGCCCGTGGTGAGAGGAGCTGCCTTGATGAAGAGACAACATGAGGAGTTTGGTGAGGAAAGAAAAGAGTGGGGGGGAAGAGAGAGAAGAGTGAGAACAGAACAGGGAAAGGAAACACAAAAAGTAGTGAGAAAAGGGAAGTGGGAGGAAGGAGGTGTCGAAGCGCGGTGAAAATAAGGATGAAAGAAATCCAAGCGCGACACCTGAGAGGCAGTGGAAAGACACAATAGCTGAAGGGGAGGTTGAGTTAGTCAGAAGAGCAGAGTGGATCACAGGCGATGTCGATGAGTGCACCGCAGGTGACGCATGGCTCTAAAAATGTATACACCAGAAAGAGAAAGAGGAAGCACGCATGTAGACAGGACGAGGGATTAAGAGGGATAGGCGGTGGGACGGGAGGGGGCAAAGAGTGGGAGGTGTGTGGGCTCTGACCCTTACTGGCCCCATCAGGCCCTCGCAGGACGGTGCACTCCTCGATCTGGCCGAAGGTCTCAAACAGCCGCCGAACATCGTCCTCGCTCTGCTGCTTACCGAGCATCCCCACAAACAGCTTCCTGTCTTCTGGATAGGAAGAGAGAAAGGGGAAGGAAGAGGGACGAGGGAGGGTGGAGGAGAGGAGAGGAGAGAACAGAGAAAGGCTACAGCTGATGGCACCGTTCTGCAGAGCTGAGAGGAACTTGTGCAACTCAAACCCCGCCCCTCCCTTCCCCCTTTTATCAGCAGTCTGCTGTGTTGCTGCTGCTGTTATTGTTGTTGTTGTTGTTGTTGTTGTTGATCTTACTGTTATGTGGTGTGCCACCCCACCCTGGTATGAGGGAGATGTATTCCTATATCCAGTGAGCTATTCAAGACTGCCACGGTGATGTTTGATACAGAGGATGTTCGGAGCGCTGTGGATTTCAGGTAAAGGTAGAAAGAGAGAGCACGGATGTTTTGCTCCGGTAGACAAACCGTTAGATCACCTGGTTGCTCAAGTCCCAAAGTTGAATGGGAACACGGAGCACGAACATGCTATTACATTTTCCTCATCACCAAAGCAGTAGGGATCATAATATGCAAGAGTAAAATCCACGTCAAGGTGGGCAATGAATAATATCTGGGGCGTTGAAGATCTTCTGACAATCGCAGCATTTTCTGTGCAACGACAAATGTGACATAAGAAACAAAACTGAGCGGCGTCTATACTTTCTGATCTGCTCTGCTGTCTGTTGACAGCGGTATGCAAAATATGTTGAATGGAGGAAAAGTTTAAGGCACTCACATTTCTTTAGTGTTAATGACTGTGGAAAATGTTACCTGGTTGTCTGGCAACAAATCCTTTGATTCGAGTTAGAAAAAAATGAACATGATGCAGGATGCAGTGCCGGCTCCCAAGAAATAGTGGATGGGACTTTTCAGACTTAAGTTTTATGGTTTTTATATTTCTTCTTTGTGCATAGCTATTGGCCTAAAGTTTGTAGATTTGTCACTTTTGAACTCCAACTGTTACAAATCACACTGAGAATTTGCCTCATCCACTAAACAGTTTGTCCTCTTAACATTTTGTGCTCTTTATGGTCCAAAAGTTCTTTTTTTCTTCAACCATATGATGCAAATTAGTGGCTGTGGAAAATACTGCCAATGTTTTAGCCATAAATGCTACAAGGACTAGTTTGCATGCCTCGCAGCAAAGGTGATACATAAATCACTGACTCAAGCTTTCTGTTGGCTATTGTGGTATATTTAAGCTAGTTTACTTCTCACTATTATAAATCACGAACCTTTTTTGTTCCAGCTGTAAAACGGAGATTTGACGTCTTAAATGGTTTGAGCCCTGGAATAAAATTTTCTACCCTACATTAAGTCTGAAGGACGACTCCAACTACTCCTTTATGTCCTAGTTGCTGCCTGAGCTCCAGAAGGGGGAGCTCAAACTCAGATGTATGGTCTCCATACCCCTAACTTTTTGGCCAGTCACAAAGCCGGATTCCTCTAATTAATCTTCCCGGTGCCCTGGCATTAGACAGAGCATTCATCTTCTTTACATCTTTTACATTATGCATCCCCTATTTCGCTGTGTTGTGGAATGAAATGGCTACTAGCAAGAACCTATCGCCAGAACTGATGGAAAGTGGCAGGAAGAGGAAGAAGGGTTTATTGGAAATGACACTGTTGATCTTCACTGTGAGTCATTTGACTGGTGGGGAGCGGGCGAGGAGCGGGCGAGGAGCGGAGGGCGAGAGCATCACCTGGGCCTCGACAGATGTGACGCCTCCTGTACCTGCCAGGCCCCATTAGACGCAGCTGTTCTAAAAATAAACCACCAGGGCTTCCTTCTTGCGGCGGGGAAATCGGATCCTGTTCCATTCCTGTAAAGTTCAAATGAGACACGTGCCTGCTACCCGCTTGGCCACACAAATGAGCACCTGCATAATCAATAAGGCCACGCTGCCTGGCCTCCGCTGCTGATGTTGTAGCTGTGGTGTCAGTCCGTGCTCCTGTAGTCACGCCTCACACAGCAGGATTTCGTAAACCCACTAGCTGTGGGTGATACTACTGCTCATTACCGTCCCCCCTGTTGGTGCTCCAGGGTTGGAAGAACGAGGAAGAACCCTGAGGAGATCACCGCATCCACTTATATCAGCTGGGATTTAGCAAAAACTGACAGGGGGGCAGCCATCTAGCTAGATATGAGATGTCGGTGGAGAAGCTGGTAAGTCGTTCATGACCAGGTGGTAGACACAAATAATCCTGACCCCTTGTCCATGGCGCCAGAGGTGAAGTGATGCAACAGCCCACCCAGACTACATGTGACTTTGCTATGACTGCCTCCTCCATCTTTCAGGTTTTCACTGAGGTGTCACTGTTACAACTTAAATGGGCAGAGTGCAGTTTTACAGGCCTCCTGCAGTGTGTTAATGTTTTGGGACAAAAGTCTCATCTCGGTCCTGGCCCGAGGAGATCTAATGGCGGTTTTACAAGGCTAATTAACAAGCCATGAGCGAGGTAATGAACTTTCCAAATGTGCTGGCAAACGCAAAAATAAATTACACCCCAGTGAAGGCATTAAAGGAAGTGTGAGTGTACTTCTGAGCCTTCCTTTGGGAGGGCCACAATGAGAAAATGAATTTGGAGCTGCTATCTTTTCATTGCCTGACCTAAGAGTGTCTCAGTCGGCCCGCTGCATGCCCTGGCCAGCGTATAGATTGCTATTAATTAGTCCACTTTGCACCTGTCTCCAAAGCAGCTCTTATTGGATTTCACAAGTTCCCACTCATCTCCTATGGCCACTCACAAGCATTAAATTGGCATTTTATGAATATGAATAAATATCCTGTAATGCACCCTCTGCACGAGGAGATGATTCCATGACTCCAAACGAGTCCAAACTATTATTCATTAAAAGAGAGGAGTGGAGGGTCGGGAGGAAAAAAAGGACACTCTTGTCTAGTACAGCCATGTATTTGCATTAAGAGGGGTGAGGACCTTCCTATGGACCTGACTGAGGATACAGAAGTATGACAAAACTGATTGAGCTGACGGTGTGACCTCTTTGTACTTATCTCTCATTGAGAGGAGCTCATCTTATCCTCCTAACGGAGCCACACAGCTGGAGAACATTTGAGCTCTACAGCACTTCCCTGCTCTCCTCTGAAGAGACCTTTTCAATGTGCTCTTTAAACAGTGGCACTATTTTAAAATAATAATAATAATATGTGTGTATGTGTGCGTGTGCGCGTGCGTGTGCGTGTGCGTGTGCGTGTGGTAGTTGTGAAGCCTGACTGCATCATTTGTGTCCTCAAGCAGTGCTTAATCAGTAATCAGTAATATATGGAGTTTTCCTGTTTGTATGTCTATAAAATGAAATTGCATATTCAAAGACTATGTTCACAAGCTTTCATATTGCTCTTTGAAAAGATGCATCCATATTTTCTATAAACAGTGGCCAGTGCAAATTCACTCACACACACACACACACAGCCATCCATTTCCTTTTTTTTTTTTTTTTTTATTTCCCCCCAGTGGCTCATTTCCTGACTGAAGGTGGAAGCAATTGTGTGGAAAATGGTTCCATGTCAGTCTCCAGCCATGTCCAAACTGAGGTGACATGTGGACAGCTCTGTTTTATGAATGCAAATAAAAAAGGAGATCAACAAAGTTATCAAAACACTACTGACATCTGACAATTGCTTGTCTCGGGAAGCCTTTTCATTTCGGCGCCCGGTATATTAAAAATTAATGGATTTTGCACAGACGCCATATGCTGTCAAGATTGATGCTTCTCTCTCAGGAATAAAGTGCTACTTGTGTTAAAGGCTGCGGTGTATGCATATAGATTGTGCTTTTCTTTTCCTCTCTTCTGCTTTTGTCTCTCCGTTGCTCTCTACGTACCCTCCTCTTTACCCTTTATTGTCATCTCTCACCTTTTACTGTCTCTCCAGGCAAAGAATGTGTTGCTGTGAAGTCTACTTTTCAAAAGTTTCTGCTTTTGTTTGCCAATACCGGGAATATTCTCTTTAAAGAATTACTCTCCTGCTCTTGTGTCTTGGTAAATATTTTTTTTCTTCTTCTTACTGCCCGCTGGCAGTTAAGACAGGGAAGCTTGGTAGTAGTAAGTGTTCAGAAAGCTTGGACAGCTGCATCCAACGATAAAAGATGCATGCTAGTCCGCTGGGTGCATTTCAAATGCAGAGTAATGTTCCAGGCAGCACAACAAAGAAGTTGTGCTTCTTATGGACTCATTAGGAAAGCCTGACGCTGGTACACTGCTGCCTGGAAGGCCCACCACCAGACACGCTTGCACATGTAGGCGTACAGGCTGGGTGCACAAACTGTTTGGAACTGCTCCTGCTGCTGTTGTGGGGAGGCTATAGGAAGCTGGCTAGAAAAGGTGCCATTAACTTGAGTTTTTTAGATAGCGCGCATTAAATATTTAAGCATCATAGAAGAAAAAAAATCCTTAATAGCCACCTTTTGGATACATTTTATCTTGTAAAAAGCACTTTTGTTGTGCAGTGTTATTCTAACTGTGTAAATCTCAAGGTAATAATACTTAGACCACGGCAGCACCACGCAACAGACTGAATTACCCTTACTCAGTAACTTTGGGGAGTAATTCATTTCATACAAGCCTTAATTAGTTGTACAAATTTAATGCCACTCAGCGCCCTTTTTTAGTAGATGCATGGATAGATTATCATTATTTTCCTCGCAAAATAAATAGCACAGCAACAGTTAATTAATGGATTAATAATTTCTCTTACAAGCAATCACTGATAGTAAATTACAGTTAATTATCAGTAAAACTAAGGGAGTTAGGGGAGTTAATAATCGCAAATGAATTAGTCACAACATTAAGAAAGTATAAGCCAAAGGAAGAACAAGGTCCTGAATCAGGAAACAGAATACCGCCCCACACTTCTAGAATCTGAATTTCCCCTCGGGATGGGATAGATTGACATGAGAATCATGCCGCAAGTTTCATTTTTTGACGTGAATAAGTAGAGCAAAGAGGGCCTTTGTCAAGGGATGGACACATACATGGACCAGAGAAAAAACAACACAGAGATGTATGGAAGCATAAACATGTTTCATGTGCAATAGAAATATGTCCTCACTTGTGTGCAGCACAAATCGACCTATATCTTTTGTACTTTTTTACTTAAACTGGTAATTTTTTTTTGTTTGTTTGTTTTTTAAACCTTTATATCATGCGTCCCTATATAAATACATTGCAAATAGACTGGAGGATAAAGGTAATCTTTCAAAGCGATGGTTCCTAGTCAGCTAGATTCGCTGACGAGGAAACATTTCTAATTTGTTTTAGAGGGCTGGACTTACTCATATTACAAATATTGGCCTTTGGCATTAATGTCATTGTTTTGAGCTAATTTCTTCAGAGTCCATGTACTAGGACCAGTAACACTGCAGAGTAGGATGCTGATTTTCACCAACATTAGCAGCACAGCTACTCTTTTACATTGATTTAATCTAATTTTAATAATGACAAGTACTACTTGATGAAGTACAGTGGACTACTGAATAATTCTGTGGTTGTGCACCTGCTCAGCTGTTTTCCTGTGACTGGTCTTTCCTTTTGATGTGAAGCCTAAAATCCCACAGTCATTCAGTAATGTGTTTTGGCTGCTGTTACTTTAGTTGGCCTTCACTGTACAGAAAGAAATGTACTCTCTTCTACTGAGAATGGGCAGTTTCAGCTGTCTAAATTTGTAAGCAGGATTGGAGACATCAGGAGTTGTTAGTTAGGTAGCCAGTCCAATCGTTGAACACATGTAAGGTGGAAACCTGAAGCCCGCATTGCAGATAACACTGAAAAAGGGTTTCTGTGATGTAGGAAACATCTTGTATCCATTAGTTAAATATATGAAATGCATGCTTATAGATTTGGGATTATTCATTTATTTATTTTCGAGAGGAAGGTTGTATTTTTAAAAACTTCTCACCGGGTAATTGAACTTGGAAAACCATATTGAACACAGATTTTTACATATCTTCCAACATGCCTTGAGGGGATGTTCAATAAGTCAGTGTCGGTACGTTCAGTTCACATGCACTGCTTAAGTTGTAAAAAGTGTAAAGTATTGCGGCGAAAAGTGAGCTAACTGTGAAACAACTTGTGTAACGTGTCTGTCGAGCTGCATTTCTCAGCTCCCAAAAGCCTTCCCTTCATCTACTTAATAAGCCCCATTCTACCCCTAACTTGTGTTTAGTTCCTGCCCAGCTAACAGAAGTAATTAGACCCCATCCCGGTGAAAATAATGCGCAACCGCACGCTAAACCTTTCTGCTGCTGGTCCCTATCTGATGTATGCAAGTGGATTATCCAGTATAGTGGGGTGGTAAATGGAATAATCAGAGGAGAACAAACATTCAAATTGTCAGTGTGTCAGGCATGATGAGAGGATACAGGCTTTGTGTTTGTTAATGCATCACTCATACCACAAGAGCTGTCACATTCATTTTTTCCAGCAGAGTGAGAGGGGAGCTTTAAACCTTGTGGTAGGCATGATCCAAAAAAACAGAGCAGCCGAGAAGAATGTGACGATTCTGGTCCAGTCGAAGAGCTTCAATTATTACACTGCAACGATCACCGTTCGAAATCCCTGCATTTCCTTGTGTGCGGCGTGCATCGAGGTATTTCTTCGCACGCGCATATCAACCACCTCCACGATTCTTCTTGACTTTTCTGAGTTGTGCACAATCGTGTCCAGGGGCACAGAGAGATCTTTTGGCTTCATTTGCATGTAAAGTGGTGCGCTCTCCTCTGTGGGCGTGAGGTGCCTCCAGACAGCCCCTCCCCCGCGGCCTGCCACACCGAACCAGCCAGCAGCCCTCACTCTTCCCTACCTGCTGGGGTGGGGCATGACAGCACAGTGAGCAACATCTTAAGGTCCTGTCAATCTCTCCACTTCCCAACTGAGGTCAGCCTTCTGAAGAGCAGCAGGTTGGCAGCGACATACACGACCCATTCACAAAGACTCCCCTCCGCCAGACAGACAAAAGGCGTGGACAAGATATTAAAAAGCCTCACACGGGGCTGCTGAGTATCAAATATGGTGACTGCAATGCTCCCGGCACTGTATAAGCAATCCAATAAAACAAAGGTATGGGGAGCTAATAAACAAGCAGGGTAAGAAGACTGTGTAGACAAATGTGCCATGAGTGGCACATTGCGAAAAAGTCGATGTTGATGGAGGTTGCTGGGCATTTCGGGAGAGCGTCGAAACCATCTTATCAGAGTTTATCAGAATAAAAGGAGAGGGTGTTGCTGGCTGACCCATCATCTTTCTTCTCATCAGTGTGGGTTCTAGTCTCACAGCAGTGGCTAGAAGAGTGGGACCCAGCTCCAAGATTGTGTTTAGATAATGGCCATCTCCAATCATAGATAATCTGGCCCCATCTTTTCTTCACAGACACAGCGGCAGACAAGGTCAGGGGGAAAAAGATTCCTGGCGAGGCGAGGCGGAGATAGGGATGGGGCGGCTCTGAGATGATTTACTGCTGAGATTCACTCAGCTGCCTCCATCACCCTCCGTTAACTTTCTCATCCTGTCGTCTCTTCCCCTCTCGCTCTTTTTGTCTTCCATCTCTCACTCTCTCGCATTCCTCCATGGGCCTTGTACTGAATCCCCACTTCTCTCTCTATCACTTGCTTCATCTCCCCCTTTGCACGGCAGTACCAAGAAACAGGGAGAAACAGAAAGAAAAGGAGGCAGCAGGGAAAGACTGAGAGATGTCTACTTTCCCCTCATTTTGTCATGTTTTAGACTGAAGCAAACTGCTCGGGATTCAAGTGGAAATATAGCAGTGGCTGTTCTTCCGGTGACCATAGAGCAATGAGAGAAAGACTTACGTCTCCACTGTGTCTCCGTATCTCAAAATCATGGACTGATGGTGCAGAATTGTGCAGAGAATCTCCTGTTAGGTACAGTGGATGTGGAATTTGTGGAGATGAGGCCAGGTGACACAAGGGACAAAAATAGATTTAAAGGCTGTGAAGCTCCCCTCCCATGCACTGTTCTTTCTCGAAAATCCAAGGGGAAAAAAATAAAGAAAGACATGAGTCATTGTAATAGACAGCCAGAGAATCAGCGCTGTGATCCGCAATGGCAGTGGAGTGGCAAGAATTTGTGTCGCTGACACCGCCCCGCGCTCCCACCCCCCAAGTCATTTTCTGAGCGCTGGTTTTACTTCTCCTCCTGACATTCCCATATCCCCTGAGAGAGGACGTCTCTCAGGGACACGGTGAACAAAAGAGGGGCTACTGGAGTCTCCATATGGAGTAATGGGCCCTAATGCCTGCACAGGCACGTAATCGAGACCCCTGCACAAGTTCCCATGACAGATAATTGCTGATGTCTTGGTGGTGATAAATGTGACTCCATTCTAGAGGTGCAAATGTCCTGGTTCAGCCCTGGCTTTGACAGTATAGAGGCCCCACTGGGATTGGTATGCCTGACTAGTTCTCAACCTTCCACAGATGAATCCCTCGCTGCTTTCTCTCCTTTAGTCGGCCCTGGCTGGGCTGTCTATTTTCCTTTAACCACAAGCCTTCATAGTAAATCTCATTTCATTGTCAGCCGCGACTGTGGTTTACTTCCCTGGCCTGTCTGCTGACTTCCTGTTGCCATTAACGCTCAATATCTCTGTTGGGGCTTGTCTGCTTGGTCTTATTTCATTCTGTGCTGTGTCCTATCCTGTCCTCCTATATAGAAAGTTCAACTGACAGACTAGCAGGGGCTGTGCCAGCGTAAGAGCCCTCTGTATTTCATTCACACTGCCTGTTCATCTCCCTTCTCTTTCTGCCGAAAAAAGGGGTAGTAATTGATATTGGGACCCATCCATCCTCCCCTCTTAAGCCCAGAGATCCAATTTATCTTGGTGAGAATACCGATTGGCTCAGTCCCAGGCCTTGTCGGTCAGACTTTGCCTGTTTTTAGATGGCCGTTAATTAAAGTGCCGCCATGACAAAAATAAGATCTACATGGGGGTGTGTGTGGCAATAGAAATGGGCCATCTGATTCACACTTGACCACATAAATCAGCGAAGTGGCTCAGTCTAATCTGACCTAGGCAGCCTAAATCACCACTCTGAAATGAAAGCGCGGGGCCGACACAGACCGGTCCAATTAGATCCAATTCAACCCATGTAAATCTTTAACTGGCTTAATCTGCATTAACCTCGGTGATGGTAGTCACAAATGGCTTCAGAATGATCTAGTCAATCACCATGTCAGTAAAACTACAGGCAGAGGGAGGAAGCTGCGCAAGAGAGTCAACACAATGTCAGATCAGATTTGCATGTTTTAATGTCACGATTCGTGCTCCAACAGATGGGTTTACTTTTTAAAACAGAAGGCAGACACAGTATGTCCGTGGCGTTCAGCTGGAAGTCTCACATCACATGGTGAATCACACTGAAGCTGACTAAATTCCCGTTCAGATGGTCCACGTCTGTCTAATCATGTGACAGTGTTTATGAGGCAGATAGGAAGATAGGCAGGTAAGTAGACGGGTAAGTTGGAAGGAAAATTGGAAGGAAAGGCAACGTAGAGCTTTTGATTGAATAGTGAACTGACTGCGCAAATTGATAGTGTCTCTTCCCAAGTAGTAGCTTTATAAGTTTATGTATTTGCGCTTATCTGTGTATGTTTGAGGTGTATTCCCCTCTTATCTGTACACAGACTTCACGATGGCTCTGTGGGAATCGGGGGGTGGAGACTCTCCTCTCCCCATTCATTTCCTTTCCTTCTCTCCCCCTTTTATTTCTCTCCACTTTCTCTCCATGGCTCTCTGTCTTGTCTTTGAACTGCTCCCAGTGACTGTGAACCTGAGACAGCCCCTCTGCTGGCACAGATGGGAAGTCAATAGAAGCAAGTGACCTATATTACGGGCTACTCTACTAACTCCCAGTGTGTCTCAAGTGAGAGCAGAATATTAAGGATTACGTGAGCGCTGCTCCAGTGTATTTGTGTGTTTGTGTGTGTGTTTTAAGCGGTGTGTGCAACAGAGACCAGGAGAAGGTTAATTACCTCCTCGTCCTTCGCTGTCGGCTGGCTTCACCTGGATGGGCCGGTTCATCTGGGGAGAGGGAGAGGGAGAGGGAGAGAGGGAGAGAGAAGGGAAATCCCAGGTTAGCTGGAAACAATAGGAACGACTGCTACAATATGTGAAGTGGGATGAGAAAACGCAAAATGCGGCTGTGTTCCCGGTGTTAATGTCTCGAGTTTGTCTTGTTTTGTGAGCTAAACACAAATATCAAACAGCGGTGATGCCGTGAAAAGAGATAAATCTGTGCAGTACTCCATGCCAGCGTGTTTAATTAATCCAGGGCACTGCCTCTAGAGATGCCTGAATTCCCCTCACAGTTCAGCAGAATTAGCACTTTTCAATGACGGAGCCACACTGGGTGTCAGATGGCACTTGGAGATTAATGCCATTACATCAGCCACTCCCAGACCCACTGGGAGAGGTCCTTCTGGCTGGCCCTTGCTCTTCCTGTCCCGTCCTGGCTCCAGACTCCCAGTCACCAGCTATATCCTGCTCATCCCTGACCCTCAGCAATCCCTCTTACTCCCTACCTACCCAGAAGCAATTTTGCAACTCATGACCAATATGCTCCTGGTCTGGTCGGCCAACTCCACCCTGCTCCAGCCCCCTCCTTCTCTTGGAAGCTTTAGAAAGCAGCTGAACAGTGTAGCTATGAAACAGTTTGTGAAAGGTTAACAGTAGGGAATGGATAAACAATCTTTGTAGATCTATTTCATAGTGATGTGAAAGCAAAATGTTGCCAAGCTAACTATAAAAAAAACAACACAAAAAGCCTTTTTAAAACTGCCTGCCGTGAATAAAACTCCTCTGGTTCTTTCTCCCCGGTGTTTGAATGGGAAAATAGATAAACACTATAGTATTTATCTAACACTTTTTCTTTGAAAAGGGAATACTATCCCCTCTTTTCCTTCCTGAAAATAGTGTTTTGTTTACAGCCACACTCAAAGACCCTTGCTTATTGAGGGTACGTATACTGGCATTGTGTTTTATATTTGGCATTGTGTTTTTCTGACTTCAGTTGGGAGTGGGCTTATCTTTCTAACTAGGCCATGTGGACAGGTCCAACATGCGAGTGCCAGTGAATGGCACGCAGTACTGCCCACTCAGATCAGTCAGCTAGAGCAGCACAGTGGGTGTTGGGCCCTCAGGCAACGCAGCACTTGACAGCAGTTGACATGAGCTCAGACGATGGCTAAATATAGAGCTCAGAATGGTGGACATGTATAGACAAGCATATACATCATGACACCCTGGGGACGTAATATACTTTCATAGCAATGTGCTGTGACACTGGAACAAAGCTTAGCGAGGTGACAGATGCATCACAGAGAAAAGAATTAAGGCAAGGAATACTGTAAGTCTTCAAAATTGACATCCAAGTTAGAAATATTCACATTGTAATGTGAAAGGATCGGTTACAGTTTCAGTAATCACCCTGCCCATATGACCAGGAGTACAATGCTCCGAGATGTAGACTTCCCCCATGTGTGACAATACGAGGCGTCTGTGAAACAAACTCTGACCAGTTGACTCCCTGTCGGTCACTCTGTATAAACATCATCATAAACTCAACTGCACTATTCTAACATAGTTCACATGTCCATCAGCACTCCTTAAACTGCACTAAAAGTAAAGAGATGCTTGTTCCCTTTTCACTGAATACAAACCACAGGAGATGATATATGTTGTGTGATATGATACGCTTGGATCTGTTGAGGTATCTTTCTGAGGACCTGTTTTTAGTTTTACAACATCAGAGTGAAGAACTTTGTGCATAGTGAGGACATGTTGGCCGGGACTCACTTCTTTACAAGGCTGCTTGAGGGTTAAGACTCGGTTTTGAGGTAAAAAATTACAATTGGGCTAGGATTAGACACTTAGTTGAAATGGCTAGGGAATGCATTATGTTAATAAAAGTCTCCACAAAGACGGTCATGGAAACATGCATGTGCGTTTGTGTGCATGTGGTCTGGAAGGAAGTGTATGCATGTAAAGTATGAAAAAGAAGGAAAAGAGATAAAAGAAAAAAATCAAATAATTGGGTGGAAAAGAGTATAAAAGAATAAAGAAGCTGCTTTCAATCCTGGCAAAAAAAATGTCAGAGAGAGAAAGCATTATTAACTTGAAGGATTATCCAGGTGTTTCAGATGTTTCAGCTTAATCTGTTGGAGGCTAAATCATTCAGACTGTGAGGATGGAGTGAATATGGAATTATGCAATTTTGTTTTTATACAATGCATTCGAGGACTAAAGGAGCTTGTATAACCACCAACTTTCTAAGACCTCAAACAGACAACAGTTTCATAGTATTGTTTCTTGCTCCATAACAGCATTTTGTACATAATATGTTTTCGTGTGAGTCAAACATGAAGTTCAGAGAGGGTGTAGCATCAATGTAAGTCAGTCTGCTGTAGATAGAGTTAAGGTCAGTTGGAGGATTGTAAGCGCTAAGTTCAGGTGTGCAGTTTGTTCATTTTGAAAGTGTCTGTGTGCGTCTTGATAGAAGCTCAGGTTGGGGACAGAGCTGGTCTCACATAAGAGGTTTAGGGTAGTCAGAAGTCCCTAGATCCCTGTCCAGTGATCAGTCAGCTTCCAGGCCTTAAACGGCAGTGACTGGTCAGGAGGCTTCATTAGAAGCCCCTGAGCCAGTGCAGCAACAAGAGTCATTAAACAACCCAAAAGTACATTTGGGGTTGCTAGGCTACCGAGTGGAGGTAGCCAGCAGACAGGCAAGGCAAGCAGGCCGTTGGTCTTCAGGCTGTAAGCCAACCAATTGGCACTCTTTTCTTTCTTCTTTTTTTTTCTTCTTTGCTTGGTCGAAGGAGGTCATGGTGAGAGAGGAGAGGGGAAAAAAGATTTCTCAACTCCCACCTTCCAGCATGTCCCACTTTCATGTCCCTTTTTGGTGACTGTGACAATGAGTTTTCAGAGCAAGTCTGCTGCAACTTCTGCTCCTGCTTCCTGCCAAATTATGGAGTTCAGCTTGATGCCGAACTACGGGGCTGTGCGAGCACTCACGTTGCCGTGGTTGGAGTTAAGATATTTGCTACTTTATAGTGTCCTCTGCACACGTTTTTTGGAGCAGGGAGAGGGAATGTTTTAGCACACAAGCTTAATGCACAGAAAGCTTGAAGTTCACTTTACTTTTATCCTCTCTCACTCTCTCCTCCTCTTTTTTTTTCTCACATACTGTGACACACACACACAGAAGCACAAAAAGTCTTGGGGCTCAATAACAGCAGGTGGCTTAGGTGACATTTTAATCCCTTATTACTGAGTGCAGGATTAGCCAACAGATCAAGGCAGAGTTAATTATATGAATTCATCAGAGGCTGGGCGAAGAGGCTGCCTGCTTCCCCTCTGGGCCAGGACCCACCCCCACCCCACCACCCACCCTTTGTGCGAAGGCACACACATATGCACACACTGAGCAAGATGACAAGTGACATTCTGTATGTCTGAAGAAGCTGGCTAGCTCCCTATTAGCATTGCAGTCGCAGAAAGCTAAGATAACACATACAGTGGAGCCTTCAGAGATGCTTTAAGACAAATGACATCCACTACCTTCCCGTTGGGCCCAGCGAAATGAACTGCATAGACATCGGAGAGGAAGACTACAGGCTTTTTTCATCCAGGAGACGTGTGGCTGCAGAGGCTGAAAGGAGTTCAACCACCCCCCGTCTTGCTTTATCTTTGTCTCTCCCTGCCCCTTTGGCCTCCAAAACCAATATGCTTCCCACCACAGCCCCTTAATGGGTTGATCAATGCTGACAAATAGGCAGCTCATGCTGTCTTGCCTGGGAACCCGCAACTCTGCGCCTGTGTGCTGCTGCACTTAGAGAGGCCATCTCTCTTTCTCTTTTTCTGTCTTTCACTCACTTTTTCCCTCTCTATATTTCCCCCTCCTTCATGCTCTGTTTCCTTTATGTCTATACATTCTTTTTTTTCTTCTTCTTTGTTCTAATCTCCAGGGGTAAATCTATATTTTTCATTCCGTTTTGATGAATAAAAGTCAGCTGAAGTCACGGAGGGGTAGCGAATCAACAGTGTGGAAGAGAGGAACTTGCTTACATTTCCCAGTAAAGGACTGTGTGTGAGTTTCAGGCCGTGCTCTTTTGCGCTTGTGTGCGTGTTCATTTCAGTCCATCTGTCTTCGGCTGGTGTGACTGATTGATAACAGTGCAGCGGAGAGAAAGACAGACAAGGACGCTGCTTGGCCTTTGACCATGTTTGACCATGCCTCGTGAATACCACTGCTCTCAAAGCAAGCGAAGGGAAACGCTGTCTACACAACACTCTAAATACAGAAAAATGCTCTCAGAGAACTACGACAAAAAGTGTGAGCTCTTTTACTCTTCCTTCACTGCGTGTCCCCTCAGCTGTAATTCTTACAGTAATCCCATTGTATTCAGATGACTAGAATCATCCAGCATGAGGAGGAACTTTTTAACACACCAGTGCTAAACTCAACAAAATAAATGGCACTTGCCTTTAAATTCGGATATTGAAATGGAAATGATTTGTCTCAGTCGCCTCCTTTTTAGTCCGCTAAGCATCTGGGAGAGTGTGAATGTGACAAAGCATCCGAATTTGATAACTTTGATAACATATTTTTTGTACATGATGCACAATTGCTTGTCTCGTTCTTCAGTGAACATCCACGCCTGACAGTCGAGTCGGACGAATTGCCTTATCAATTGGAGGGCGTGGCGATGAAGCATCAACTCCTCGGCCAGTCACATTTCTCATCTCGTAACTTTTAAACAACTGCACCAATCACGGCGGCACATGACGAAATGAAAGTCCCCACCAAATGGAAAAATATTCTTTTCGAGGAGATGGAGGTGGGGTTTATCTTCACGGAGCGCACAGGGCAGGTGATGAATCTCTGTTATATTATTTTATGTTCGTAGAGATACTTAATGTCGGTGTCACCAGTGTTTCGATTTGTAGTAAAGTATGGTTTTACTGTGAAAGAGACACCAATCCCTTTTATAACCATATGGACATTGTGACTTTGTAGAACAGTAAAACGGGCGCATTAAAATTAAAAAAAAAATTAAACGTGTTACATTGTCATTCTGGTTGCCTTTAGTTTGTTTGATTTAGGAAAATAATAAAGTTAGACTCGTTTTGGATTTGGCCGCAATCTAAATGCAACAACGGAGCCACTTCTGCCAAAACTGTGATTGAGCATTACTCTGTTTAAGCCTTGTATAAACTGACAATTTCCCCCCCAAACTTCTGTTTACATACCTTCCCCTAGAGAGCTATGGAAATGTTTTCTTGCCCGAACTGCAAACAACTGAAACAATTACACCCATGTCGTGCATCACATCATGTTGTTCATCGCGTCTGCGCATCGAGCCCTGCTGCCGTTGGAAACGCAATAAGAAAACAGAGCTACATTTTTAAGAGTAACCCACTGGTATTGGTGGAGGACATTTACAGTGGATTGGTGAGAACTTGGTTGTCCTGTCGTATAGCAAGGACAGTTAGCTTTAACAGGATTATTTCATCAGAGTTAAGCTAACTAGATGCATTTGTTAAGCTCCCGTGTGATATATAACTAAGCAGAAAAAATAATATTGGCACTGGTTAATGAATTTGTCCTTGCTGTTATTTCGTCCCGTCTCCTCTGAAGTCATCAGGTATCATTATCTTGATAAGCCGTCCATTGTTTGATGCCTCTCATTATCATTCTGCAGTTTCGCCGTGCGCGAATTCATTGGAGCTGTTGGTGCCATTTACAGCCTTTTTTAAGCTCAGTAAAAATGCCTAATGCAAATTAATTCTCTCATAGAAATTAGATGAATGAGAGCCATTGGCACTGGCTGACAGATACTTAATTCCAGTTGGAGATATAACAATTCTAAGTCACTTAGCTTTCACTATTATAAAGCCACTATATATGTGTATATATGTATGTATAAATATATATATATATACACTCACACATATGAGTTATATAGGCATGCTGTATTGGGCACTCATGATATGCTTGTAGATGTGTTTTTTTATTTCATGTTATCCTTTTTGAACCTTTATACATCGATGATTCTATTCGGGTAATGTCATCCTTTTTTTTCCCCTTAGAATAAAAACACTAGATTTTCACTGTTCATCATTTCACCCAGATCCTGCACAGCCTGTACTGTTACAGGCCAAATTACTGTTTCCATCACCCATCGCTCACACGTCAGGACATCCTGCCCCTCATTTCTGTGTGGAAAGGAAACAGGGCCAGCGCAGCGGGAATGAGTCTTTCTCTCAAATTGGTGTGCAAGTTCACAGCGGCCTCCCTCCCTGTGAGGCCGGCCAGCCAGGGGAGGCTGGGCCTGCCGTGTGTGTTGGGCTAGATGGGTTGGAGCTAGAGTGATCACACACTGCCTGTCTCCTTCGAAAACACATGAAGGAGCGCTGTGTCTGCCTCACTGTGAGGAAGGGGCGCTGACAGCTCAGTGGAGGGTTGCTGGCGGTGAAATTTGGCCTATTTTTAGTTCCGAGCCCTAGTGCCTATTTAAAGACTATGTACTAAGGGTTGGTTTGGGAAGGGAAGAGGGAGGGAGGGGGGGGGGGGCACCAACAGCAACAAAAAAAATCACTCATGTAAGGCTAACACAGTAATCCCTGGTGTGATGCTGCAGCGTCACAGGGGAACATCTCTGTGTTTGTGTTTTGTCTCTGTAATCTGGGTCCCGTTCTCCATAATTACCTGGCAATTGATTCCCCCCTGGAGCAGGGTTTTCACTTTTAATTCATCTCTGTGAATCCCACATTGACTTGTTAGTTTTTCTGAAAAGCCTAGCTGAGCATCTGAACCCATCTATACCGCCCCGCCTTGTTTGGCCTGGTCCAACAGTCTAGTCTCGGGGACTATATCCCAGCCTGCATTCCTAATAGCCCTATTCTCCCTTCCTATTTTTATTTTTACCTCGCCGCTACCCAACAGGCCTCCTGCGGAGGTGGGACAGAGTCAGACAGAGACAGAAAGTGGATGAGAAATCGAGCCATCATGTTATCCTCTGCTCCATAAAGCCTCTGTTCTTCCTCTGACTGTAGATGGATTGCTGTGTAGATCACTGCAACCAATGGCCAGCACACTATATTACATTTATTGCCCCCCTTTTTCCTCCCCATCTCCCTCCCTCCTCCTCTTCCTGTGGATATGTGGGGTGGTGGAAAGAAGGACAGGGGGAGTCGGAGTAGAGGTGCATCGGGGGGAGAGGGGTGGGGGGGTGGGGATGACGATTCGACACAGTGAGACAAGACTAACAAATTAGTCAAAGTGACAGGGAGTTTTATGAGGTCTGCTCTTGTGAGGCGACTGCTTCTCTCTCTCTCCTCTCCTCTCTTTCTCTGGGCCGCAGGGACACTGTGCTGGGGCCACGTCTGTGTGTATGTGTGTGCGTTTGTGTGGTGCACATTTGTACATTTGGTGGGGAGAAGAGTAGTGAAGAAAGCGGTGGAAGGAGAAGAGCAACAAGCAAGTGCAAAGGGGTAGAACGACAGATACACTACAGAGTGCACCATATATACTTTTGCATGAATAACAAGAGCTAAAAGTTAACTTACTGGTTCACGCTAGTGAGTCTTAACAACTTAGACTATTAATCTGTGATGCATTACAAGGAGAGAACATCGTGTTATTTTGTGTTCTTTGGCTGGAGAGTGCAGGAAAACCAATTTTTAGTTGTGTTTACTTTGTCCCTTGCACCAGAAAATTATTAGTTATATTCAATAAACTTTTATTATTATTAACTCAGTGTAATTAGTGTAATTATTCCCCAATTGCTTAAATTACTTAGTCAAAGTAAAAAGACAAGTAAACCCATAGGAGCCATAATGACAAACAACGTTCCGGGTTTTATTGTGACCATGACTGCGACCTATAGTCTGGGCAATATGACCAAAAATGTATATCACAGTATTATTTTATCTATTTTATTTTTTTTTTCATGCATTATCACATGTTCACAACATTTTCTAATGGTTGAGAGTGAAATTAATGCATTAGATTAAGAATGGGCAGAAGACTCTTCCTGTGGATAATGGCCTATTTTACTGTGATGATGAATAAATATTGTAGAATAATCCCACACTAGTAGTAAAACAGGTTTGCATGGCTGATATGGAAATCTGGGGCTCGGAGCAGCTCGGAGATAAAAAAAAAACAACAACAACAACAAATAAATAAATAAAATCAAGATGAAATTAACAGATGGGTTTAATTTATCTTTACATATTTGTTCATATTTAATCATATTTAAACTACTATGTCTGTAATGTCAATAGCAGTGCGACTGCTACCGTAATAGTTGTAGTCTGCGCTCAAGATTTTTTTTTTATGTCAGAGCTAAAATTAGGGCCAGCTATAGCCGGGGGACAAAACAACGACTGGGCTGTCCCCAGAAATCAGGGACATCTGGCCACCAAAAACTCTCAACAACCGTCATGGCACCTTTTTTTTGGCTCTCGTCCTGTCGTGCTGCTGCTTCATTTTTCGGACCTTTCCATCTTCACCACGCCTCACAATGTCACAGTCGCGCCATGTGTGTTTAGAAGCGCTGAATTGAAAGTGGTCCGGTCTGAAACTGTGTCTCACGACGCAGTCTTCTAAAAGCTGTGTGATCAAATTAAAAATTCATATCATAAGAGAAAAAATACCGGTATTTGGTATTTATCAGTATACCGCCCAGCCCTACCGTGACCTTTCAAATAAATATCTACAATAAAAGAATAAAGAAAGCTTGTTTGTAAGCCTGAAATTATACTGTACATGTACAGTGAGTTGTATCAACTTGGAATAACAGTACTGAACTTAAGATCAATAAACATAAATCTTAAAATTTAAATATAAAAATGCAAAAACAATACAGCCCAAGTTGATAATAGCGCAGGTGCTATTAGAATAGAATCACTTGAGGTTAAATGCTCAGACTCAAGCACACAAACATAAAGCCAAAGCAGGAATCGCAACAATAACCTGGTAGCTCCCCAGGAGCATCTGTCACTCTGCAAGGCCACAGTACAAATGTTTCCAAGCCTGGCCGGGAAAACAGCTAAAGTGGCCCACGGTATAAAACGGGGTGAGAGAATAATAATAAGTGGAAAGTAATGACACACCATGCATCTGCCAGATTTATGAGTGCATATCCCGCTCTGCTCCTCTCATATACCTGCCGGTCAGGTCTGCTCTCGAGCCCGTACGCACCCCAATGCTGATGAGGGGAGTCAGCGGTGAGAAATCACAGAGTGGCGGGGAGAACAGTTCCTGGCCTCTCCCTCTGCTACAACAATCAACAACAAAGGCCCAGAGCGCTTATGTACACAATCTTGTCTAAATGCTCTGCGAAAACGTACAAACTCACAGAAGGTTTACAACAAACAGGCAGTCTGGTTTATGTCCAGAACAATGTGGACAGGAGAATCAGTGTGGTGTCAGAGGAGAGGAGCTCAGGTTCCCAACACTGAAATACAAATATGAATAGAATTTTAATTAGGTGCCTAGAATCAGATGTCGCACACTGTTGCTGATGCTGCAGCGCCTCGGTTTCACTTTAACCCCTTACAGCGTGCAACTTCTTCATTCAGATGGGTCACATGTTGAGTTCAGTTCAGTTCTTTGAAGTTTTGCGCCATAGAAAATGCATTTGCTTTGTCTTTAGGACACGGTTCATGATAAATTATACTGCAGAAAAATGTCTTGAGTTGTCAAGATTGCTCGATCTTTAACACTGACATGTTGCAAAAGTCAATATTTGTTCTTACATTAATGTTCTTTTAGCTTCAAGTTGTCAAACGTCCATTTCGACGGCATGTCTGGAGTTGTAAGTGCCTACTGTACCCTTTAGAATATTATAGTCCTAGTAATCTGTCATATATTAGTAGTAAAAATATTATTTGACACTTTAAAGTGAGATACAGACTGGAGCGGTTTCAACTTTCACTGCTAACAAATGTGCAACACAGGACATGATAAAAGTGCATTGTTAGAAATCTTGACAAGTTATCACTATCATCTAGCCCACTCACGTCGACACACACACGCACACAGCCTGCTGATAGCAATGTAAGGCAAGACACACAGTGTGCACACTTGCTTTCATCCATGGCAATGGTGCACAAGCCCACTGTCATCAAACAACCTCGTGCCTCATATTAGAATATCTCACTGACACCGAATACTCTTAACAAAACTCCTCGTGAGATCACAGTCACTCACTTACAGTGAATGTACACACATTACACATACGCTCAGATACGCAATGTGTTGAGGGTGTGGGGTTAATGATATACATGCGATCATGTGTTAGCCTCAGTTAGGTGTCATCACATTGAGATTTCTCTGCTTTTGTATTAGGGCCCATGTGAAAACTGTCCTAAAATAGAAAAGCAGAACTGGATGATATTCTACGTGAGGCGAGTCAAACAGGTGCCATAATTTACAGTTATCAAACCTCCCCTCCTCAGTTTTAAGAGGTGAAAAATACGACAAATTCCCACCTTTTATTTATTACTTCTTACACCCTCGTTTTGTCACTATATGGAAAATAGTCTTGTTTTAGTTAGTGTCAGCGTTGACAGCTGGATACATCATTTTTAAACGTGTTTTAAATATATGTTTCTCTTCTACATTTGTTTACGTCTTTTCTTTGATGTTTTGGTGTGTACGGCCACAGTTTGGATATTTCCAGGGAGCCAAAGCCGTTAAAAACAATGTGGCATCATCCTCTGACTGGTTAACATTCACACACACATTGCCTGTAAACACACACAGGCTGCGAACGCATAAAGGATGCGTTACACACTCGCATCATGCGCTTGACGCAAAGACGCACAGCGGATTCATAACCATCCCACCCATGCACATAAACGCACACACACACACAGTGCAAAGTAATGGAAGGCATAAGGATGAAGTTGCCTATCAAACAGACACTATCATATTTAAATGGTCTCATAAATACACTCAGCAGAGCAAACACAGGAATAAAATAATAATAGTAATGATAATAATGGAACAGGAGATGTATCGCTTTAATGAACAATAAAAGAGTGTTATTACACACATGCATGCATGGAAAGATAGACACCAACACTTTGATGCTCGCTAGCAAACAAATGCATGCGCTCATGCCTGCGGACACACAAATTTGCAGGCAGAGATGCCTTTAGACAAATGCTAGCACACACACACATACGCACACACACACACGTAAGCACACAGCCCTGTGTCTCAAGACGCCGTTAGCACAGAAGGCTGTTTGTGAAAATGATCACATCAATCGAAGTGATAGATAAAAGACTGGGAGCAATTGATAAAGTGCCACAATTATTTGGAAGATGAATGGCTGAATTTGCTTTTGAAATTGGACTGGATCTCAGTGCAATGGAACAGAACTCATCATCATCAATGAGCCTGCCGTTAGATTGCTTTCTGTCACAACCCAATATCAGCGCGGACAATTGGATCCATCTGCCAAATGGGATCAAATAGACCTACTCACACAACATCAGAGGTGATGTATAGTGACCATGTGTAAAACATATTACACCGAAAAGGCACACATACATCACTGCGTGTGTTGGTTGTATGTGTTTGGGCGCAACAATTGCCATCAGCACATGTGAGCGCGCTCAATAGAGATGATTTAAGATTCATTAAGTGAACACGAGTATGACATGCAAGGAAATAAAAATACTGGGGTGGGGGGGAGGGGGCAATGCTTAAATGCCAGAAATGAAATCATCAATTCATATAATGCGTGTGAGATGATTGTAAAGACAAGGTATAGAGTGAATAACTTGAAATTGATGTGCAGTTAAACACAGCCTTTAATGGGAACGGGGAGGAATCGTTTTCTCACATCTTCCAACACCCCGGTTCAGGGATATTTTTCTTTTATTGTTATTATTTAAAAGAATATTTGCAAAGTTGCAACTCATAAAACTTGCACTATGGTATCACATAATTTATTTAAGCCTATAAATCCTTTGGCTTTTGCAGTTATACGCCTCATAATGATGCATTGGTTAACACGGCCTGAATATTTGAGCCACATAAAAATGGTAATAGATTAAACCAGGGGAGTGTGTAGAGCTGCGCTGTTTATGTGTGTGTGTGTGTGTCTGTGACCGTGTGAGTGCAGCTATCAGTAAAGAAGTATTACTGCAGCTTACACAGGCCTTAGCATACAGAAGAGAGCATCTGAATGCATTGTATCTTCCCTGCGTGCACATGCACAAAGCGAAAGAAGAGGGACAAACTCAGCAGGGGTTTGGAGGGAAACGCGCTAAGTAATGCATTGTGCTTGGAGGGAGGTGACAGGGGTCTGATGATGCAGAGGAAGTGTGTAAATGGGCCGATATTAAGGGAGACGAAGGCTGAATGATTGTTTATGGCCACGGATCTGCCCAGAGAAAACATCTTTGCACCTAAAATTAGTTATTAAGGTTTTTCTCTCCTCGCTGCCTGGGACGTCTATGGCATCTATTACATCTAATTCACATGCACTATAAATCACACCTGCTTCAACCTGTAAATCTGCCAGCGAAGGATGACATTATAGTTTTGTTTTTGCTGTACTCTTTCAAATATGTTTTTGTTATGTGCTGTAGCTCTCCAGTGTCTTCTCTATTTGTGTATGCTACATTTTTGCCCCATTATGTTGTTTCCTGTGCTGCTGTGGTCCAGTGTCTGCAGCAGCCACAAGGTAAAGGCAGGCTGTCTCCATCTAAAGTTAACTGAAAGGTAATCAAACTTTCCCAAACAAAGACTCACACTCATGCGCACGCCCACACTGCACATTCTCCTGCCCACATTTGAGATGAAATGATCTTCTTTCTTCCAGTCTGTGAAGGAGTCTGTGTACACTGCATCATGACATACCCTTCACCATATCATCCTGTTTTGTTTTCTGCCTTAGCACGAGCGAGTCCACCACCATGCATAGACACGACACGCATGCGTGCACGTGTGCACTCGCCGCCTTCCCAGCACGCGCGTGCGTGCACGGTTCCTGTGCGGTCAGTGTCTGGGGGGAGCTCTGCGGGGACCTGTGCTGTCAGAGAGCAGACCACAGAGTGTCCCTGGTCTCTGCTCCACCTGCTGTGACAGCTAATTAGGGCTGGCCACAAAGGCTGGCCTGTCTGGGTGCTGAAGTGGGTGTCGTGGCATGGCATGGCAGGGCACGGCATGGGATGGCATGGGGGATAGCTTGGCCAGCTGAAAAGGTGCCCTGCCGTGTTGTCCGGGGAGATGCTTCACCCGGGAACACCCACGACCACAGCGGTGTGTCCTCGTCTGCGTTAGTGCTCCCCTTCAGTCATTAATTACACTCACGCTCTTCTATTAGTCCTCCATTTAGGCTAATCAACAAGCGGGGCCTCTGCTGACATCATTAGCTCTCATAACAAGCAGGAGCACTCTGGGAGGGGCCCTTCTGAGCCGTTTGTGAACATTAACCCTTCCTCAACAGTAATGAGCCATCCTTATCTCGAGGTGTACCTCAGGGCCTTTTGTCCTGATCCTGTTGTCCGACACCTTGTTCTTCTCGCACCACAGTGTCATTAAGAGACAGCAATAGCTAGCGCCAAAGCTGTGGATCCTCCGGGCAGACAAGGAAGCTTAAATAGCATGGCAGGAAGTTAACACTGCGAGGGGGGGTACAATGTATTTTTGGGAGGGTTAGGGATCAAAGGCGCTGAGGAAATGGGATGAGACAGGGCAGCCTAAGCCCCTTGGGTGTGTGTGTGTGTGTGAGTGTATGTGTGACTGGTTTTAGATATGAGGAAGGGAAGCAAACACAGGTTGGAGATGGTGACACGGAGCTCAGCCGCTTGCGTGGACCAGCGGGGAGCATGAGAAGAGAGAACGGTCCCCTGAGCGACTGCACCACCTCCTGGGGTTTGAGCTGTTTGGACATAAAATTAAAAACACACACACACACACATACACATAAACACACAGGCCGAGCTAAAAATTTGCCTCCTGGAGGAATAAACATGTCTAACTTAAAAGTGCATTTTATTACTTTTTGCTTGTCACACTCACTCCCACACACACACACCGTCTACGCAGCAGCTAGTGTTGGCCATCCTTTAAATAATCCCACCTATCACACAAATTCACACCTTAACACACATCTAACGCATGTTATTGAACATGAGTTTATATTTTGAGTGTAATTCATGCCACCTCCCACGCAGGCGCACATATTTATGGGCATCACCATCCTGTCAAGCCTCAGACATTTGCCAGAGTGCCGGAGAGAGACGGTGCGCTTCTGGGCAGCAATTCGGATGCCGTGGTCAAAGTTGCGACTTTCCGTATTATGACACGCATTCCAAACACTGTATCAAGGTACAGTATTTTTCATGCAAACCATTTTTTTGCGAATTGCTGGCCATGCATAGCAAAATAAAGGCACCAATTTAATGTTGGGCACGGAATCAGGAAGCGGGGCAAAGTTTTTGTTTTCCTTAGTGTACCTGTTTTTAGTGCACTGCTAGGCAGGAACCTTTCATTACAAGGAATGCAGCACCATGTTTGAATACCTCATCCATTGTTTTATATAGCCTTGTAACTAATCACCTGTGGAGAATACCTTGGAGCAAAGAACTTAGCAATCATAGCCAGCTTTACGAACCAAAGAACACGTTCAATAATGTACTAGATGGGAACCGTGATCTGCGCCGAAAATTAGGAGATGGGTGTAAGGAAAAAAATACAACAAAGTCAGAGAGAGCTTCATTATTCTCACGTGCGCGGCTTCGCGTTGACTCCGAAGGCCCAATCCTAGCCAATTACTGCATCCCAAAACTTGCAGCTCAGGGCAACGGGCAGCCCTTTCTCTTCTTTACTTATTAATTCCTGCCAAGCCCGCTGTATGGCGCCCTGATTGACTGTTCGTGGTGAAAAATTCATGTCATCTCATTCTCTCCCTCTGTCTCACTCAACTTCCTCGCAACCAAAGCTGACCAGTGACAGAATTTTCCTGTCTACTAAGCTGTAATTTAGAAGGGTGTGCATGCACTGCTGCTCTCTGTGGACTGTTGAAGCTGAACCAAGTGAAACAAGGCTTTAAAGCTGGTGCTGAATGATGCAGTCCATGTCGGTGTGTTGCCGTCTTGCTCATAAATTGCAAGGGAAGTTTTAAAGTGCAACATATTTCAAAGATGCCGGTAATGGTCGTTTCAAAGCTATGATTCCAATAATTAACATTCACATTGTAGAGTAATTTTCAGAGCTGTGCACTGTATACAGCACTGAAATATGTTATCGCAGTCATGTTTGTTTGTTTGTTTGTTTTATGAATCATTTGTTGGTTAAATTTCCTAATTTGCAAAGCCACGGCAAACATGTAATTTGTGCCAAGAGGGGTTTGGTATGAGAAGGGTTAACACACTATTTTCTAGCTCTTATCGGTGCTTGTAAAAGGATAAGGAGAGGAAAAGTGAGAGATAGAGGGGGGGGGGCGAGAAAATGCCATTTGGGGGGAGAGCCAAGTGGGTCTGCTAAACGAGTGGATTCTTATGCAAATACATGCTAATTTATGCGCACAAGGCAGTGGCAGCGCCCGAGGCTGCTTTGATTGGCAGTTGCAGGTCTGTGTGTGCTGAGGAGGGACGCCTGGCTTCGGGTGCTTCTGTAAAGTTGGGCACGGCTGCCTCTTCATGTTCTACATGCTCTGGATCCACCGGCTGCACACGTCTGTAGCCTGGCCTCTCCACCGGACTAGTCCCAGCAACCAGCGGGGCTCCCATCCAAAAAACTCTCCACACACCAAGAGCTCAGCTCAGCCAGCTCCAATTCCTCCATGGCTGGAAGCAGCCAGGGCATCATTATAAAATCAATGCCCCAGCTTCATCTTGCCTGGCTGTGTCTGTATGTGTGTGTGTGCGTGTGTGTGTGAGCAGGAGGGGTAGCATTCTGGGCTTGTTTGTGTTGATTCTAGGGGGTGTTTGTGAGTGGCAGTACAGCAGAGGCGCCGATGCAATGCTCTCCACGCTGCCTAATGGGCTGACAGAGAGGCTCTAGGTCAGGGCCTCCCATTACTTCAGGAGGGAAACTGGCTAAATGAATAGGAACCTGCACCTAGCTACCACCCAGAGGAAATGTAAATGCCATTTGTTTCTGTGGCAAGGTGTTGTCATGCAGAGCAGTGGTACATCTTGATAATGTAAACATAAATTCCTGAATACAGCGATGCCAGAGTAATTGGGAGGCTGCTATTTATCATTTTTTTTGGCAGTTTTTTTTCTTTCTTTTTGTATTTGCAAAGCACGAGAAAGAAAAACAAATTTTGCCAGGCGAGGATGAAGCCATTACTCTGTCTATTACTCATTCACACAGGCCCCCAGGCCAATAGAAAAACACTTGGAAATCACCAACATAAAATAGAATATGTTCCCTAAAAATATAGTGCATTTTACGCTACCTCATAAATATACTCTGTCGTGATGAGGTTTCTTGGAATGAAACAATGGAAATATATATATATATTTTTTTTCCTCTCACACTTCCACTGCATTAATACACTGTATATGTATGGCAGCAGTCATGCCACTGTGTTATAAACATCTCATTCCAATGTGCAACCATGCCTGTCCCACACACACGTAAACACATGCACACCACATGTTTGTGTACCGACATGACTGATAATTCCTACCCTTCCCCCTCAAGCTTTTCACACATGCCAAGGCAGAATGGGTATTTTTAAAGTCTGCAATTATACCCTCGGCAGAGTGCAGGCAGCGAAATTACTCAGTTGGCACCCCCAGCACCCCAATCCCACACTCCCCACGCACCCTATCTCGATGGGAAATAAAGCAAAACCAGTTAGATGTGGAACAACACATCCAAACCCTTTGTTTGTCACACCTGGGGACCACAAATGGATTCTCATCATACAGTAGATTGAAAATGTATGCTTATTTACACCAGCTTTCCTCTCGTTCCAAGTATCACGCTCATTTCGCCAGCCACCAAGTGGCCTCGAAACTGCCCATGTTGTCCTCACTCAACTAATCTCCCGGCGCTCCGGCGTTTGATGACACCAGACACGACGCGATGTTCCCTCGTCACCCACCACACGTTGCCCGACGTTGGCTTTTTTGAAATAGCGCGTGCACCCTATGCATATTTCATCCTCCCCCCTCCTCTCCATCACTGTAGACGCAATGAATAATACATCTTTTATTATATTATTGCAAGAGATTTGTAACACTTGAAACAGAATGCAATATGCAGTTTATCTCCATGCACGGCAAACACAAGGTGCTTCCGTTGCGTCTGTCTGTGTCACCAGGCGAGAGGGGAAGAAAAAAAAAAAAAAGAACAGAGGAAACAAGCTTGTGTGACTCCTGACAGTCCATCAACTTCCCGGAGCAATTATTCTCCCAGCTGAGGGTTTGGAAGCCGGAGCCGGTGACGTCCGTCGTGCGTGTCTGCGCACTTGAACAAAGGATGTGTAATTTTTAAACGTGTCTTCGTGCATTGTGTTGCTTTTACAACGCGACGTATGTTATCAGCAGCTTATGCTGGCACATATTTAGCATTGACCGACTGGTCATATCAGGCACAAAACATCGTACCCATACGCAACAACAACAAAGCACGAGATTATATTGCACGGCGGTGGCGGGCAGCAGAAAACGCCATCAAATATACCAGATACCATCTTTGAAATAGTTCACTCTCCATACTTTTTGGGCTTTTTGCTCGATTCACTAACCTTTTAGGACCTGGATATTATTACATTCATTTCCCATATTCTGCAGACCTCTGTGGAAAATCTGGCATTATTAAAATCCACCCTTAATCATCAAGCGCCTTTGTTTTGCTGCCGTAACCACCGTCCATTTTGAAATTTAATTTCCTGAAGTAGAGGGTCGAGAGCTGATGCCATTTTATATGGAATAATTGAAGTGGGCTTTTTTTTTTTTTTTTTGCACGTCCCCCCCACCTCCTGCATGTGTGAGCAGCGGCGTTTGCTGTCGGCCCGCCTTGTACTCTCAGCGATGGAAGGGTGAAAGCATGCTGAAGGCCTGCAGAAAGCCCTCCAGTCTCTATCGTTTAATTTGACGAGGAGGCGTGAGGTGAGCTGGAAGAGGAAATACGTCTCGCTGTTGCTGTTTGCCACTTGAGAGCTCATTCACTGCCTGGGGCTGTTGACCACACCATGTCAGGTTCTATGCGAGAAACACGTCCCCACACAACACTTAAATTACATTTGGACCTTGGCTAGGGTGAGCAAATGCCTGGCCAGAAATCAATGGGAGGATACAGGCCTCGGTGGACACAGGAGGGCGTTAGCTTTCATTCCAGGTATTGATGTATGCCAGGTACATTTTGTCAAACTGCTGTAGTTTGCCGAGTTTTTATACACATGCAGAAATTGATATAGAGAGAGACTATACTTGCACGAAAGGTTAGTCATTTACTGTCAACAGCTGGGATATGATTTCAGTATTCTTTCTATAGCCAGGCGCTGATGAGTCTACAAACATCTTAAGGGAGATGGGGTAAATGTTTAAAAAAGAATAAGTAGATGGATAAATAAACATTGTATCCCAGCTTTGCTTCGCTGATCTGTGACTAACTGGATAGCCATTAAGGTTTAAAAATCCCACAGAGTGAAACAGACTGGAACACATTGAGCTTCGGCTCAGCAGAATAGATTTTCATTTCCTTAATCAACTTCCTTATTCATCCTTTTTTTTTTTTTTTTTTTTCCAAGGAATTAATATAGATCAGTGTTAATGGGAGCCAAATACGTGAGTGGCAGCATGCAGGGAGCAGGCTCAGTGGAGGAGAGCAGGCTTTTCTCCTTCACCAGGAGCAGCATCTGTTGCTCCCCTGCTCCAGTGCTATTTACAGATAGCTGCCATTATTTACGCCTGATGAGATTCTATCCAATTTGTCAATCCGCACTGTTCACAGAGACATGGACAACATAAGCACATAACAAGGAAGTATCGCAGTGAGACGGTGCATGCAGTTTCCAAATCAGCACAGGCTGAGAACAAATTCAAAAAACTATAATTTGCTGCTATGAAACAAACACAAAAGAGCGGTTTGCTTCTGAGAAGGCAAATGGGAGACAGACAAGGGGACGGATGCAACGCGTACCTGTGCGCTTACACGGATAGGCGTGTATCACATGTACGGAACTCTTGCTTTTAATATTGGTGTCTTTGCTAAAGCGACGCAACGTGATTCATCCAC
This sequence comes from Mugil cephalus, assembly GCF_022458985.1. NCBI lineage: Eukaryota > Metazoa > Chordata > Actinopteri > Mugiliformes > Mugilidae > Mugil > Mugil cephalus. The sequence goes on along the minus strand of NC_061772.1, from coordinate 14,552,020 downwards.
TGCTTAGTTGATGTTAGCATTCAGGGGAGGCTGGGAAAATGAAGTGCTCTATTAAAGACACGATACGTGTATGTGTATAGGGTTACAGAAAGCTCTCAGGATGAAACTGTCTTCTCACAACGCAACAGTCCCTCTTCGCGGAGATTCACATTATGTACATTACGTATTACCTTCCCCAATGCTATGCCTAAACCTCAGATGAATCCTTACAAAGTTTGATGTGCCAGCTTTAAGCTCAAGGTTAGGTGGGCGAGTGTTTATAATGCACTGGGAATATTCTCTGCCTGTGACGTTTTTTTTGTTTTTTTTTGTGGGTTTTGAAAATCATATTCTCTCTCTCTGACTTTAGGGACTTCACAAAAAAAACATTTATTTATGTCTTTGTTTGTGTGTCTCTATGACGGTGTGCAAAAAGACAGGAACCGAGAAAGAAATGACAAAACACGCTGCTGAGAGAGGAGGTGACAACGAAACAAAAGAACAAGAAAAGACCAAGACAGAGAAGGAGAAAGTGACAAAAGCAGTGAAAAATAAAATGAGGAAACAGAGGGAAAGAGAAATAACCAAAAATAAGGCATTTTGAGAGGTAAATAACAGAGGGAAAGAGGGGGAAAAAGAAGACAGAGGAGGACACACACTACCAGGCAGCCAGAGAACCTTAAAGGGGGGTTTGGCTGTGGCAACAAAAATGATCTCTTTATGATTGCGGTTCTCTTTGCAAATGACATATAGTGTCAGCTTTAGTCCACTGCGAGCGTCAGATGGATGGTTTTTCCGCGTAAGGACCATTCAGATCTCAGAAGAAGGAAAGAAGTGCTACAAAATTTTCAAGTGTAAAGAAATAAGTTGACTGTTCAAATGCTCTAAACTGTCACATGCCAACCCATCACACTGCAGAGAGATTAAAACAAAGCAAATGTTTGGCTTTTAGTGGCTGATGTGTGGAATGCGTATTGCGGCGCTGTCATCCGTCACTGTTGCCTGAAGAAATGTCAACAAAAGCTTCCTCTCAGATTAGATCGCTCAGAACTTTTCTGATTGCTAATACAGTTGCACCTTTACGCCGCCGCCGCACAGGCTTTGCTCGGTAGCTTTGAAAACATTTGCTCGCAACTGTCAAACGGGATGAAGATCGGGGCGCATTTGGTCCTAGGTGTGCACACATGTAACTGATCCCTCCAGAAGAACATCCACAGACGTACATAAAAGGATTGACACTGACATATCCCTCTCCTGTGTTGACAAAAGAAAAACATTGGGAGAAGTTCTATAAAGTTACACATATCCTGTCTACGCTTCTGCTTTTTAACCAGGCTGACACTGTCCACTGTCTATTGTCCGTGTCACTACAATAGGATTGAATAGGTTAAAACGCACCCACACTCTACACATCCCTCCCCTTTTTGCCAGAGGATAACCCTGTGATGTTATACCCTTGCAGGGTGCAGCATCTATAAGCTCCTTTTTTGTCTATTGAAGAAAAGCGTTCCACTCTGGTAGATTACGGTCAGGGACGATTAAGATCTTTGCCTCACTGAAGCAGGGAAAAGGGGGGGGAAAGGGACGTGCTCTGTGTAACCTCAAAGAAAAAAAGGGAGAGAAGAAGACAGAAGAGATAAAACAGATGAAATCCTTCCTTCACTCCAGAGCCCTGGGCTGCTCAGTAGGCGTGGCAATCCCAATGCATGAGCAGCATCATTGGCTTCTCACTCTTTGAATGTCTCTCTTTTTTTTTTGCAACTTTGTCCCCGCTGAATCTCCTTGTGTCTTTTCTCACCTTACGGCTTTACAAAAAAAAGTGGAAAAGACGTTCTTTGTGTATTTGTTCTTCACTCTGATCTTACTACAGTCAAAGAATTATCAGTGCTTTGTGGCACCAAATGTCGCATTTCATGATGTCTGAGGCTTGAATGTTGGAACCTGCTGTTGCACTTGTTGACTTGTTGTTAGTCAGTCTAGTTGAGTGCATCAACAAAAAAATCCTCAAGTGCTTTTTATCCCTCTATCAACCACACAAATTATGAAATTGGCATATTAAAACTGGCAACTCTCCTGTTTGACTACATGTCTGTTAAACGTACATGCATGGTATAGAACATACTAAATAACTGGAGGTTTACAAGAGTAAAACTAATATTAATATTATTGGGCCATGGAAAGGCACAGATTTTTGGTAGTTAAGTGAACTGTCATGGTGAAACTTTGACAGTTGCACAGTCCACTTCCTGCAACTGTGACCTGAACTCGCTCCTCTTACCTCACAGCTCATATAAGGTTATTAGCAATAATAAATCACCGTTAATATGATTGTAAATTATTAAAGTAAAATGTTTAATTTCATAATAATTACAGGGGCCTACAACCACATAGCACGTTCACTCTCCATTATGTCAAGATCACACGGCTGTAATTTCTATTGTTAGCCACAGCAGTACCATTTATTTTCTATAAAAAGTATGTAAAGCATAAAGTTGAAATAAGAAACATTTTTGCCAATGTCAGAAATCATAGTCTAGTGAATAAATCAGATATAAGTCTGAGCAAATTAAAATTTTATCCAATTGATGCAAGCGTTTATTGCTGTACGTATCCCTTTGTCAATTTCCCTTATCCAGAACTACTCAGACAGTGCAGCAGGTGCAGTGACTAATTTGAGTTATCTGATTGAGCCTTGAGTCGTGAGAACGATCAAGTGCTTTGCTGTCGCCGCAAATTCCCCGCCAACATCAACAGTCCTTAAACAACCGCATCATCTGACTGGGAGATGGTGAAATTTTAAAATCAAGAGGCAAAGTTGACTTTCAGCTCAAAGCCCGTCATGAATGTTTTAAACTGTTCCTCAAGTTGTTTGCCCCCGAGATGATTCAAATGATAAAACATATCACTCAAAAACTTTTGCACATAAAAAAAAAGAAGTGTCTGCTTTGTTGTCTTGCTTTTGAGTTTGATTTTGGTGCTCAGTGTTATGACAGAAAGTCACTCAGCTGCCTAATGTCATAATGACTGAGGCAATCACTGTACTCTGCTGAAATGTCAGTCATAAAAATAGTGGAATGTGCAAACCACCAGTACCAGTACCACTGAATTCAGTTCATAATCTGCCACAAGAGAAGCCATCATATTTTAAACTCACCCAGGTCGCTATTGTAGGAGCACTGTCTGTTCTCATTATTTTGTTCCAAAGCCAACAATCCCCTGGAAATGATTTGGCTGGTTGTGCCCTCATAGGGGGATATAATGTACACCAATAGAGTCCTCTTGAAATCCTTAGGATTAAATTCATTCCTATATCACAAACCTTTTCAGGGTCACCACTACTACCCTTCTCGTCATCCATGTGTGACAGTCTCTGTTTTACTTATTTTCTGTTTGCTTCTCCAGTTACTTTCTCTCATAAAAACATTTAATATTGCAAAACTGAAATAGATGTACGCCTTTTCAGAACACTTGCAACAATCTGCCCAAATGTCTTTAGCGAGGTAGGAATCATTCTGGAACCTCTCACATCTGTTTTGATATTTTCGGGAGATGACCGAAACACCTTTGGGTACAGTTGTATGAAAGGTATGACATAGCACTGGACGATGGAAACCTGTGAAAAGTCTGCATAGTGCAGAGATGATATGGATTTTTTGCCATGTGATTTTTTATGATGCAATGCGTTTTAGTGACTCTACAAAAATATTTGAAAAATGCACAAAAGGCCAGATTACACTATGACTGACTGAAAATAAAAATCTGTACAAACCTGACAGAAGTGTACCAACCTACTTTTAAGAATTGAATGGGATTTTAAAAGAAGGAAAAAGAAAGAAAAACCAGCACATTCAGAAACAGATGAGTCAGCATCAACAAAGTTGGAACCTGGAGCCTCATCCTTCAAAGATGCTGAGGAAGTTTTTCCTCCGCTCTGCCAAATCCAGGTGGACCACAATATCCATGTCTGCACAGCAAAGTATCACAGAGTGGAGTTTGCTGTGAAGTTATGTTAAGTAGTTAAACTCTTGCTTCTTAAACGTAAAATATTTTGAGAAGAACGCGCTTGAATGAAAACTGTCTTGTGAAAGAGCTGTCACAGGCCTCCAAGTCACTGTGACAAACCCGCCCCATACTAGATAATGGTTGTGATTGGCCCGGCATGGAGAAGGCCGGGTGATAATCTTTTTTTAACGGGGGCTGGGCCAGACCCATTCTGCCAGAGCAATTGAAACATGAGCTCTTAACTCTCAGCTAACCCTTCCTTTTGGGGGGCTTACTCGTGTAAATACAAGAAAGTACTTTTTAAATGTAATAAATCTATCTTAATGTGAAAAGAAAGCCTTTTATCATTGTGCACTGTTTGTCAGCCTGTCTGTGTCACACAAGTGACATCTATGTTTATGTTAAAGTCTGCTCCCTTCCTCAAAGCCTTTCTGCTGGCCTACATAGAGAGCCGAGGTTTTGTTAGGCATTACATCTTCCAGGCACGTTCTTGGAGAGAGGGAGCAATGGCAAGTTAAAAGGTCTTTTTGTGACTCCGCTTGCCTCTCGTGGCCGCACACTGCAAAAAAAAAATAATCATATTAACAATTCAATTTAATTGGGGTTCAGATTCAAAAACAAAAACAGCAATCATTGCTACTTGTTTCCCATTGAGTGTGTTCCAGTTGCTGAACAATTAGTTTAATTAAATTGCGAGAACTTAAATTGCAGGAGCTCATATTGTTACATATTGACATGTGGCAGGATAATGTCAGCTTATTCAGGGAAGAGAAGCTGGATTGCATTGGAATCAAGTCAGATCATCTCACAACAATGGTAGTTTTTTGTCTCGATTTGCAGGAAAATGAGATTCTCAATGAGCAATGGAAGATGAAACGACAAAAAATTTGACATTTTTTTGCAGTTTTTTCTCTGTTTGTCTCTGGAGCCTGTGCTCCCTTTGCGTCTCTCCCTCTCTACCTGAACAAGGAATTGGCCATATGGCAAAGCACCTCCTTACTCCTGCATGCTTTCCATTCCACCTCCCGTCTCTGCTCTTCTCAGCACACACACACACACTCACTCGTACAGGAAAGGGGTAGAGTGAACCACAGGGATTCTACGGCTCCCGGTACAATAGGGCATTGCAGGGTAGGTGACCAGAGCAGATGTCTCTCCCTTTCCCTCCGTCTCTCTTTCACCCAACCCTCCCGGCGGTGTGTGGTGTCAGCTCATGCCAGGGCACTACACCGGGCACCCTGGCGCTCCACGTTGACTAAAATGTATTCATACAGGAGTTGTCTGTGGAGATTAAGCGTCTCTGCGGTGTCGGTTGGACGGGGTCAGAGTTTGCTGGTAACGAGGAGCGGCAGCACAAGCGCGGGGCAGACAATAAATCTTTCCTGTGTGCCAGCAGACCCGTGGACCTACAACTCACTGAATACTTTGTTTTTTAAATGAGCCGAGTTGACCTTAGTGGTGCATTAATGCACATTTCAGATGCAAAGACATTCTCGCCCAGGAGAAAAAAAAAAAAAAAAAAAAGGGAAAGAAAAAACCCCGCTCTTGGCTATATAAAAGAGGAAAAAAAAGAAAACATAGACCGAGAGAGTTTACTGTTATGACTGTTCACCTTTTTACCCTGACTACAGAATTAATTTCAGCTTTTAAATGGTAACGCTGATGTTTGGCTGAAAGATACTGCCAGTGCAATGATCCTCAATAAAGAGCTATGAGTGCTTTACATGGGAGGAGACATTTGCCATTTGCAGTGGGAGGCCTATCGGTTCACTAGCTGATGGCTTATGGAGAAAAAAAACCACCGTGACTTTCATGGGAAGCTGATAGAATAGCCTCAGCACATAAAAGCTCTGTCATACAAGGGTGGGGGGAAAAAACTGTATTCTCTGTACCCAGATTATGGCTTGTTTATGCTCCATTTGGAGTTCAAATGGTGTTTCACACTGACAAAGAAACAAAGCTGTGGAGATAAAGGCAGCTGGTGTGAGAGTTATCATGGTGGCAGTGATGTTGCAAATGTCTATGGCAGGTCCAACCGTCATGGGCAGATGGCTGGAGTACAGAAAGGCCAGCAGGAAGGCCCCGCGCAGCGCCCCCATCAGGCAAAATGCTTCACGCAGTTCCTTTCGACAAGTATTCCCAGAGCAGGAAAATGTTGACAAGCTGTCGTTTTGTCATTAAAAGCTTTTGAGTGACAGTTGTACTTTTTTCAACCATGTGGCTTCCGAATCCCACACCACCCACTGGCCATCTTGGCTTCCTCTGAAACAAATGTCCGTCCCGCCAATCAGCCCTGATCAAGCAGCCTCGACGAGGCTCCCCGGAAAGACTGGGAGCTCATATAGTTGGGCATAACAAAATGTTAAGATGAAGGGTTGAAGGGGACTCCAATGGAGCACTAGCTGGGGCCATAATAGCTTTTTTTTTTTTTTTCAACACTGACCCTAATGACGCAAGGCCAAGGTCAGGCATGAAGGCAGACACAGCTGGATGCAAAAACTGAGGCATCCTCGTGGCAAATGTCCAGCCTTTGATCAGGCGTGTCACTTCTGTCACAAAGGTGACCCACACTATCAGACCACTTGACTAGCCAGTGTGATGACTAAGTGGTGGCTCCATACCATCCATCATTCCAAGTAATACTGGAGGAATCTTTGTTCTGTGGTTATGTCAGTGTTATAACATATAACTTACATCCTCCTTTCCATAACCTAAACCCTACTTTGTGACGACTCCTCACAAAGACGGGCAGACACAAACTGAGAGACAGAGGCAATCGAGAGGGGGAGGGGCTCCACAGAGAAAGCTCAGCAGCAGTCACCATCTAATGGTGCCCTCTGCAGTAGACTTGGGTGCATCCCATAATCCCATGTACCACCGTCCTCTCTTCTCTTCAGTCCCCTCTTCTACGCCTTTTCAACTATTGGAAGACAGGCTGACACTCAAGTTAATTAAGATTTTAATCCAGGGTGAGAGTGTCAGTGGAATACCACGCAACAAAGGCAAACTCATGCCTATCAAGGCAAGGCTTATAAAAGGAAAGGAGTTTTGGATGTGCACTGCGAGATGTTCAGTGACAATATTCACCCACCCTCCCAGAGGTCAGTTGGACTCAGTCCCTTTGTAGAGTAATCAAATCTCTAACATCTAGGTCTATTTTACCAGGCGAAAGTCTCACTTTGATTTCATCTACAGCTGAAATGATGAGTTCATTTCCAAACACAAAATGCATAATCAAAAGCCATGTCTGATGTTGTAAACATGAGGAAACAAATTACTCACGATGGTGAGGGAGCGACAATCCATGACTGACTAGAGGAAGAGAAGGATGAAATTGACTTGGAGACATTTGAATGCCTCGACTTCTTAAAAATTCTCTCGCAACTCGACTTCAAAATAGGACAGCTTGCTGCAGTTGACGTGTTTGGAGATGAAATATAGGCTTGGACAAAGGCTGATTCATTCGTCATGTTTTTCCACTTAGTTCTGAATCAGATTTGAGGACCTTTCTCTATCAGTGTGCCCCCTGGTTCAGTACAGCCAAGACTAAGACCTTCTGGGAAATGAAGTTGGAGTGAAAATGCGAGCAAACCTTCCCCCTGGCCTGATATCAGATCAGGCAGCAGTGTGCTGGAGAGGCAGGGGCCTATCCCATATTAGGAGGGTTCACCTACGTGGCAGGGCGTGTATGGTGAAAGAAGTGGGACAACTCCCAGCAGGCTGTGAGAGCACTGGCCAATAAATGATAAAGGAGCAGGACTAGTCCCCAAGCTGCCTTATTGAAGTTTACCTTTGTACATTTACACTGAATCCCAATTTCCCCTCCCTGCATTTTATAACTCATACCTTCTCCCCTCTACAAGTCTGGGGACCATCAGACACACTTAGAACACATCCAGCTGACTGGCCTTTGTCAGTGAAAATATAGGAGATCAAACTAAGCTGCAGGATGAGTTCAACCATCAACAACCTGAGGTTGGGTTACACCAAAAAAAAAGTATTATATTTAAAAGTATTTCCCTACTGACCTAGTGATATTTGTTTTTTCGGCACAAGATTAGGCCAAAACATAAACAGATAAATGACTACCTGATGACTGAAATATTTGAAAAGGAAAACTGGTGCCCTGGTCCAACCCTTGAAATGCAGTTTAAGCTAGAGCCTCCGCCCAGGTGCCTCTGTAAAGACCCTTACCTTAAGATTAAAGGAACAAGACGCCTTTTAATTACTGCGGATCACCTAATTTTGTGACAAAGCTTCCTGCCTATGTAATAACTTTTTCATTTTGCACTGATGGGCAGAATGTTTAATTATTCCGTTATTAGGCTATTCATTCCCCTTGACATGTCCATGGGACAGCTGTGAGCAATGAGATGGGGATGGGGGAAATTAATGAAATAATCTTTGTTTTGAACCTTCGGTGTAGGAAGTGTCCTACAATGCAGAATCTGAAATGAAAATAAATGTTGCGCTCTTCTGTCACGCATCAGACAACAAAAATGGCAAAAGTAGGTTTGTGGTTTGCTCGGTCCAGACTCATTATCCTCATTATCATCAATCATAATCATAGATACTTACTTGCAGCGTATAACGATGGTTGTATTTGTCATGAAGACAAAGTGGTGGTCATATATACGGTGTGCATTAGTTTGGTGTTTTTAACCTTAAGGAATAAGGAATGCATGGTCTGCTTCAGTTTGCTGTTGAAGATATAATAAGGATAAACTTAGTGCAAGTGGGTGCTAATGTAAATACACGTTCCCTTTGGCTCATTAGACCTGAACAGGCATAAGCATGATAAAACTCTGACCCACTCGACTGACCCGAAAAACTCTAATCATATTTCTGATTCCCCAACCTAAGCACTTTAACTTTCCCTGGATATGCAAATGTGCCTTCATAACAGCGCCTACAAGACAAACTCTCAGTGATGTTTTTTTTTTTTTTTTTTTTTGTGCTGTTCCATCCAGTTCAATACCTTGCCACTTAATATGCTGCCAAGTTAATCAACGTTGGTTGAAATCTCAGAGATCACAGGCACTTTAGCTGCTGATGTGCCTGGCGTTCCTCAAAGGCAATGGCTGATGGATCTCCTGTGTTCATTATGGAGGGAAAGAGTTCTCTTTAATCAGCCTGGGAGTCACTTATCATAAGGACGCTCTGCCATGCGCGCACGCACGCACACAGAAGCGCACATATGGACAAACCTTCATGTTAAAAGAAATGCACATTAGGGTCCCTAGCTAAACACGCACATACAGTGGGATCATCGATACACTCGCACCTAAGTATGCAAAGGAGGAAGAGTAACTCCACTTAATAACAGTGCATAAATGCGCTTGTCTTTGATAACCTCCCTGCGGGCAGTACAGAGCAGGAAGATATATATGGACATATCTTACTGTACATTAATTACAGTACTGTATGCACACACACACACACACACACACACAGGCAGATCTAGGTACATTAAATTAGCTTCTATGCCCAGTTTCTACGTGACGGGCTGCGGGAATATGATCTTGTGGCGGAATATGTTTAAGACTGAATAAATATTTGAGATTTTGTGTTCAAATGCTTGTCAGGGGGCTGTAGGTAAATATATGAATCTGTATATTTATACATTTGGGCCCGTACCGTGTCACTGTGCGTAAGAGCATGTCTGTTGAGGTGACTGCGCGGGTGTTTGTGGTATGTGTTTGTGAGCGCGCGCTCGTGTGTACGCCAATCTCTTTGGCTTGTGGACAGGCGTACACTGATTTAATCACTCCCCAGGCAGAGTGTGGGGGAGGCAGAGGAGGCTGTGAGGCAGATAGGAACAGACAAACGCGACAAGGCGAAAGAGGGAGAGAGCATGCTCGCCCCGCGGGCCGACTCGACTGCACAATAAATACAGACTTCTACACATGCTACAATGGAGGTAAACCTACATGGAAATACAGTACATGTTTGCATGTGCGCTCTTTACTCTCGCAAATATCCCGTGGATTAATATTAAAGCACCACAACAAAAAAAGTGTATGTGTTTGTGCGGCATGTGCATCCGCATGCGCCTGGCGAAACGTGTGTGGTTTATTACATGTAACCTTGCCTTGTGAGCGTGGATGTGTGCCTTTGTGCAGTCCGGATGCACGTACTGTATACATTTAGTCCCAGCCAGAGGTCACTAATGGAGAACAGGGTGGTAATGGGCCTGGCAGTTCAGGTTGTTCTGTAATCTCATCACGCTTAACTCAATAAGGTAAAGGTCAGTCTGCCCCCAGTAGACTCCCTGTCCCTGCTTTGACCTGCTGAGAGACAGAAGGCATGGCAACACAACTTCAGGGCCTCTGACTTATGCTGCATCAAGACTTGTTCAGTCACAAACTGCCGCCGAAGCTTTGTCTCTTTCCCCTGGCTTTAAAGGGGCTCAAGGCAAAAATAAGGGCCAGAATTACAGCAACAGGTGCACAGATGAGATTTTGCAGAAAGGGATTTCATTTCAAACAAACAAAAGAAAAAAAATCTGATGCGGATCAATATTGCTGACGGTATGCAGTGCAAATTTATAGCGCTCATTTCAGGGTGACCATATGCTCTGCTCTATTTCATTGATTCATCCTTAATTTGATATTTGGACTAATGAATGGGGACTATTATTTCATTAAAATAACTTCTGCAGCTTTAAGATAGCTAAAGATTTTACAGGAAAAACGAAAGTGGAGGTGGTTTAAAGATGCAGAAACCCTCCCTCACTTGTTTCTCATCCGTCTTTCTCACGCGCGCCATATTGACACTGATCTCTCACTCTGCTTTCTGCCTTTCTCCCATAGGCTCAATTCAGACTGCGAAATACAAAGAGGACTTTCAGAATAGCTATGAAATAGAGGACATTTCTACTGTAAGAAAGCACTTTTGATCATGTATAAACACAATCTGAGGACACCAGTGAAATGCCGAAAGCACAATGGAATTCAAGAGAATGAATGATTCGCTCACCTTCTCTGACTACCTTTCTCTCTCGCAGCCTTGTGTGAGTTGGTAACAGTGTTTGACAGAATCAGACCATGTGATCAATCAGAGCACTGAGGTGAGAATAAGGGCCAGCGGGTGAAAGATTACACCCACGCGCACTTGGAGTGGAAAGCGGAGACTAACAGCAGTAATTAATCCAGAACTTTGAATAACACACATGCACACGCACGCATGCACGCACGCATGCACGCACGCACGCATGCACGCACGCACGCACGCACGCATGCACGCACGCACGCGCGCGCAACACACACACACACACACACACACACACACACACACACACACACACACACACACACACACACACACACCAGAAATGGCTAAAACCTAGAGTAACTGGAAGGTTAACAGCTGTAAAAGTATGTCACTTTCCTCGGGAGTCATCTCACCGAGTCTCGGTTTTCTGACATGGCAGACTTGCAGGAGGGGGAAGAAGCTTAAATAGTGACCTGGGAGTCTCCCAGTGAAATGCCTCTAATCAGCCTCAGGGGGTTTAGCATCCTCTCTGGGCTCTGGCTGAGCCTGGAGCTGGGGGCAGGCACACGGCAAGTCTGACAGACTCTCTTCCCAGAGATCAATACCCAGACTTCTTTTAAAATGTGACATGTTGAGAGGCAGACAAGGAATTCTGCTTCTGAATTCCCAGGGAAGAGTTTTTTTTTTATTATGTGATTTTCTGGTGAAATTGCCTGACATATAGTAAGCGTGTGAACATCAGTATACGGTTATGGGTGTTATGTTGCTTTGGATTACATCAGCCGTATCTTCATTAGGTAGTGTGGATGGGTGGAACAGTGCCTGTTCAATATGTGCACAAATAATGTAACTCGTGTGTCATTACCGAAGACAAATACTCATAAGACCCCTGTAAGTTCTTAAAACACACCCTGGACCTTAATTCTCGGCGGACCATAATAAGGCTTCCATAATGATTTCTGCAAATGTTTATCTCTTTTAAGACATTTGCTTTAGCACCATATCTGTCAACTTACTGCAAATAATAGGAATTAAAACAACAATCTTGTGCTGACAGTAGCTACTATTATAAGAAATAGTGATTTTAAAAGAAATACTGCAGTCTACGTGCTTCTCATTTAACCTCCTTTAAGAGGATAAGCACTTCTGATCTTTAACCAAGCTTTGACTAAGTGAAGTCCAAATTTGTCTCTATGTATTGTCCAAGTTTGTTTTTCTTTAAGTTCTGTATTTTTGTGTTGGCAACGTGGTGATTGCTTCTCATACTACCCACCGTGTTCGTTTTCTGTTCATTGCAACTGAAGCGCTCATTCTGCCTCTATTGCTGTGAGCTACATTATTTCCTGGATGGTAGAGCGCTATCAACTATGGTTGAATTAGTCGATTTTACTGTTTCAGATATCCTTATAAGATTTAAATGCTGCATTTAACATAAAAAAAGCTATTCAGTGAAACTAGCACGTTGTGATTCTTCAGCCAGTGTTTTTTAATGCTTTTTTCAACTCCGGGCATGTTTCAACATTCTGATGCACATTTTCCTGTTGTCTTGTGTGGCAGCACCTCTCTGGCTACCCGGTAGGCAAACTTTTAAAAAATCCTTTGCCAATACTACCTGATCCAGACCGGCTCCTCTGCATAACTATCCCTTGCCATCCATCCCATCTGACATCTGGCACCGGCTGACTGGGCACAGCTCATCCCAGCTCGGCTCCATAGCTTTAGGGGAGGTCAGCAACTGGGGGCTGAGCACTGGGGCCGTCAGGGAGGTTGTTCTGCATACTGAGCAGCCTGATTAGGCAGAGGAGCACAGAGGGGCTCCAGCCCGACAGGACCGGCGGGGAGACAGGCGTGACGGCTCACAGTCCGGCAGTTTCTTGCCACCAATGACCAGGTAACTGACGACAACTTACGGACCACCTTGCCTTACATATATGATGAATGGTATCTGGCTACAACCAGAAAAAAAAAAAACCCAAAAAACAAACATTTTAAGCTAAAACCTAAATTAATGGTATTGATTTTTGGTCTGCACCCTCTTTGCTATGATGGACAAATCATAAATAAATATAACTGGTTTATCTCTGCATGAGGTAACACTTCAGAAGGCAAGGAAATATCTAGACATGAATGCACGTTTTTGCATTCTAATAGGACAGCATATTTTGCTGGTGAGTTATTCACCTTCTGAAATGCCGCCTCCCTATAGTAGGAGCAAATTGATAAAGATAATGAGCCCATGACAAGGCTGGCTCACACTGAGCCCAACACAGCTGACTGCCCAGAGCAAAGCACCCCCTGCTCTGCCTCCATGGACACGTTACTCATGTGACGGATAATTTGTGCGATGCTTCTCCTTTTCATCTCCCCCTACTACTCCATCTGAGCGCACCACCACGCACCAACAATCATCAGCGGCTACGTGGAACATGCCCAGGTGCATTATGGTAACTGATGAGTGTTATCACGGTAAAAAATAAAATCAGAGAGACGTAAATCAGCCAATGATTGGGGAAATCATTGCGGCAACACAGGCATAGGGTTTATGAAGCGTCCCTGACGTACACTGATTACTTTTGATTCTCTCCACTGTGTCTTCCTTTCCCAGCGAGGTGAACCACGGAGGTGGGTGACTGGAGATGAGGACTTGTACATAATGGCTGATATGAAAAATAGGTGTGCAGGGGACGACTCAGTGGTTTTCTCACACCATTCCCCATGGCTCATTGTTGTTTGCACTTTGTCAGAAGGGACAGTCGAGCGCGAGCCTGCACACAACGCGCCAACATAAACAAACGTATGCGCTGTGTTTACGTGCAACTATAAACCTGAACACATTAGGGGGGGGAAAAAAGGAGCCAAACACTCCCAAGAGCAAGAGAAGGAGAGGAGGGGAGTGAAGGCGAGAGAGGTAGAGGGGTCAGCCATCCGCTGAGATGATAATGAAAGAATAATAATAGAGTACAGGATGAAATTACTGAGCTTTACCCACAATATCTTCTCTCATTAGCGCCAGCACTAATGTTGCCGTTTATGCTTGTGTTCTACACCAGCTCCCCCTAATTAGGCGTGGGCTTCTAAAAATAAACAGCAAACTAAATAGTGGCGTGAAAGTACATGCAAATCTGTTGATGTACAGGAATAATGGCGGCGGGGTAGAGGAGGGGTGGGGTGGGGATTAGTGGTGCGCTGCAGACTAAAGTAATTGAGTTGGGTAGTGTTGACACCCAGGCGCAGTCAGAGTGCCCATGTTGTGGAACGTGCTGTGTGCGTGTGTGCTACAAGGCTCAGCCGGCATTTGTTTTGTGTGGCTGGTGTCATGGTAAAGGTGCTAGCTCTGGATAAAAGGCTGGAGAGGCTGCACAGATACTAATCCCTGCATTACTTTGAGGAGAGAAGAGCGGGGTGGAGTCTTCCTCCTGTGAAACAGCATGGACAATCTGTTGCAACACCTGAGCGGGGCACAGCACGGGCGAAACTAGGGCACAGGGCTTGGCACCGCAAGAACAGAGGACTGTCAGGCATCACTTACATCGAAGCCAAGAAAACATTGTTACGAAAAAAAAAAAAAAAAAATAGAGGGGGGCACTTAAAGTAAAGTGATGATTATTTCAGCGCAGAGCCATGGGGGAGTATATAATGTTCAAAAGTGAGGGAGACACTACTTACGACACATATTGGGCCTGTTGGAAACCATTACAAACACAATGAGAACTTTGCAAGTGCCTCATCTTTTACTTTGAGGGGACGGTGCTTACCACACAACCACTGTGCCGCCCTCCTGTGTAATTTCACTGAGATGAATTCACCGTAACAAAGACTTTGAACCTGTACGGAAACCAAATTCAAATTCAGTAGCTCGCAGACAAAATCCAATATAAATGAAAATGGGGTGAAATGTTGACAGTTTTATGGTATGTAGGAGATGAGTTAGAAAATACAGTGACGGTGCCTGTTTAAGCATGACAGGGGCAAAGTAGGGCCAGGTTCATCTTGATAATACCTTTCTTAGCCTTGTCACTCCGGCTTTCCGTATTAAAGGAATTCCTTGATCTCTTGACATTGACTTGGTTATTTCTTTCTTTCACATGCATTTGTCATGTGCTCTTCACCTTCACTGCAATGGACTATTCTCAGAAACATTCAGGGCAGAATATCTTTCACAAGAGATTGTTGCAATATAAAGTTCTAACTATTTCACCACAGCTGCCCACTCCTTAATATACTGTATTTGACAGTTTTTCAGAAGAACATTTACTATATATTGCACTATTTTTCTTTGGAGACTACCATTATAATGAAAAAATGTGAGTCGATAATTCCGTTTTCCGTTAGATTAGAACGCAAAATACTGTAGTCAGAAATAATCCAGGTACAGTGCACGGAAAACTGGCAAATATTTTCTAACCCTACTTTGAAAGCAGTTTCACAGGCAACAGTGTAACTCACGAAAGGTTCATGTCTTCTCAAGCATGTATTGTCTAAAAACATTTTTTTTTCCATTCAGAAAAATTACTTATTACAAAATAAGTGATCATACATGGTATTTTGAAGAAAAAGAGGTGTAGACTTGGGTCGCAACCTGAATGATATTAGACTTCACTTAACAATATTGAAAACCAGTGGAACGAGTGACTTGGCCTTGAGCCTTTTCTCTTGAAAATACTTGATGTCGCCCAAAGATTCAGATCTATGTCATTTAAAGTGCATTCTACAAAAATCACTGTGCACGTGGCAATCGGTTGAGACACGAGACACAGGTGTTCCAGAGATACAACACTGAGCTTGGAAACTGCTCTTCAGGAAGTATCATGGATGACTCATCCATCTTTATATACATAGTCTTAATTGGGACTTGAGAAAGAAACACTTGAGACTCACTTGTGACTACCAAGACTATGGACATTGTCTTGCCACTGATCCAAAACCTATATATCAAAACTTATTATGGTTTCACCTACTTCTCATTTGAAGTTCTACAACACTGAAAGATTTTATTTTATTTTTTTTTTTTTTGTAAAACGCCTAAAGAAAGCTTTGCACTAGAAAAGGTTTTACTAAGGATAAGCAACTAAAACTCAAAGTCCCAGTGCTCTCTGCTGTTTTCTTGCTGCTGGAGCAACAAGACTGGAATCAGAGGGTGAAGATAAATCAGTCTACTTTGACTCTGTGGTTCTTTTTTTTTCACCGTTGCTGCAATTTTGTACAGACATGCATACACTCTTATCTATATTACCAGTTTGCATTTGCACTACTCTTACTGCTACTATTACTTATGTTGATTTTGCTGTTATCTATCTATTTTGATGAGTGTGTGTTTGTGTACAAATTAATGGACACTCGAATTTCCCCCCAGGGGATGTATAAAATACTTTTCTATTCTGTTTCTATTCTGTTCCATTCTTTAAGAGGCACTTGGCTGTGAAAACCGCTCTAGTCCAATGTATTCTCTACCTTATCTGCTGCATATCATAAAGCTGTCAACATCCCAGCCAATTCTCATTTATATTAGATGTTATTTGAGAGCTATTGAGTTTGAATTGTTCTCTGAGCAGTGTCACCGGAGGACACCAAATCTTTGTTATGGTAATTACAGCTCAGTGAAATTATGTAGATGAAACAAATGAATGGGCCAAAGTTTCAGCGAGCAGTGCACTTGGGAAAATGCTGTATTTTCCGAGTAGTGATCTTATGAATGCAGCTTTATCAGAATTCAAATCAAAGCCAGGCATTATGACAAAAAAAGTTTGACTTAAAACTGTTGTGAAATCCCTCCCAGGGAAGTCTGCGACATCCCAGATGGAGGAAGATGAAGAAAAAAACACACACAATCAGTAACATCCCTTATTTTCCACTGCTTTTCTCCTGTAACAAACAGATATCTTACTTTTTTTTCTTTTACGAATCCTGCTTGGGTCGACACGTTATTTATAGATTTACTGCTGGCATGAGTCACTTTTCTAACTTTTCTATGCAAAAGTAGTAGCACCATAATGTTGTGTTCAAAGAGAGTAGTGTGGTGACTAATTTCTGCCTTGAATGCAGTCCATTTGGCCTCGCTTCCAACCCAGCTCAGTCCATTACTGCAGCTCTGAGTCACAAACCTCGAGACCCGAGGCTGTCAACAAGAGTCACTCTGACTGGGGGTTCAAACAGACAGACTAGCAACCATACATGTACTCACGTGCACACAAGCACATTCTGTCCCCTCCTCAGACCATCACACATATGCACCCAGTGTCTTTCCCCTTTATTTTCCCTGTCTCTCTCCATCTCATACGGGCTCAGCCTTACTTCCCCAGGAATCAGATCTTTTTATAGAGCATCTGTGTGTTGGCGTGGGCAGCGGTATGGCCGTGCTGTTTCACCCAGCTCAGACTGGATCGCAGATCAATATCCTGTCCTCCGCCAGCCAACTAGTTCAGGGCAGGAGGACTGCGTCTGAAAACCTGTCCTTGTGGTTTCTGGTCTCCTGTCTCTCATAAAATATAAAATACATGCAACACGGTTTCCTCACAGCCATAGCTTAAAAATCATTGCTTAGGGTTTGAGGTTGATATTGGTCTGCAGGCTTGCTTTTCATGTATTCAGTGCAGCTATAGCAAACCACTTTGAATGAGCATAGTAGTGAGTGTAGCACTCTTAAGCTCAGTTATATAAAATTACAAGTACCACAAACAAATGCTGAAATCAGAACACAGGCTCCAGTGTACCTCTTCAGCTCCTTTTGTTTGGCAACCTGATTTTTGTTTGCTTTTAGCTTGCTTTTGCCTTGGTAGTGATATCCTTATTGTGGATGCGTTCATCCTTTCTGTTTCTGTGATGTGTGATAAATTATGTATTTTTTAAAATTTTATTATTATTATTTCTCACATGAATTATTTTATGACATGTGCGTAAAATCTCACATGGACATGATTGGTCATTTTTTGTAATCATGGGCTCTTTGCGAGCACCAAATACCTTCTCTGATGTGATAATGCAGATTAGCTGCAGATCTAATTGTGTGTAATGACATTGTCTTAAGGAGACCTAGCCTAAGCTATCCCACTAAGAAACAGTTGGAGGAGAACCGGGGCTTAGTCACTGTCAAATAAAGCGGGTGCAAATGCCATGGTAACCACGATAAACATTACTTGTATAGAAAACAACATCAACAAGCTGCTTGTAAAATTTGTACACATGAGATATAGTCAATAATATAGCAAATATAGTCATTATAGTCATTTACAGCAGCCTGAGTCTGTTTGAAGAGTACGTCATCTCAATATATTAATGATAATAACAATAAATGCTGGTTATTGTAATTAAAGAAATCATTTTTTAATCAGCAAATCAAATGTTAATGTCACTAAATTAGCTTCAGTAGATCTGAATTAGGTGAGACTATGGTTTTAAACATGAGTTTTTCCAGCTGAAACCCAACAAACCCCAAAACAAACAAACCTTCAGGAATACATAAACCGTACCCCAAGAGCAATTACTACATTCCCATTTGTATGGAGTCCTTGTATAGAGCGTGTTTGGTTTCCAATATATCGTGCGAGGCTCATTCTCAAGTTTCAACTCCTGCCGATGGAGTATGGGATGGGCTGGTAGATTGTGTGGCTAGGCTGAGCTGAGCTGCAGGGATCTCTAAGGCTAGTTGGGTCCTTTCACAACCCTGTCAGCCGCTGACGGCCCTTCATGATCAAGGTGACTTATGAAGGGGCGTTTGGCACTATGACGTTGCGGTCGGGATCTCATTCCCTGACAGATTACAGTGTTGGACAAGCTGCCACTCGCAGCAGTGTGGCTGTGATGGCTCTGATAATTGAAGTGCTCAAAGGTGGATGGGATGGACAGATGAAGCCGAGCCAGTCAATGGATCAATAGCGTAATCGTGAGCTCCAGGTGCTGGAGCTAAATGGGCTAGATGGACCAGTCCCTTGCAGACGCAAACTGAAACAAGTCACGGGGCTTTTAATGTCCATATTCTGTGATTTATTTTTTTTATTTTTTTTTGTCTGAAATGTACTTGCCACCTACTGAAATTCACTATTATGAGCGAACAGCTCACTGTTGATAAATTAAATTTAGACACACACTCTAGGCAATGTATGTGATGTACACCAGCTGACAGCAGAAAATATATACCTTTGCACATAATATGACAGCCAATATCTTCTAACCATGAAGCAACATTTGCAGGAGTATTGGTTTGGGTTTAGCATTTAGGTTCTGCTGTTATTGTTTTATCTCTCCCAGTCCCATTTCACTGATATAGCCATCTATTTGCCTTCCTTCTTCCTGGCAAATAGACAAACAGACTGCTCAACATTCATTGTGTGACAGCAAACAGATTTCATAATCGTCAGTGGCGTTACTCACAAGTCAATAGCTATGACTCTATCACCAGGAAAACACACAGACAGTTTGTCCATGGACTTAATTGAATAGGAATAGCTGAGCCCTGGCGTCACACGCACAAAGTCATTTTCATATCGCTCAAATGTCACCAGCCGATGGGGTGACAGGCTGGTCTGGCCACCTGTCAAGCCTCCCTCTGACAAGTACCAAATAAAACACCCTAAGTCCAACATTAAAAACAAACTCATGCACAGATGAGCATCTTAATTATTGCGTTTGCCCTCTATAATGTTCTTTTTTCTTTATGGTACACACTTTTCAATCATTACAAACCCATCTAGGCAGACGCTGAACACAGAGAACAGCTCCTTAGATTTAGTTTAACATACAGTTGAGGACATTTGCACATTACAGACATCACTCAGTCCATATGTGTATTGAAGGGGACAGGAGAAAATGAGAAATACTTTTTGCAATGCTCCAAACTGAGGTGTGTTTATTGAGAACAGCCACGAGGATGCAAAGGGATCAGGACAGAAGCAAGACTCGGTGCGAGAAAGATGATTTCTAATCTATTGAGGTCTCTCGAGAATGAAAGGATCGGTCACCAGTAGGAGATGGGCCTAATCAACTAACCATAGGCCTAACGCTCATATTCACTCACGCTCATCCGTGCCATGACAGAGCCCGTGTGAAGGTGAAATGCACAGCAACGTGTATGAGAAGGAGATTTATCCCTGTCTTTAGGTGTTAAGAGGATGCTTATGGGAAGGACAAAGGGTTACATTTAACCTTTTATATTTAACTCGTGCTCTTAGCCAGGGCCACCAATCAGAAAACTGTTATATCACCATTATGACAAGAAACTGATAATAAGTACAGTACATGCAAGGGTCAGAATTCTTGTGGCAGGGCCACAGGATGAAATAGTTGTGCTAGAAAATGCAATGAAGAAGTGGAGGAAGAAGGAACTGACAGGGTCAGATGAAGATAAATGTCAGATGCTGGAGGCCAGGGATGTGATCGAGCTCTACAAAAGGAGGGAACCCTGAGTGTATACAAAGAAGGCCGCAAGGAGTTCGAGAAAGCGAGAAATAGCAAGTGAGAAGCCCTTTCCACAGTGGATGGGGAGCCGTACAGAGGTAGGGAAAGAAAGGCAATTCATGGCGGGGGTAAAAAGTTAAAGCAGAAACAGGGAAGTAGTGAGAAAGAGAAATAGCCAATTAGCAGGAAGCCAGCAGGTGTGCTTTCTCTCTGGAGCCCCCCCTCTTTCCTTACCCCCCATCCTTGGTATGGGGTAGAGGGGGGGCTAATGCTGTGCGGGCCTTAAAGAGCAGGGAGTTGCTATGGCAACCGCCTGGCACGCTCTGTCTCCAGGGAAACGGAAATGTCACAGCTTAAGAGGTCTCACAGAAAGCAAGTGAGGAAGAGAGAAGCAGAGAGAAAGGCATAAAAAACACACAGGTAAGTGTGAGGAAAGGCAGCGATGGGAGAGATGCATTATTCCTTATCTTGGTAGCGAGGCTGTCACATTACCTATGGCGTTTTTGTACAATCAACTTAATCATCTGGCGTCACCCTCCGATCCACCCACTCAGCCCTTGATTTAGTTTATAGTTTGAACAGATGACAATGCAGACGTTAATTTCGAGGCAGGCCCTCAGTAAGACGCAGAAACCTTAGTCATCAGAGCACAATTCAGACCATAGCTGGGCCTCGGAGAGCTAATCAACCTTCATTTATTTAATCAAATATTTACTGTCATAAGCAACCGAGGAGCCCGAGGGTGTGGTGGGAAAAATAAAGCCTGCACCAGCAGCGTGTGGCGAGGGTGAATGTGACCGGTGTTTGCTGCTGAGCTATGGGCTGACCCTCCAAATCACACATTATCCAGGGTTGACTAGCTGAAAGGCCATTAACCTGAATGGCCGCTGATTGCGCCACTATTAACACAGTCTGACTCCTCTCCTCCAGGGCTGTACCCACTTACACAGGTGCTTCAGTACCCCTCAAGGTCTCGGCTTAATCAGGGTAAACAAATGTTGTTTCTTTGTCATGGCAGTGCCACTTTGTTTGATGTATGCCACACACCGCAGCCACGGTCGCTCCCACTTTTCATCCCATTTTTTAAAAACGAATTTACTAATTGCTCCCATCTGCCGTAATTGACCTTTTGCGAGTGTGTGTCCTGCCACGACTCAGAAAGGTTGTCTTCGATTGTTATGGAAAGTCTAAAGAAAATAATAAAAGATACGAGTGTGGCGTGTGGGTTTGTGTCGGCGTGAGGACAGTAGGTTCTTGGGGAAAGGAGATGGCCAGCTAAATGGAGCATTTCTCCAGCATACTGCTGCGTGCCTGAGAGTGTGGCCTGGCCATGCCTAATTTATTTCCCCTTTTGTCGTTGTTGTCTCCATTCCTCGGTTGATTAAACCAACCTCATGCAGCTATGCTCAACAAATAGCCTAATTGAGTACGACCTTGGCAAATGATATATCAGCCCTATCCTCCAAAAACACCACCTGCACCAGACGCCCATCTCCCCAGCCCATCGCTCTGCGGGCCGCCGCACCAAGCACAACAAACATAAACAGGGGATTCGCCTCCTCAGCCAAAGTCATTTCTTGCACGACCTTTCCCACAAATCACAGCGATGACACAGGCCTGGATGGATCACTGAAATGGGACACATTTGTATCACTTAGACCTTTCATCAGATGCAAGCAGATACTCATCTATTATTCCCCCTTCCATTTGCAACTTTCACCCCACAGCCAGCACATGGAGAGTAAAATAAGTGAACAAAACATTCCTATCTCTGCTCCATGCAGCAGCTGCAGCAAGCTTAAGCAGCGCAGAA
The DNA here is from genome assembly GCF_022458985.1 of Mugil cephalus. Classification (NCBI taxonomy): domain Eukaryota; kingdom Metazoa; phylum Chordata; class Actinopteri; order Mugiliformes; family Mugilidae; genus Mugil; species Mugil cephalus. Next base: position 14,529,843 of record NC_061772.1, on the reverse strand, counting down.
TTCTCATTAAATTTCCATCCCGTCTCTGTGTTTAGATGGGAGCTGGAATAGGGGAAGGAAGGGGGGGGGGGGGGGTAGTTTGTGTTCAAAGGGGCCTGCTGTAGAAGATCTGATGGCTCTCTCAGTGCCGTCTCTGGTGGGATCTCTCGCAGGATACAGATGCCTGCTCCGAGATGGCTTCATACCTAATGAGTCTGAGCTCCAGCAGAGCTGCACACAAAGCAGCGCTGCCCTCGATTCTCTGTTTGTTTGCCACCGCCAGCCCCACCCTCGCTGTCTCGCTCACTCGCTCACTCGGCACTGAGCGATGTGCCTGCCCACAGCTAGTGTGTGACACTGATGTGTTTCTCAGGAGGAATGCGTATCCTGCAGGTAAACACCTGGAGGCTGAAAAATCACCCTCCAAAAGCAGGCGACAGGGGCTGTGCTGTAGCCAGGGACTGTTAACAAAGTGAGACTCATCCCTCTGTCTGTCTCTGTGTCGGCTTCAGCCTCTGCGCCGAGGCAACGGACCACAGGACCAGGTCCTAAGTGATAGAGGCTCAGGTCTTAAGAATCTTCAAGGTTTCTCTGAATTTATTTTGCATTGAAAAGATAGTTTCACATTTCTTGGACAAAATCGAGATTTTTTTTTCTTTTAAACTTATTTCTGTATTTTTTTATTTTATTTTTTTTAAGTATCAAATACATTTAAGGTCTGCATCTTTTCATTTAGTGTTTCAGCACATGCATGAGCAAATGTGTCCTTGTGTGTCTGTGTGTCACATAGCCCGTGTTGTGGTGACCTCTAGTAAAGACACAGAGGGGACAGCGACTTGGTAAACAGCAGCTCTCCTCTCCATGTCCCTCAGAGCTCCATCGCATCTGGCCCGAAGGTGGGATCGGGACGTCTTGATAAAAATAGGTCACATGGCCAATATACAGCCTGAGAGGATGGCAGAGAGGTTAGCGCAGCTAGAAGAGTCAATGGACGATCACATGTCTGCCCGTCATCCTCGGCCTGCTGGGAGATTAGAGGAATGTTGTCGTGAGCGAGAAGAACAAGAGGAGCGCGAGAATCCTGCTCCACTCTCTCCATTACACGGGGGTCAGTCAGATTGGAAACCTGTTTCAAGCACGCGCGCCCTCCGCACTGCTGATAATTTCTGTGACAGCATCCACAGGCGTCCACTTTTAAAATCAAATGGAAAAAAATCACACCGGGGGGTAATGCATACTGTAGCTCATTATAATTTCACTTTAGAGCTCATTGACAAGCTTCGAGACAGCATGCCATCGAGGGCGCGTGAGAGTAGGTCCCTCAAGGCCGCTCACAAAAGACAAATTGCAGAGGGTGTCTATGTTCTCTGCCATCCGGGGCGATTAATGCATACTTCACTGAGGGCGCCATACAGTCCGCAGTCTTCATGCCATTATAAGCCAGCCTAGAATGAGCCGTCACCTTATAGGCGCTGCCTGTCCCAAGGCAGAATGGCTTTAATCAAAGCCTGTGAGGAGCCAACAGTCACTGGGGACAAGTTTCATTGGGAGTTAAGTTATAAGAATGAAGGAGTCATGCAATCTCAACTCCTCCCAGATGGAATAGAGGGATTAAACAGTGAAGCAGTGGCAAAGATGGATGGAGAGGAAAGGACGTTCCTACATGCCTCTCCCCGTCTTTACCTCAGAGAGCTGTCATGATAGCTGGTCTGACCTGCTTATTTATTGAGCGCTTTCATTCACAGGCTGACTGACTGGGAGCATTTAAACAGATCTGGGTTTTTACCCCTCGGTGTGCCTCTCTTAAGCAGGCCCTCCTTCATAGCCATCAATCAGCAGATAATTTTATCAAGCACCCCCACGTCACTGGCATTCCAACCAGCAGGGTTTCACCAACACACCCTAATAACGCATTCCTTTCACCACTTCCTTGCAAATATGCCAGGGGATTTATTAAAAACACTTCCCATGGTTAACAATTTACATATGGCCAATATCACAAGACTTCATTAAATAAATAATCTGGGATCGCATCTCTCCTCAGATGTTTGTAAATCCAATTATTGCTTTATCAAATTGGATTCCGCTGTTATTATTTTTATTTTTCCAGGGTGTGGTGCCTGGCAGCGGGATGATGAAATTGGTGCAGTTTAATATCAGCGCTGCTGATAAATGTGTTTGGTTTCATCACTGCAGCTGTAGACAGTCCAAAGGGCAGGCACGGCGCTCTGGAGCACGGGCCACTGCTGGGACGACTTCTGCGTTAATCATATTACAGCACAGCTCCAAGGTGTACAGAGGACATTTGCACACAAGGAAATGTGTGTAGGACAAAACTGGCAAGGCTGCACCCTTAGCCACTGCAGGGATGCTAGCTTACAATACTGCCCAGACAGCATAGATGTGTTTACTGTTTAAAAGGCGCGGAGCGATTGTAACTTTCTACAGGGTAATTAGCTGTGAAGCATTGAGTAGACGACAAAGAAGACAACACGAAACTCCCTGTGATGCATATCCTTGAACTCTCTGAGAGGATTTTACAGAACAAAAAGATGCCTCAATTTTGCCTCTCGTGTCCCCTGATCTCTTCTCTTTGCTGTGCCATTTACATGTTTTCAAAAATAAAAACAAAGGCGGCTGAAAAGCGAAGGATCCTCTGTGGGGGTGGTGGGATGAAATAGTTCCTCACAAGTTTTCCCCAGCCGCAAGTAGGAAGAGAGTGACGGTCCCCAGAGTTCCTGTGTCCACTCTGAATGACACAACCAGCAGCCCCACTCCCTGGGGGGACACGATTCACGAGGCACAGGCAGAAGAGAAAAAAAAAGAAATCAAGCGAAAAGGTAAAAACTCTCTCCTGCTTTGTGTTCTCCTCTCATCTTTGATGCTTCTCTGGTACAAACCTGGCTTTTCCCTTCTGCTTGTAACGCCACGCAAATGAAAACATGTGAGATGAAGCAAAGGAAAAATAAGGCACCCTCAGGTGGAAATAAAGAGTTGAGAGTGAACAGGGGAGCGCTGGCGCCGTTTTCATATGAACAACTAAAGCCAGAGAGAGCAAAGTGGAATATCTCGTTAATGTGCTGCCCACAGTGCAACCTTCTCCTAATACCTAAAATTCCCATAACTTTGTGTACTTTTTGAGTGCAAGGCAGGGTGCTGTCTCATGACCCATGCTGACCTATAACCAAAAAAACTTTATCACAATGGCCAAATAGATATAGGGGGTCAACAGACTTAAAATTCTAACCGCTGCTGGTTCTTAGTTCAGTATTTTCAGTCTCCAGACTGAAATGTGGATTCTATATGTCATTAGCAAAATAGTAACTTAGGAGCAAACAAGGCTACACTGCTCTAATGTCTTCTCTTTTTTTTCTTTCCAATTTTTCCTCACCTTGCCTCGCTGCATGTACATGTTGTTGATTATTGTACTGTTTACTCCTGCGAACATAAAAACGGGGCCCCGCTAATGCAGATAGCAGCTTAACGACTCTAAATCAGGGGAGATGCAGTGAATCAGGCCGGGATGTCGATAGGCTAGTCAGATCAAGCCATAGCAACATCAACATCAATTGAATGGACCACTTAAACTGCGTCGTAAAGGATCCAGGCAGAGACAACAGGGGAACGACGGCGAACGGGAAGCAGTAGCTCAGTGAAGAGGGTACGTGGAGCCAGCATAAATACGAACAAATATATATGTATCACGCAAGATGCGCCCACGCTGACTCCTTGCATTTCGATCTGTAAACCATCTCCAAATTTAAAGATTAAAGTTGCTGACAGCTGAAACAGCAAAATGTAAACATTAACATAAAAGAGATTACCATATGCAAAATATACACAAACAACAAAATGATAAGAATTAATTATGCTGTGAAGCTGACAGGCATAAATATAGACTTGTATGCCAGCTTTGCCATCTCCTGGGACCTCAGGGTGTTTATTATGATATTGGCACTCCAGTCTATATGTGTTCTCTCCAGAATGGGCTGGATGCAAAACAAACCGATTTGCTGGTGGTGGCAAAACAATAGTAGCCCTCCTCCTGCCGGACTCCCAGACACCCATACTGCTATCTCCAGTCCACCATCATCTATTTATTTTTCACAATACTGAAAATAAAGAGAGGGACCAAAACACACCTTTTTCATTATTTTTTTCTTCGTTCAAGTGCTTTCCAGCTGACTAAAATTCATATTTATGCTAATATGAGGCCCCTCTTCCGCCTCAGCCTCGCATGGGAGATGGGAGCCAGGCTAGAATTAATGACATTGCATTGGCGGTAATGTTTGCCGCGTTTCATTAGCTGGTATATCTTTAATTTCCAATAAACACAGTAATTAGGGGAGGTATCCGCGGAGACGGGCCCTGGCAGGCTGCTGCTGTGGTAACAGCTGTAACCGAATCTGCACAGAGGTAACAGCAGTCAAGGAGGACTTTCAGCTTAACCAAATCCTGCTTCGCAGTGGGAAGGGCCCCGATTCAATTATATGAAAATGAAGCCCACCACACATATCAGCCCGTCCGTTCACAGTAAAGTGAGAGGATGGAGAAAAAGAAAAAAAAAAAAAAAAGATAAGCAAGAGCATCTGCAGATATGTGGCTCCTCTCCATCTGTATATACAATATTAAAACGAGAAATGCATCCATATATCACAGCTGTTTTTTTATTATTATTATTAAAATCAGACTCCGACACCGATGTAGATGCTTCACCTTTTTTCGTCAAAACTTTCAAAGCCGCGTCTCCCTTCGCTGCAGCTCTCAAAAGCCTACTTTTTTCAAAGAGCATTTAAGAGGGAGGGGGAAACATTCACCGTATGTTCCAAAAGTCTGCCCCTCACATATTACCTACTCTCTTGCTCACCATGAGCACAAAGGGCAGGAGAATTGATTAATCCAACACATTATAGTCAAAGGACTAGTGAGACTCATGTACAGAGAGGCAATTTACCAGCCTGACCTTTCAATCTTTAAAATGTTCTGCATACCCCGCCTCCCCTCACTTTTGAATTCTCTCCTCCAACGCAAGTGCCGCAATCATCTGAGGATTTCTCCATCTCAGTGTGTCTTGATGAACACTGGGAGATAAAAATGGAGAAGAAAGTACGGCAGGAAAAGTAAAGGCACTGAGTAGATGGGAGACTGATATAATGATAGAGACAAAGAAGAGAGGAAATCTCCTCGAGAAAGGTAACTGAGTGGCTGGGCTGTGAAAGAGAGGGGAGCTGTAATGGAAGCTGACACTGCCTGCGTTTCTAGTCCTGACCTCCCAGTCAGAGTGTCCTGTTTATTTAGAGACAAACAAATGCTGAACCACGAGGAGCTAATAGGCTGTGCTTGGTACTCAAACTCCATCATCCCGGTGGAAGATGGGGAAGCTGAATACAGTGTGAATGACAACAATCTTACAAGTGATAGATTTGTTACTTTACCGTCCCGAGAAATGCGGCAACAGTTCAGCTTTATGTTCATGGTAAGGTGGTGAAGGTAATACGGTACAACGTAATTACAGAACGTGTCATGTCACATTTTCCGTTTGCTTTCTTACTCTGAATTGTGTATTCTTGCATAACATCAAGACAACAAAAATTGTATGTATATATACAGTATATACATTAAAAAGTGCATACACACAGATTGGTATTTCCGTTATGTTAGTATTACCAGCAGTCGGGTAAAAAGATCAACAACTTATCTACTAACGTGACGGTTGTTCGTGCCGAAGAACTCCACTTTTACACAAGTTACTGTCTCTGATGTCCGAATTTATCGAAAACACACCAGTGAGCTACGCTCCTGCACTGGATGGCATGTTTCTTTATGGCGGCGACCTCGGACAGTTTACTTTATTTCCCACATTTGTCACCCTCTGCTTGTGTATTAATCTGAGACTCGGAACAGTACCCAGCAGTTCACCCCTTCAGCAGTAATTTACTCAAAACCACTGAGTATAACTCCCTGGAAATTATTTGCCATTTAAAATAAGTATTTGTGTCCCACTTTTAAATTTTTTTTATTTTTTTGTTTAATTAAAACAAAAAAACATCCATCATGTTTGCAAACATATATTCCCATTAAACATTTTTTTCTACCTCTACATTGCACAGTTGTTTTTCCATTACTTCTGTCATCCTGTTGGTCTTTGTGCCGTATACCTCTGTTCCTCGGATCTTGTTCCTCCCTTCTCTTGTTCCTCCTCCTCCAAGCACTACACTGCTCACTAGTATACCAGATCATGCAGAGGCTATGAAAAGGTCATAGCTCACTGGTGGGTCCCTGGCAGCCAGTCTCTCCCGCTGCCCTCTATAGGCAGTCTCCACATTCCAGTTTGTGTGGGTCGCAAAGCAGTCTTGCTTCCAAGTGTGCTCCCTGAAGCCCCAAACCCAGTTTATTCTCCCAGCATGCATGATCCATAATGTCAGACATCTCCATATCCCCCGTAATCACCAGATCAGCCTGGGACCGTGTGCTGGGCCGTGATTAGCGACAGTGGCTTACCAGTCCTGTTCAGATTTCGCACAGGAGAACAATAAGAGTTGACGTCTCCATCTGCTGCCTTGAATTACTGCTGCTGCCTTCCTTCACTCTCTTCACTGGGAGAGATTCACAGGGAAGGGTGGAAGAGCTCTCTCACTTTGGAAGCGCTCGCACCCTAAGTCAGAAAGCAGCGGGCTCAAGCTGTGCCTCTTCACCCTCCCATCTCAGTTGATCTTTGGGTGAACATATGGCCTGAGATTCGACAAAGAGCAGCGTCTCGGCAGGCTGGATTAGGGATGGAGTAACAGGCTGTGAGGGAGTGGTGATGGGCACTTTGGCGGGAGCACGCCGTAATCTACCCAGCAAGGCAGAGCACAGATGCTGGGCCAGGCAGGGAGGCTCACTCCTCGTTAAGGGTCCATTACAGAAAAGTCCTCGTTAAAGAAACACCACTGCGAGGAGACACTGTCCGATAGATGAGACGGAATGGAGAGAAAAAGATTTAATTAATAAAATAATTAATTAATGTGCCCGACCATTTTCAGTGCGATCATGTCTCCATTTCCCTCATTAGTGATACATCAACCTGGTTGGGAGACCAGCTTAAATCCGAGCTCATAAATTTATTTTCCCTTAAAAGCCGTTCCATCGCAGACTCCACATTCCTACTTCCCTTCCGCCATTTTCCCCCCTAAATTTCGTCCAAATATCGTTTTCTGCCTCTCTGCCTTTGCCTTCTGACAGGCTTATTTGAGAAAATGCGTTTGGTTAGCCAACCAAGGAGATGTGGCGAGGTAAGGGAAGGAGAAAGGCCTGAGGAATTCTGCTCAATTGAACACTGGGGAGCGTGTTAACATGGGGCTCCGGCACCTCTGCCAAAATGAGTTAGCCTTACTTGATGTTTCAGTGTTGATTAAGAGACAGGGATGGGAATAGGCTTCAGCTCTGTTTAGTAAGGGAGCAGCAGGTGCAGGCTGGGACAGGCCAAAGTGATGACGGCGTTGACTACATCAGTTTGTACACTGCAAAAAACAAATCTTTTCTAACAAGCCATTCACTGCACAGAAGTCACCCAACCCACTGTATGCATATGAAATCATTCTATGTTTATTTATTGTGTTATTTATTGTGTTACATCTTCTGTAACCAATCAAAAGCTATGTAAATTAGTTTAAATGGCATCATGTGACGGAAAGGATAAGGAATCATTTTTATGATGGAATAGCATTGATAATAAAAGAAATAATTGGTGTAGGAGCAGAGTCTGTGCATATATGTATCCATGTAAAGAAATTCTGTTATTTACTTGCAACCCTGACAGTCCCATTTTGCATGGCTGCCTCATCTGTATAAGAGATGAATGTGGCTACACTAAGAAACCAGCCTACTTCCAAATAAACTCATCATCCAGTTACGTCTGTGAATAAATGAACTCTGCAGTTTTTCAAACTTTCTTTCTGCACTAACAGAAATAAAAAGTTTGACTCCAATACAATAATCAGTCTGATAACGACCAGTGTGTCTGTTTTTGGCAGAATAAGATTCTTAAACCAACTGGAGTGATAGCATTGGAAATTTAAAGTTATGTCACCCTACAATCCAATTGGTCCACCGCAGTAAGACTTAATGATCAAATGCAATTCAATAACATTATTTATAGACACTTTCTGCAGTGGGGAACCTGAGAAAAAATCTCCTGAGAAGCACGTAGGCCGAACTGTTGGAAGGAAGATTTTTCCTCTCCCTCTTTTCACTGTAACAACCTCCCTGAGCATTTCATAGCTGCATATGCTGCTGCTTAAAGCACCGCTGAGATTTATGCCGTTGTCAGCTCACAAGGGTGCAATCAGGAATAAAGATCCCATAAACCCCTCTGATGTGTCCACAGGTACAGCAGTACTAGGTTATTGCTGATGGCAGATAAAAAACACGTAAGTGTGGGTTTGATTTTTTCTTTTTTTCTTTTTTTTTTTCCTTTTCCTCTTTCTTATTGGAGGCGAAAGCTCGCATAGTTATATTTTTGAGTGAGCTTCATGAACCGTGGACTTTTGTGAAATAAACCCCATGGCACAGTTTCACAAATACATTGACGTCAACAAGAAAACAAGTTTTGCACTTCCCTCCTTCATCCAAAAACAGGTCTGCGCTGGCTGAGAAACAGGCAGGGACAGAGGAGGAGAAGAAGCCATAAAGATTGCGGAGTGCCAGAGAAAGAAAAAGAGATTAGGACGGAAGGGAAAACATGCACGTCTCGTCAAAGCTTTAGGCCCTTTTGTTTTAATCCTAAGTAATGCTGATTTCCTCTGGGTTGCTGAGGTTGCCAAGACTGCTAGTGTCTGTGTGTGTGTGTGTGTGTGTGTGTGTCGGTGAATGCATGCGTTCAGACTATGTGTGTATGTAAGTGTGTTTAGGTTGTTTGTCCACTCGTGAAGTCAAGCCAGGTTGGCATCTGCTCCATTGTGTACGCTACTACTGTGAGTCTATGTGAATGTGGCGACACTTGGACCGCACATGTATCCACTGTGTCCTGTGTGTGTGTGTGTGTGTGTGTGTGCGCCCACCTGGCTATCCCTCAACGGGTTACATAAATATGTGCGAACCCTTCAGGGGACTCCCTAGCTTTGGGTCCAGCTGGCACGGAGCTCGCGCTCCAAGCTTTTGCCTTTCAACTCCATCAAACGACTGATTTTATTTATCTCGTCTTTCACCTGTACTCAAATGTTTGTATTGGTTTGCTGCATTTTAATTGAATTATTCGCTCTCCAGATACTTTTAGTGGGGTGACTAACAGGGCTCAGCTGATATACGCCCACGTCGCCGCTGACACGATTCACATTTTCATTCCGTATTTTCATGGTGAGGTTGTCTGTTGTTATGGCTGCCTAGATAGCATCTACTCAATCCTGTCTGGCACACATGTATGGACAAAACTGCACTGTCAAAGAAAAAAAAAGAAAAGAACCTGTAACTGTCCATACGCTTGTGCAGTTTGATGACTGATGGGAAAAAAAATTTGCGTGAAGGCCGAGGTATGAGAGGTGTCTCAGTACTGTCTGTATGAGATTGCCGAGTAGTAATCAAAGAGGTGGTGCGGTGTCATAGCCATCCCCGGGCACTTTTTTTCCCCACCCAGGGACAGACAAGACCAATTGGCCGATGCTTGGACGTCTTGAGCTTAGCTAAGGTTGCACTGCAAACGCCCACCCCACCCCACCCCCAAACCCCCTCCGGGCTTCTCAAGGGCCGTCTATCCCACTCCATCGCATCACCGTAGCGACAGCTCTCCCTCGCCTCCCCATCAATCCCCTGGCCAGTCACAGCTTCCCAATCTCACTGCCAGCTCCTCAGCCAGTCAGCAGCTGCCCAACAACACCAGGCCTGACAATCGCTTACCCTGCCGCCTTCAAGTCTGTCAACCCTGCGCCTGTCAAATTACTGTCAGCGTAAACAGTGGGGCAGGGAGGGTGGGAAGGAGAGAAATAAAAGAGGAAAGGGTAAAAGTGAACCGGAATGGAGTGGAGGGAGCAGGGTGGGGTACGTCGGGTGGGATGAGATGGGGAGTGTCGCACATAGCCACATATAGGGAGGCATATATGCATGCACACACACGCAACTCTTGACATATATATCACTCTCGCCCCATCTTCTTCTGATGCTGCCACTTGCTCACTCCCATCAGCGTCCCCCCTCCCCTTTCTTTTCCCCATTTTTCTTTCAGGTAATTCCCTTGGTCACATCAGTCCTACTCATCTCTCCTTGCTTTTACTCTCCCCACCCATTCTTCCCCACCCCTCCACCACGCATCTCTATCCCCCAGACTCAAAGCGCCGGCTCAACATCACTTTGCTTCAAAAAAAAAAAAAAAAAAAAAAAAAACGGAGGGGGGGAAAAAAAAGAAGAGCAAGAAGGAAAAAGTAATGGGCAGAAAAATGAAATGACTTTCTGGGCCCTCACGTAAAAGCGTGGCGCGCTCTTCGAGACAGGCAATATTCCCTCAATTATTGCCACTCACGGAACCCTCTTTGCCAGTGGATGAAGTTTTAATTCCAGGCGGCCAATAAAATGGATGCCCTAGATATAATGTGGAAATAACTCCTCAGTGTTTCAGGATTAGCACGATAGTGTACTGTACATGTGAGTGACACACATTCGTTGCACGTATGAGTGGGTGTGTTCTTGCGTACTATAAGTGAGTAGGAGATGATGTGGAAGCTTCATATTGATCTGCCACTAGCCGTGGGCTGTCAACTGTGAACTTTTTTTCTACATAACCAGAGTCTATCAACTCTCCATCATTTGCATATTCAATACCACTTCAGTGGAAGACTGTGGTTTGGATGTAAACGAGGCAACGTATCAATAATTCGTCATCTACATGTACAAGATGAGAAATACAACAGCTAAACAAAGTATTGTAACAGGATGAACAGTTGAGGTTTGGCTAACCATGTAAGTATGAAGTAAAAACTCTTGAAAAAAACGGTAAAAAAAAAAAAAAAAAAGCATTTACTGTTGTATGTATACTGTGTGTGTTTGTATATATATTATTTTATTTAGTTTATCTTAATGCCAGCTGCAGGTGCTGCATTCAACTAAGCCTCCAAGGCACTCCCGAAACTGCAATTGCTCGGGGTTTCTGCTCTGGACACACAACAAATTGTGTACGTTTGTGAACGGTTTTGAAACTAAGATGCTCCCACAGCCTAAATGCACCTGTACACGCTACTTTTATGCAGTGTGAACATGTTCATATTATCTGCTGGTCTAAATACTGTATCCAACTGGAAAAAATAAGCCAACATTCAGTGGATTTTGCTCTTTCTCTTTTCTTTCAGTTGGTTTTGTTTAGATTTTATTTGGTTTTAGGTGGTTCCTGTTCTGATTGTAGATTGTAGGATTGTAGAACTCCAGGTGCATTTCTAGTCATTTTAGCTCCTGGGTCGAGTTAAAGATAGTGCCTTTCTGCTCTATTTAGTACTGCTATCTTTTTGTCTTGTTACGTTTTCACTTTTATTCATATTTTCAGTTCAGCTTCTTGAATGAGTCGCCCCTACTACAGTACTAATTACATTCTAACTCTGGTTCCTGGTTTATGTTTAGTTGTACAATAATTATATTTCCAGCTGTATTTCTTGAAATGGTTCAGCATATAAATAAGTTATGAGCCAAGTTTCAAACTATTTATGTATTTTTAATAAAAGTTTGAGATATATTTCTAGTTTTGTCTTGTTCTCCATTCCAGTTCTACTCATGTGTCTACTCACATTGGATGTAATAATATTTATTTCAAGTTTCTAGTTTGAATTCTACTCATCTTAGTAGTTTTCATTCTTGTTATAGTTCCAGTTTGGATCGCAGCACTACTCTATTTTTTGACTCTGGTTGTTGTTATGTCCATAGTAATAGCTCTAGCTGGACTTCTAGGTATTCTTTTCCAGTCTTGTTCTATTTCTAGCTACAGTAAAGTTCATCCACTTTACCCAAACTGCTTTTGACTTTGTATTGAGATGCTGGACTAATTTGCCATAGTAACTAACCTCAGGCACTCAGATTTCTGATTGGTCAAGGGAGGGGAGTGGCCCCGCTGTGCATAGATGAGTGCTCAGATAATTGGTTGAGAGAATTGGGAGTCGTCAGCGGCCACTCTAACAGAAATGGGTCTAGCCAGCTGAGCTCCCCGCTCCTTAAGTGCCATTTTAACACAGTCATTCCCCCCGCCTTTTAATTGCAATCAGACTTGGAGGGCATACACATGGCCCTGGCCTTCCGTCATAAACTGACTGGCGTGTTACATGTGCACATCAGTGCGGGAAAACATGCACATTCAGGGAAAAAAAATAATAAAAAATGTGTCAGACCTATAGCGATGGTGCACAAAAGACGCACACACTCGCAAACAGACATCTTTCAGATCCACACTGCTGACACACCAGAGGGAATAAACATGGCAGAGCAGTCAGCTTTCTCTCTGACTCAGAGAGAGAGAGAGAGAGAAAACAGTGAAGACGGGAGCTTTGTCTTGGGTGTAGCTGTGCAGCTGTGGGGATCGATAGGTTTAACCAGCAGGGGCTTGGGTCTGTGGAGCCGGAAGAGACACAAGTGGGAGGTTAGCACTGGGCTGAACAGCCTGGAAATGCTTTATCACCACTACCAGCAAGGCACTGTCTCCCATCAGGGGCGCAAGGAGCTTAGGGGCTTGAGAAGCAGCACGTACTGTATGCGTGTGTGACTGTGTGCTGTGCAGGGATATGTCAGTGTGAATGCATGAACCGTGCGTGACAAATATTACATTACATTTCACTTGTGTGTTGATATAGTTTGATTCAACCTGGCATCTGTGAAAGACCTCCGGAAAGCCTTCTGCTATTGTTTCTCTTTTGCCCTGCCTTACCCAACCAGGTTCAAATGGAGCTATCAGAGAGTAATTAATCTGAGGAGAGGAGAGGAGAGGAGAGGAGAGGAGAGGAGAGGAGAGGAGAGGAGAGGAGAGGAGAGGAGAGGAGAGGAGAGGAGGCAAGAACAGACTGAGGCAACACACTGACCTGTCACACTTTAGTGCCCAGTCCCCGTCGGTGACAATGACATCACCCAGCTCAGGGCAAAGGAGTGCAGCCGTGTACAAATCCAGTATTACTACGACAGTGGGGCCAAACAAAGCAAGATGGTGAGAGAACGGCTCTCTCACCTTCTGATGTCACATCCCTGCATTCGGCTTGTTGTTTGGATTATTGAACAGAACTCTAAGTGATTGTAACCGCGCATTGCTGAGTTTTGGTTAGACAAGAACATCACTGTATGTTAAAGGATCTCAGAATGAAAAATGAATCCTGCGTGAGTTATTCATCTCAAACACCAACGGTTTTGGTCTTTGACAATTTCATTCATTAAGCCAGACAAGACGCACAGTAATTGAGCTGCATAAGTTGGGCTAATGTCTTAGTCCTCCAAACAAACAGTGCTGTCATAATTTGTTTTTAATCGGATTGCATTGTTTTTGCTGATAAAATATGCTAACTTGCATTAATATGAGTAATGAGAGGAGTGGAACTTACTGAGCAGCCTTCCTCCCCCCGGACGACATCGAGAACATCAGTTGTGTTTGTACTGTAGATGCAAATCAGCCGCTCTTGCTGTTTATTGATTTAAAGGACACTGTCTGACATGGATGTCGGCGTCTTTCGGTGTGATTTTTACCTTTCACCCGAACCGCAGCATTTCTGTTGTGCGGACCCAGTGCTTTAATTAAAATGTGCTCCTCGGCTCAGTATTTGGATTAGTTGAGGTTTAAGCACTGACTGTGAAATTTAATTTGTTGATATTTTCTGCTGTAACAAACGAACAGGTACACATACGTATAATCGTATAATCCTGTGTTCAAGTGGTATTTGGGTTGTTGAGGATATCTTTGGAGAAGTATTCATTGTATATGTGCAGTGTTGTGTGCTCACTGATGCGTAGTAGTACTGCACTCACAGTTTTGGTATGTGCTGACAGAACTAGCTGATTGTCACTTTGTGATGAAAGTCTTTTCAATGTCTATTCAATCACCCACAACCCGATAACCCGCCTCTTACATTTTGAAGCATGATTCTGAATCTGTTTGTTTATTACATTTACATAAAGATCTATACATAATGCTTATTCTAAGTAAGCTGAAAAGAACAAGTTATTATCACAAACATTATCCTTCTTATAGTCGGGATATGAGAAATGGTATCTGTAAAGGTGGGTTGAGCAAACATTTCATCCAATTTGCGGTCTGTGTAATTTCTATTTACATGGTAATAGTCTGTCAATTCGTGTTTGCAATGGTGTTTCAGGGTGGGAATTTGAAGGTGCATGAAAACAGCTTTTCCCGAGTAAAACATAATTCAGGAAATTAGCTTTACTTAAGTATAAGACTCCAAAAATGTAAATTGCACTGTACTGTTTCAGACTCCCGTTCATTTTTCCCTTATTTTCAAATTAGCCCACGTCATGTTGGAAACAGCTATATAATTAACAAAATGAGTGCAAATCAACAAATGTCAGAACTGCCATGTCTGCCTTAAAATACCAGGAACCTGCTCAAACACATAAATGACTTAAACAGTCGGTGTGTACTTGCACTCTGTTCTAATTTTAACTCTGTTTAACTCTGTGGGCAAAAGGAGTGAACAGAGTCAACTTCTAATATCAGAAAAATGGCACATTTATTTATTTTATTTTTATTTATTTATTTTTATCAAACATGCATGAAAAAAAAATAATTTGAATATGTCCCAAAGATATAAATCCACCGAATTCTTTTGGCAATTGCAAAATAAAGGGGAGTCGTGGTTGTTGTATAGCACTTGTTCATAAATGTGAGCTCTGGAAATCACGTCAGCGCATTAGAGTTTTTCATATGCTCGGCTATTAATAATCATGGATTTTCTTTTTCATTTTAAGAACACAAACACTGTGCACAAAACCAACTTAAATGCAGGCTCCTCAGAAGCAAATTGTAGGAAACCCAGGCACCGAGGAAAGCTTGACAAGAACATACTGTCATTCAGTTTCAAAGTGGAAAGTGGATGAATGTCATCTCAGTGCACTTCTTTTTCAAAAATCCAGAAAATTTAGTCGAAAAATGTGTGATTTTGTGTTCAGACCAATGAAACGGGTGCTGCTGCACATTATCATGGAAAATATTTCTTAAATCCAACTGAAATCATACTGGCTACACATTCCAAATAAGCTGTGACGTGAACTGTAAATAAAATGACAGCACTGAATTAAATAGAAGAAGATGACGGGCCAAGTTGGAACCAAGTGTTCAACGGGGCTGCCCAAATCAATTCCAGCTACACTGATCTTTACAAACACTTGTTTGAAAAACTCATAGTGTGTCTAGCACCAAATTTCTATCGCTCCTGGAAACTCGCCATGTTTACCCGACTTATTCCAACTAGGAAGAAACAATTATATGATGCATATGCATAGTTATCATGTAGGTATTTTTTTTTTTTTTTTTTTTTGTCACCAAAGGTTTACTGCGCCTAAGTCTAATTTAAAATTCCTTCTGATCGGGCCCAATTGTTACAGCCAGACTGACGGGTTTACATTGAGCTATTAATTTAATTAGCAATTAATTTACAGTCCATGTAGTGACAATCTCTTGTTCCCTAAAGAGTCAATGTCTTCCCCCATTTTTTTAAATAATATCACATCTCCCCTCTCTTTATAGTGGTCAGCTTTTCTCTACACCTCTGAGCGGCGTTCGTTGCTCGCATAAACACATTAGCTTTCTATCGTGGTTGGAGGGTGTGTCTTTAAAAGTAGACCTGAGATAACATAATCCACCCAATAGTATAGATATAGTACTTGGACCTATACCTAAGGACAAAGCTCAGACATTGCATACAACACATTTCTTTCTCTTAAATGAAAATTTAACTCAGCTAATTAATCACCTGCACAATGAAATGAGACGATAACGGGACCTTTCATATGCTTGAATGGCTGAAGCCAAAGTGTGTAGATTTAAATAACCCAGAGGTAAGGCAGAGATAGGAGACCACAAGCTTTGAAGACTGATAAAGTTTTTACCTATATTACGAGGGCTAAAGCAAGTCTCAGGCCACTGCAGCTGTAGATTACAAGCTCTGGGAGAATGCTGTAATAGTGGACATCATGACACAGGGAGGGGTTGTTGTTGAAGTGTGTGTGCGTCGTGTGTGTGTTTGTGTGTGTGAGAAGAGATGGGATGAGGTGTGTGTTGTGGGCAGACATAAGGAGTGAATGACGGCAGAAAAATGTCTGCAGATGGATGCTGAAGCAGCCATACATCCTCGTTAGGCCCCCTGTCTCCCATCGGCCAGAACAGTCCCCTCATCTCCCACACACGCAAACATCAACATCCACACACACTTTCTCCCATCATCAGCTATACATATTGGATTGCTCTAAAAATTCTTGCACTGGCAGTGATGAATTAATGCTCTGAGGAAACCCAGGACACACACGTCCGTCGCTGGAGATGAAATGTTAATGTGTTTTGCGCACTGACCAAAATGTTTCAACAAGTCCTGAAAAGACCACTGCATTTGCTCCCAAGACTTCTTCTAATTAACCTTTAAGTAAAGCTTAGGCTGATGGGACTGTCAATGACTATAGGCAGATATTTAGTTATGAATCAAAGTATTGGAAAAGTATTTATTTTAAGCCAGCAGACAAAGCTAGATGTATGTCTGTACAAAATTTTACAGCTAGCTCTCTTACAGCTTTTGAGATGTTCCACATTGGACCATTGACTGTTCTGTATACAGAGATTGATAAACCCTCCGTGACATCATCCTTGGAATTCCTAAAGATGGATTTTGAAGCTCAATGTGGGTGCCAGGGGCTGTTGCCATCTTGGCAGCGACTGACTCCGCCTAATTCCTGGCTAATTCAGAAATTGGCAAAGACGTAGAATGCTAGGTGTGCTCAGGTGTGCTGGTGACACCATGGTGGACTGCTAGCCACCTGCGACTGCTAGGCACCTGCGAAGGCACCACCTGTCACTCAGACTGGTGACACTGTAAATCAGGGGTCTTCAACGTTTGTCAGGCCATGGACCCCCAAACTGATGGAGAGATTAAGTAGGGACACCCTACCTACTGTATGGGTTCTATAGTAAACCTAGTGCTATTGATAATTAGAATTTAGATTATTATAATTTTGCAGTCAATATTGAGCTATTCAAATATTACACAGGTTCAAATATTCTTTTTTTACTTCAAACATGTGCAAGGGTGGCCGTGCAACTTCCATAAACGTAAACATACTCAACTGGTGTATGGAAAAGTGTTTCGCCATTTGTAAATTTGTTTTCTGAAATGTAAGTTTGTTTCGGGACTTGTAAATGTGTTACAGTAATGTAATTTTGTTTTATGATATGTAAAAATGTTTTCCAAAATGTAAATTTGTCTGAAGCTTTGTGTGTTTCATAGTTTGAAATGTTGGTTTGCACCTCCCGGCCACTGTAGGGATTTCACATGGGGACTAAAAAAGGCTCTCGGCCAATTCAGTGTGTTATACGCAGCCTTGTGATTGGCTCGGCAGCGATGGGGGCGGGGCCTACTGTGTACAGGAGGCTTAGATTGACAGGCCTAGTGTGGCGCTCTGTGTGAAACAGTGTGCTGTTGAGACAGCTCCCGTATCGCTGAATGAGTGAAGTTCTGAGTGAAAGATAACGTCTTCTGCCTCCATTTATCCCTTTACTAAAATATGTTAGATTCATAGTGCTGTGTATTTAAAGACATTTAAATTTGTGGGAGAAAACTGTGGGGGAAAATTTAAAAAAAATGTATGGAAAATGTGTAATCAACCAACAATTTGGCAACCTCCCCTGCAGTACCTCCACAGATTGCAGACCCCATGTTGAAGACCTCTGCTCTAAATTGTGCATAAGCCTTGATATATTCTAAATGGGTGAGTTACATAAAAATCCACCCCTTGTACAGTTATCCTTAAAGCAAATTAGCTGAAGGGAACAAACCAGTTTCTTGCACCAGCCTGGAAACATATTTTGCAGTAAAGTTGGGCATTTTAATATAAGAGTCTCCAGAGAGTGTGTTGCTCTTTGGTTCAAAATTTCCTTTCCTCAGTGCTTAGTTTATTGAAAATAAAAGTATTGTTATGGGAAGCTAAATTCAAGCGATATCCTGTCATTTATAGTAATGGTGCAAATATGCAGAAAAGATACAACCCATTAAAAGCACAAATGCCGTTTTCAACTCCACACTGACACTACAGCAAATGCCAGAAAGTATTATTTTTTTCCCCTAATATATTCTCTGTCCTGCCCTCAAGGATACCAATCAAAACAAACAACATGAAAAAAGTGGCTTTGACACTAACTGCCATCCTCTCGCTAGCCCAAAAGTCATCAACCACCCACCACTCCACAGTATCCACGGGCAAACTTCCCCTCAGCATCCCCAGCAGCCTATTGAGATGCCCTTTCCCTTGTTGTTACTTCCTTCTGCATCCACCCACAGCACAAGCCCTGAAGAGAGTTGGCAGAACAACAGTGAGACAAACAGAGATACAAATGACCTCCCGAGACTGCCCGCACAAGCATCTGCATTCGTTACCTTTCGCTTTTCGCGACGCACCAAAGTGTCTCAGATCCACTGTTGTGCGCTTGTGACGAGCTACCCGGTGCCACCGAAGCAGCCCTCGGGGCTCACGGTTTCCACAGCTGAGACAGTCGGAGGTCAGTAATGAATATACATGTGTGGTCTGCAGCATGGATGATACTGAGAGAACTGGAGCGAGGGAGGAAGATGAATATTGAGTTAATGTGCTGAGCAGAGTAGGGCGATATTCTCAGTTCCCCAGTCACAATGTCCTCTGCTGTTAGTCTCAGTCTGGCTTGCGAACATAAATATTTACATGGCTGTCATGAGCAGGATTTATAGGACATCCCTCTGCTCTTCCCGTAAGAGAAATATAAAGTGTGCTTTATTCCCGCTTTTTTCTTTAGCAGAGGTAAGTTTCCTTTTGCACAGTGGCAATGAAATGCATGTTTGCTCTGGGATGTCTACGCAACCCTGTTTTCTCTGTAATGTATACTGAGTGCAAGGGGTGTGAATATTGTCTCATTATATTGACAGTTCTCGTCCTTGCCGGTTTCAATAACCCACATTCAGCAAAAGAAGTGCTGTAATATAAGCAGTTTGGGTATTTCCAATCGGTGGTGTGGTGAAGGGAGGGAACGGGAACAGAGGCAATAAAACACAGACACTATCCTTATTGTCTTTCTTTGTAATACTGGATGCAATAACAATACTCCTGGCTAGCCCGTCTAGCGTGTGTCTGTGCGTGGATGCGCGCGTGTCCTGACAAACTGGAAATGTTTGTTAGCATTACTGGAGTAATCTCAATTGATGCAGCTCCAATGCAAACACCATTCCCACTCTCTGTTTTTTTCTCCTCTTCTTCCTATCATAATCTGCCAATGCCAAATCTATTTTGTCATGTAACTTCTCTGATAGGTTGGCATGTAATTAACTCCTTGGCATACGCTGTGGGTTGTCATTTGCATGGTAATAAATCTCTGCTCCTTACTGTAGGTGGGGGAAGCATTCAGGAATGTGTGCTTAGCTGCGGCAGATACCTCTGTCTCACCCCTTATCAACTCCCTCGACTCCAGCCTGTTTGGTCCGAGAGCGCTAATCGTCATTTCCAGGTGGCAGACATTGTTGATTAAACCTCGCGTCTAGTTTTTTATGAATGTATTTAAGGGAGTGCTGCAGCGAATGGCTGCTATTAATCTGATGGTGCATTTGGAACTTTGTATTTATTTGTTCCAGCAAGCCCTCTGCCATCCATTACAGTCATTTCTTTTAGTCCACTTTATCAGCTGTGAGGTCCATCTTTCCTGGAGATCCTTGGCTCCCGCCCAATGATTGTTGCTATACAGTGTGTCTGCCAAAACCGCAAGGAGGACACCAGGCCGGAGTGTGAGGATCCCTGAGTTCGCACACAAATACGGTGGGGGGGGGTTTGCGGAGGTGGGGCGGCGGGGACTGGGTGAGGCGAGGTGATTATATGTGTGTGTTTTTAGAGATGGATGAACGGAGTAAAGATTGCACTCATCTGTCGTGGTACAGTGCTCCCATCAAGTCTAATGAGTGTGCCGGGGTGACCTCAGTCTCGTAGGTTCACAGGCCTGATTAAACATCGTCTCCAACTCGGCTCAGGGGAGGCCAGGCAGACCAGTCCCCCAACCCCCCACCCCCTTCCATCGTTCTAATGTCTCCTTCTGATCTAACCCCATTTATCTCTATCAGTCCCCCCCCTCCACCCCCCATACACACAGAAAAGCACACACAAACACATGCTCATCCCTCGCATTACTGTTAGTGATTTTTACCTTTACCTGACCTGTCATATGTCTTGATATGTGTTCTCTTGGCATGTGTGTGTTTCTTGGATATGCTTTCGGCAGTTACAGTTTGACTGTCATCAGTAAATGCACTGCTCCCAAAAGCCCACCCACACATTTACTCTACCTGCTACCCCTCTGTGTTTATTCAGAACTAGTAAGCCGTAATGAGGCTGAGGTTGAAGGATGATGATTAACTGCAACAGGATCCAGGAACCGGCGTAACTCATGATAAGACAGCTTTCTGTGGAGACTTTGATTTATTTAGCTGTAAGGTGCCAAATATCGGCCGTTACTCTGAGCTGGAGGCCATGCGGGGTCACAAGTCGGAGACATGCAGTTAAGACGCAGCCAGCCTGTGTGTTTTAATCTTTTTCTCTTCACTTTGATCTCAGTAACTTCAGTCGAAGCCTGTTCAAATCATCACCAAGACATTTTAAAGGGTTGCAATTAGGGCCAAATAGCCCGCCATTTATCAAGCTCCTTTCATGTCCACCATTTTATTTTATGAAAGCAATCGATTGTCTCTGTGGCATAGAGGCGCAGCCCAACCTCTGCTTGCGCTCCTAGGTGAAAGCGATGAGCACAGCCAGGCCATTGCTCCAGCAGTGAGCGAGAGAGATAGAGGGTAATTTGGCTGGCTAGAACGCGGCGGCCGACACCTTTTTCACTTTTACACCAGAGTAATCAGACAGCCTGGTCGGGTAAAAATATAGCAGCTAGTCAAAATGCCAGAGGCGCCGGGCATCTGTGTTTGCGCCCAGGGTGGGGCGCGGTAGTTTGGAGGGAGCGTGAAGAAGAGACGGAGGAAAACAGACAGAGGTCAGGAGAAGGAGACAGGTGGGACAGAAAAGGTGATAGCAGTAAAGGAGCAAACAAAGCCAGCGCTACCCTGCGACTGTTGTGTGTTGTTTATTTACAGCTGTGTGTTATTCACACCAAGGAATGCAAAGGAGTGCAGAGGGCTCCTTTGCAGACAGAAGACGGGAAAAAAAAATAAAATGTGGCCGACTCGGATTTAGACAAAGAAAGGGGCAGACTGCCACACACACCAGCACACAGGCGAGTGTAATTTGTCATCACAGCAATAGCTTATTGGGAAAAAGTTGAATTGAAGCCATTCATCAATATTCAAATTCTCAAACTATGACATGAACCATAGTTAATACACCAAATGTACTTGTATTCTTTAAAAAAAAAAAAAAAAAACTTGCTTGGCAGAGGCGTGTTTCTTAGTTGTGGCAAGTAATAGAAGAGCTTTTACATGCATATTTATTAGCAGCCTTGTATTAATGCATTTCTGAGACGAATGCACACACACATACACACACAGGAAAATTATCGTATATCCACATAGGGTGAATTTCCATCAACGCGCACACACACACACACACACTGAAACACACAGATTCAGAGAAGAGCTCCAGCCGTGCAGGGCAGGAGAGGAGGCTGCAGGGCCCTGACCACATAATCATCTCCTAGAGAGTGATCATCAAGGACTCCAACATCACTGCACAAATACACCAACCCTGGACCCCCTGGCATGAGGGGAGGGAGGAAGGGGGGGAAAGACAAAGAGTGTTTACAGGAAATAAGGGAATGAGAGATAAAATAAAAAAAGAGAGGGGGAAAGGAGGGGGAGAGAAAGGAAATTAAAAAAAAAGTGGAAAGCAGGACAAGAAAGAGAAGATGGGGTGTGTGTTTACAGGGGGGGAAATGGGAGGAGGCAGAAAATTAAGGAGATAGAGGGGGGGGGGGGGGGGGGGGGGGGGGGGGGGGGTAGTATAGAACACCGGACTGTAGAAAGAAAGTGAAAGGCTGGAAGGCTCAGGCAAGAATGGATAGGTGTGACAAGGGAAGGAGGAAGAAAATGAGCAGGGAAGAGAGATATATGGCCCTATTCTGATGGGTTTGGGACAAGAGAAAAGAAAATTGGGAAGGGAGAAAGGCAGGAACGAGAAAGAGGAAAGGGTAAGATGGGGTCTGTGTTTACACGAGGGGAAAAATGGAAACGAAAATAGTGAGAAAGAGACATTAAAAACAGAGAAGGAAGGGAAAGAATTAGAGTTGACAACTGGGCTGTGTTGACGGGAAAGGGCCGAGGAGGAGAGCGAAAAGGGTACCAAAAAAAAAAGAAAGAAAGAAACATAAAGAGAGAGAAAGAAATAAGGGAGAGAGTGTATCTGTTTGCCACGCATGAATGTACAGCAGTGTTGCCCTGGAAACGGCTGCCGCTTGGATTATGAGCTGATTAGTTGCCCTCCTCCTTGAAGCCCCCCCAACGAGGCTGCCTGCAACTCAACAGGGTGTGTGCATGCTACCTGGGACACGGTCTGATGAACAATTGCACACACACACAAACGCACAATCTTCATTCAGACACATACATACAATAAACTCAGCCTTTACTCTTGGTTGCCCATTGTATTCACGGTAGCCAATACCTTTCCACGTCAACATCTCAATCTTTCACTCTCGGCTGGACTTTGCCTCTCAGCTCTCTCTGTCTCTCTGTGTGTGACGTGGCAGGGTGCTAATCTTGGCCCTTATCTTCGCCTGCAGCTCTGCTCACATTCCCTTCTCCGCAAGCACCTTATCTGCCATCACTGTCAATCAGAGCAGATCAGGCTACCTACAGCTGAGTCCGTTCGACCCCCCTCCCCCCTCCTCTCCTCACCTCGCCTCGCCTCGCCCCGGCCGACCAGCCTCCCTACATGTCCATTACTAACTCTCGTGCCATGCATCCCCTCAGCCTGCAGCAACTTTCACACACACACACACACACACACACACACACACACACACGCACGCACACTTCTGCACACGTGTGCAAGGAGACATGCCAACTTTCATCCCCGCTGGAATCTTTTGCGCAATTTTGTCTGCTTATTCCCCCGGCATCTGTCTTGCAGTCCGACCAAGAACTCGCCTTCTTTTCTTGTCAGAATTTGTTTAGCATATTTGACCGCTGTCATCGTGTAGCAGCCAATTACCAGATCTGTTCTTTTTGTACGAGCTCGTAGCAAAAAAAAAAAAAAAACAATGGTGAAAATTAATTTTGATTTAAAAGGAGTACAACCAAAGTGCAGCAGTCATTCAGTCAAACATAGTCCAGGATTCTTTTGCAATTTACAATTTACAGTGTGCAGTAAAAGTATTGTAGATTCAATATAAAATATGTAGGTTTTTAATGATAATTTTTAAACATGAAGAATGAAATAATTTATGAATTTTATATTCATATTTTCTTTACAGTAATTATTGGAGGAATTAACCTCAATAAGAATTTTGATGATGAATGCCTTGTTTAATGCTATTAATTAATAAATCTATAAACCTGTGAATATTTCGTTGTGGGCCACAGACCTCCTCCTTTCATTCTTCAAAAAAAAAACTAAAACTTGTCATAGGTGTCATACAAATGTACACACTGAGTCAAATGGACATGCAAATGAACACATACCCACACCCCAGCCCATCGGCATTCTCTGCAATCAGACGGGGCCATTGACCTCCCTTTTGTGAACCCACTGGGAAACCAACCCATCTAAATACTGTGCACACAGCCCGCATTCACCGACCCACCCACTAATCAGAAGCACTAATCCAGACTGCCGGCATTTCGGTTCACAAGCCTCGCTGTGAGGGCAGCCGCACCACAGGTACAACAAAAGAAGGAAAAATAAAATAGCACAAATCCCTTTTGGGCAGGTTTAAT